>NC_069113.1:37108559-37448559 GCF_025612915.1 Magallana angulata | reverse complement strand
CACGAGCTTTGGAAAGTTCTACAACTCCTCACTTCACGAACAAAATCAGTTGAGTGTTGTATTCAAGCTTGTAATATTACCTGTTCCTTTTCTTGCTTGTCTTTCTGCGTTGAAATTATAAACAATCACTCTACATCACTTATGACCAACTAGTTACCAATCGACATCGTGACCATAAAGAATAATTTGACCGCCTCAAAACCGGAAGTTGTGTCAATTAAGATTGGTGTAATTTCAGATATTCGTGATATTGTATGCTTTGGGTCAGTTGATACTTACACAGTGACAGAAATTGGTTAAGATATTCTATAAAAGTTGTGAAATTTTTTACCTTAAAATTTTCAATGATATTTGCTCAACATATTAGTTATTATATTTCTTATCTAAATTTTGAGGAATAGTTTAAGAGGTCGGGCTCGATAAACACCCGTGTTGTCGTCTGCTACTGTGACATTTGAAAGAGGGGAGCAAAGCTAGATAAGTATGTTTGATATTTTAAAAAAAATGAATGTTACATGTCTAAATGTCTCGGCATATTATGAAAAGAGTAGTACATAAATAATGTGATGTTTAACTTCTGAAAAGAACTATTTTTAAACTGACCGAGAGTTTGGGACATATGACGCCGCGCGCGGTGTTCAAAAACATTTTCATGTTATTATTTGCTATCTTAGATCCAATTGGGTGTTGGCCACTTGGGGGATCAATATTTTTGGTACAGTTCATTTGATGTAATTTTTCCATAACACTTACGTCAGATAAACATAAATTGAAAGCGCATTTTAGCCTCGGAAAAACGTTCTTCTTTGTTTATAAGTAAAATCTATAAGTAAGCTGCAACTTGTTCGTTATCTATTTAAGTATTTTCATGCGCGGATCTAGAGGGGGGGGGGGTCGGGGGGGTCCCGACCCCCCCTGGAAAATGAAAATTTATTAAATTTACATAGTAAAATTATCGCGAAAATATGCCTCGGACCCCCCCCCCCCTTGGCAAACACAATTATCCTTCGGACCCCCCCCCCCCCCTGGAAAAATTTTCTGGATCCGCGCATGATTTTAATTATTTGTCATCTGTGTTTTTATCGAATATTCCACAATCTTTGGTTATTTTCAATGCCCCTTTTTCAGTGAAACTTTTTCCTACCATTTTTTTTTATAACCATGTAATACAGGTATTTCGTGATTATATAACAGCCTGGTAGGAAAAAGTTTTACTGTAAAAGGGGCGTCAAAAATAATCAAGGATTGTGGAATTTCCATGAAAACATAACCGTTACCGTAGATTAGCAGAAAATATCTACCATGACAAGAAATGATAAACATATAGGCCTGTACTGTAAGTGTGTATATTTTCGCTCTTTGATGATATCCTTATAATTTGTTTGTGTTCTCAATCTCTCCAAGGCGCAGCTAAGTCTATATAATTGAGCATTGGGGATGGATGTACCTAAATTGGTGTTTTTCTAAATTTCCATTTGTTTTGTTTATTTTATTCATGCTATAAATAGTTGGTTCATTTGGTTCAGGGAGGAGGTATGTATAGCGTCGGTGTGTGAGGGGCGTCCTGGCCTTCCACTTTTTCTCGCAACGAATATTTTACTTGAATTTACATATAGAAATTTGAATTATGACAGAGTTCATCCCCACTTTTTTGGTAGATGCATGTTAAAAAACTGTATGATATTAAAAGAAGTTTTAGGTACTCCCCCCCCCCCCTCCCCCCACTCACGAACGCGGCTTTGGGATTTTGAAGACAGGCAAGTAAGGTTCAAGAGATGTTAGGAAAAGCCCCCCCCCCCATCCCTAATTTCTGATCCACCTTTCAAAAAACGACGCTACATGCTATAATTTTTTTATATATTTTCCAGTAAAGGCTAAATGGGTATGTTTTCTAAAATTATCCATTTTTTTTTTAATTAATCGGTAAATGTTTTTTTTTCTCATTTTTGTATGAGTTAAAAGGTATGCTTTATTTGATTTTGATGTATTCATAGGTACTATAAAAGCAACAATGAAAATACTTCCTTTGCAATTTGGAGATGCTAACATCAGAGATGATCAAACCCAACGGATCAAAGATATATGTCAAGACTCGGGCAATGTTGAGTTTAATCTTCATGAAATGTTCGATGTGTTTAACGAAGATGGCGACCAAGTCCCGGATATAGAGGGCTGTGATCTGTTTTGTCCAGAATCTCTCTCAGACGAAGCTGACTACAGTGTTCCATTTTCCTCTATTTCTTCCATTAGTTCACAGGATCCCGAGGAAATATTGGGAGGCTTAGTGTATCCCCAAGTCGACATTGTATCACCGCCGGTTTTCAACGAAAACGAAGATTTGAATCGGCGCATCTCGGACGGAGAGCTGAGTCAATCGGAGAGTGACGCGGAGGACATACCAATGGAAGAGCACGCTGAACTTCGGAGAGGTGGTGAGGGCCAGAGTGTTGCCAGAAGAAATCCAGCATATTTTGATGGTATGTTCCCACGGAACAGTGAACAGAACCGCGACAGACGCGTTCCAGATTTAAATGGGTCGTTGTATGATTCCGACGAGGAAAGGATCCTGTACAGTCCATGCTCCGACTCTGACCATGTTGTACCCGATTTTTACATGGAAGAGTAGGCTATGTTATTGGCAGGACCGTGGTGTTGTTACTACTGTTGTTTTAACTTGTTGATATGAGATCTTCTTTATTTATTATATATAACTATTTATCATATACATGTATTTATGTAAAATGCATTTGAATGCAAATTTGTCTGGACATTAATGACTATGTTGATCATTTTTTTAAAAGTCTGTTATGTTCTTGTTAACCGTTGTTGCATTATATGTGTAAACGTCAATCATGGAATAGAGTTGAAATATGTATTTGGATCGTATATTATTTTTTTCGATCAGGTAAGAAGTATATCAAAGTATCCATTTCACCTTTGGAGTTAGGTGGAGCATGTTAACGAATTGTAGACACATCGCTACATTGATTCAACCATAGAAGAAAAGGTAGATTCCTTATAAATACATCTATGTAACAAAAAATTAAATACACATGTACAAAAAAACAAAGCAACTAAGGCATTCATTCGTTGACTTTAAAGAGAAGCATACACATTATAACTTCTTGAAATATCGGAAATGGTAGGGAGTTCTCGTCGATCCCAAGCATTTCTGTAATTATTTTTGCTTTTATGAGACGCAGAGCTAAAGGAGAATGTTAAGATTTTAAAGACAAAATATTGAGGAAAAAAATAAAGTACGGGTTTGTATATGAATATCGCAGAATGACATCCGATGTCGAAAAATATTGTTTTGAATATAAAAGCCGAGGCGTTATTAAACCAATATAAATTTTATATTTCAAACAACATCGAGGAGGTTTATTTCTATTCTGCTAACAGCTCAGATATTTTACTGAATGGTGCCAGCTTTAAAGATTTTTTTCTGTTGGAGAAACGATCAGTGGAAAATCTGAACTGCTAGTTGAATAGACTTCGAAATATAGTTCTTTTGTCGTGAATGTTGCAGGATAATCTCTCGAACTGTTGTTTGAATATTTAAAATTTCGGCTAACGCCTCAGCTTTTATACTCAAAACAACATTTTTCGACCTCGGAGATTATTCTGCAACGTTCATTAAAACTCTCACTTTACTTCTTGATTATATTTCCTCTTCCTCCGAGCCTTTTTTCTTTGTTTATTTAACTACATGTTCGTGAATTCAATAAGTTTAGATTTTCAAAGTTCCTTTTTTTAACCTATGCATTCTAAGTTTTAAATAATGGTAAGGATAAGCGAACAATTTATTATGTATTCACATAGGTTGTGCAGTTCATAACCCTGGTTACGACTGGGCTCACTGATATTAATCCATATTTAAATTTTCCATGACTTTGATAATATTTCGAATCAAATTTGAAGCAAATACATGTACATGTATATACATGTACATGTAGTTAAATTCATGCAATTTATCAATGGCGCAAAAGACTTACAATTGGGACAATAGCATGGTTAGCATTATTATAGGAAACGACAATAACGTAAAAATGTAAATAATTCAATGTTTAATCGTACATATGCTGAAAATTATTTAAGGAATAAGGAATCACTCTTTGAGTATTAAGAGGAGATAATTTTGGTCGAGGTGTGATCGAATCCATAATCGATTTGTAGTGTATTCACAGACATGCAAGTAACCCATATATAAGAAATCGTTCTTTGAGTATTATGTGGTAACCATTATATACGGCCGGGGTGTGTCAAATTTAACATAAAGCACTTCGGACTCTAATGGATTTGATTGAGGTTTGTTCGCCTCATAATACCATAATGTCCACTTCATGTTACTAGAGAATGATTCCTGGTGTGATTTCTAAAGTAACATCTCTGGTAGTCAAATGTTTCAGATATACACTACGTACGTATCGGAAACCCATGGCTAGCGAAGATGCTAAAGTAAATGAAAATCAATTTATTAATTATTTTGTGTTTACATATGGTGAGTAAAAACGTGTGCGAAAATCTCTACAAAAATAAATTAATTGTGAAATTCTCAATCAACGTTTTCGTAATGAATAATAAGTTCTTGCTTATGACCAATGCAAGAACGCCCTATACTGTGATTATTTTATCTCGTCGTTAGTGTTATATTTACAAAAAGTTTTTCAATATACATTGTACCGTTGATGCCTGTAGAGATCCCCCAACCAAATTTAATTATGAGTTTGAGAAGTATATGTCGAAAAACCCGTCACCATGAGTTGAATTACTTCCCCTTATTAGAATATGGTTTTATTTATTCAAAATTTTGATCGATTTGCTTTCAGGGGCCAAGCCCGTTTTGCTGCAAATCGGAGCATCCGCTCGCGAGATGAAATATTGCGCGGGGATATGCATTTTTTTACGAACATGCATGTAGTTGAAGAGACCAAATATCTCTCTTCTTAAGACCATTTTGAATGAAAATATTTTTTTCCTATCCCCATGAACGCTCTGTGGTGTATCCATGGAAGGGGGGGGGGGGGGGTGTTACATTTACATGGTTGTGCAATTCCTCCATTTACCAGCGAAAACACACCAGAAATGTTTTAAACTTTAGTAATATAGTTTTATTCTCTTTATTCGATGACATACATTACGCATTCAAACGGTAAGTGTATAGACAAATTTAAGTTTCATAATGAATATGAAACGTAGCCAAAGATCTAGCAATTTACAGTCTGCTCTATGGAAAAATTCGGGTTTACATAATAGTTATACGTATAATTTCCATCCCTCATTAAAAAAAAAGAGTAACGTATCTACAGCGATTAAAATGAAATGAATTACTGGTTAATAATGTTGACGATATTCATCTTTTAGTAATTCGGGAAATATAGCCTGAAATTCGACTCGGACCGCTGCTTGTTTTTATCCTTCTCGCATCAGTTTTTCACTTTGGACATCCTTCCAACTCCCCATTTCTTCAAAACGCTTGTATCCTTTAGAAAGCCTAAATCTAAAACAAAACACCCAGTTGATTTGAAATGTTTACTTTGATGAACCGGATATGTCTATTGTCAAATCAATCATTACAAAATTTCTACATAATTTTAATGATATTTTAATATTAACTATTTTTAACAGAATTCCTTGAATATGAATAGGGTTTGTCATTTAACTATGCTTACGAAGAGTACGAACTTTAATTATCATACATGCGAGGGTTTTTTTTTTTAAATTTTGCTCACAAGGCTGAAGTGGACACACATAATACATACACACACACACGCACAGCAGCGATGCAATATCTTCTTCGCAACAAGTTGCGCGAGGGGATAATAAATGACTAAAATCAAACAATTTCAACAAAAAATTGAAATGTTTTATTTATACATAGAAAGAAGTAAAATATTGCATTATTTATTGAGAATTTTGGTTAGTAATTTTCTCACTGACATCCCAAAGCTTTTTCCAAACAGCAGTATCAGCAGAAATATCGGGCCATTTTTCCTCCTGACCAGTTTTACCATAATATTTTCCAGTGTCCTTTCCTAGATTAGCAGTCGCAAGATGAACAATACCTTGCGAGCCTTCTATAGCAGAAGGAAGTAAAAGAAACTTAATGGGATTCACTATAAAGTTCAAGGCCTGCGGAACAGAGTGTCTTGATAGTTCTGTATTCACCATGCCAGGGTGTATTGTATGCACAGCTACTTCTGTATTCTTCAGCCTCTCCGCAAGCTCTCGTGCAAAATACACATTTGCAAGCTTGCTATCTGCATATGGCTTTTTCTGCTGGTTCTGGAAATTTTCTAAATCAACTGTTCCATATTTATGCAGAGCAGAAGAGACAAAAATGATCCTACTTGGTGATGATTTTTTCAGCAATTCGAGGAGAAGGTTTGTGAGCAAGAAGGGTCCAAAATGGTTGACACTCATGTTAATTTCTATCTTATCTTCCGTTTGAACATAGGGATGATTCATAACAGCTGCATTATTAATCAAAATATCTAACTGCGGCTCATTTTCAATTATGTCACTGCAAAATTCCCTGACCGATTTCAATGATTCTAGATCAAGATGTTTGTAGACTAAATCGCCATTCTTTGTGAATCTCTTAATGTCTGATATAGCCGCTTTGCCTTTTTCTTCACTCCTGCAAGCTAAAATGACACGAGCTTGTCTTTTTGCCAACTCCAAAGCCGTGGCTCTTCCTATACCACAGTTTGCCCCGGTTATAATTGCAGTTTTGCCCTTCAATTCTCCACCACAAAGAGCCATTCCGCGCTTGTAAACCTGGTAAACCTTTGACAATTTTCTCATAGCCATTATTGAAAGAGCGACAACACAACCTGCTGTGACGTATTTCCATACACTCATTGTTTTTTTACACCAAAAAGTTTTATAACCAATCCGTTATGTTATTGTTTTGTAGTCTACTTTCATTTTGATTTGTTTGTTTGTTAACTCTTACACATAGTTGTTGATAACAAAAAATGAAAAGAAAAAGAATATTCTGCAATGAAATGTCATAAAAATACGAACATAAACTTATCTTAATTTTGAATGAAAATAAACGTGGTCTTAGAAAAACCATTGTCAACTATGTACGACCATTCATAAATGTGACCCTACTTTCATTTTCACTTTGTTTTATTTTTTACAACATGTCCAAAGTTCACTCGTGGCCGTTTCGGTTTCTACGTTCAAGAAACATTCTTCAAAGAAAAGTCGGTGGTACGTTATAATTTATGTTGTGTGTTTTGTATAGAATTATAGAAACATCTTCAACATAGGTGTTTGCATGTTTCATACTACAGCAACCAGTAGCTGCTTAATTGTAGCTCCTGGTCTGAAAAAAAAAATGAGCATAAACGTCCTAGATGCTACAGTTCTCTATAAATATGTGTTAAAAAGATGCATTTTACGTCACATAAAACTTGTGCAAGTTTTCAATCAGCAGGAAAGCATGCAATTGAGTTCACGTACTGTAGACCATGTACCTGTATTTTACATGTTTGGTGTACCTTTATTGTTTAATATTTGCAAATGTAAAACTAGGTCACATGTAGGTGTATTCTCTTTGAGAAGTGGACTATGCCTGTCCACTTCTCAAAAGAGAATAATGTAGGTGATGAATGTCACTGTTATATGTACATGGTTTTCACAATGTCTTTACAAAGTGTAATACAATCAAAACAAAGTCTGTAGAATTCAGCCTCTTCATACCATATTGCATGATTATGTAATTATAGAAGAGGTTGGGAATGACCACAACAAGGCTCAAACCCAAGACCCTTTCGTTTAAAAACCAACGCTCTACCGACTGAGCCAAAGGGTTAACCCATAAGCTAGTGCTAGTAGAAGTGTCACAGTACTGAGCCAATGTACACATCTGTCACAGTTGCATGATCACCTAGCTAAATCAAAGCTTGAATCTATGCCAATATTCACCCAAAAGTATTGGGGAGGTACGAAAGGGTCGAATTCCTTTAGCCAACTGACAAGATATCATTCCATTAGTGCATGTCCCATAAATTGACAAAGATTCTTTTAATATGAAAAGTTTCTTTCCCATAAAGAGTTAATGACTTTCAATCTCACTTATATGGCATATACGGTATTATGATGATCTAGAGCTGTTAATTTTTACCTCCATGTATATCTTTTACTCCATTTAATATGTACACTTTATATATAATTATATATGTACTCAGTTGGCTCTCAGGTTCTTGTTAATTCAAAATCATGAATTTGATTTATTACAAGGTCATATACAATTACTTATGAGTGAAGCCAGGAAAATGTCGGATACAGCTGAGCAATACAAGTTTGAGACCTTAAATGTGACACGACCAAGAGAGTTTGTTGTACAAGTGGAGATGAACAGACCGAAGAAGCTGAATGCTATGAATCGAGCATTCTGGAGGTAAAATCAGCCATTATAATTATATATAATTAAAGTACTCATACATGATTGAAAATCACTGTAGAGTTTACGAAATACACCAATTTTTCCTGTGAATCTGCTTCTACTGTCTTACCTGAAAGAACTGTCAAATGATACCCCATCCCAACTCGGATTCAAATCAATTTTGCTTAAAATTTCTGGCAAAGATAGACTCAGTAGATCTAATAAATAGGTTTACTTGTGGAACAGAGAGAGAGAGAGAGAGAGAGAGAGAGAGAGAGAGAGAGAGAGAGAGAAAACCCTTATACTCTGCTCATACAACTTTAAAACCATCATTGAAATATTTTTTTTAATGGAAGGCTGTGGGAGGTTCATCAATTTCTAGAACCATTTTAACATTTGGACTTTCAGTAGGATGTAACCATCTATTTCTTGCGTCAAGACAAGTTAAATAAGCAAAATAAACACGATTGCGTAGTCTTATCTCAAAAGCCAGACAAATCGTGTTAATTTCAAAGAGCCATGGCTGAATGGCCAGCAATGAAATAGACAGGCCTACGTCACAATGCTGTTTAACACAACTACCCAAAGTCCAAGCTCTTGTTAAACTGGTTCTAATACTAATCAAAAGAAAAAAGTAATTATCTGTTTAGTCTTGATTGAAAACTTTTAAATTAACCGTAAACCAACTTTTATTTGCATCAACTTCATTTTGCAATTTACTGGGGAATAATTAGTTTGCAACAACTAATTTTCGCAACTAAGTCCTTCCAGACCCTTGTTGTTTTAACAACTATACAAAAAGGACTTGTTCATTGTGAGAGCTGATATTTGTAACGATGAGGCTCTCGCAAACCTCACAATTATATTCTCGCTCCCGAATTAAAGTTAGTTTATGGTATTTCAAATGATTGATTGCATGTGCTTTTACAGTATGTATTAAGTTAGAGTTCATTTCAGAGAGTGCAGAGAATGTTTCCAGAAATTGTCCACAGATAAGGACTGCAGAGTAGTGGTCCTGTCGGCAGCTGGAAAAGTATTTACTGCAGGTACAAGACACTGTCATGGATGTATGGGTTCTGCAAAATAAAGGTTTCATTTGTCGTCAAGTGATAACTGCTTATATCAAAGTGATACACAACAACACATTTTCATGACTATTGTGGTTCTCAAAACAAATTTTTGCAAACAAAAATTAAGTGCTCTGAACTTTCTTTTAAAAATTTCTACTACAAAATTAAAGTTGATTTACTTTATTTTTATTTATCAGAATTTGAAAAAAGTGAAGCTTAGTATATATACACAGTACATGTACATATATTAACATTATATCAGAGATTGTTTTTTGTGATTTGAATGATATACTTATATGAAAGTTCAACATGTCAGATGTCAGCTAGTGTTTTTTTTAACCGGGTTTTCCAACGGAAAAATCCCGTTATTAAGATGGTGAAAATGGCGGGCAGGTGGGCGGCTGCCAAAAGGGTACCCTCATTGTACAGATAACGTCTCCTACAGTTTTCAAGATAGGAAGTTGTTCTTTTGCAGATCAATTGTGCATATATCAGAGTTGTGCATATAACTAGGATTTTGATTTCTGATAATTTATGAAAAAAATACCAGCTTTTGAACTTAGTCTTTTTTTGGCAAAATATTGCATATAGGATACCCTCATTGTACAGAAAACTCCTCCTACAGTTTTCAAAATAGGAAGTTGTTCTTTTGCAGATCGATTGTACATATATCAGAGGTGTGCATATTGCTAGGATTTTTATTTCTGATAATTTATGAAAAAAATACCAGCTTTTGAACGTAGTCTTTTTTTGGCAAAATATTGCATATAGGATACCCTCATTGTACAGAAAACTCCTCCTACAGTTTTCAAAATAGGAAGTTGTTAATTTGCAGATCGATTGTACATATATCAGAGGTGTGCATATTGCTAGGATTTTGATTTCTGATAATTAAAAAAAAAATACCAGCTTTGGAACCTAGTCATTTTTTGGCAAAATATTGCATATTTTTGCATTTTTTAGCTCACCTGAGCTGAAAGCTCAAGTGAGCTATTCTGATCACATTTTGTCTGTCGTCCGTCTGTCCGTCCGTCTGTCCGTAAACTTTTCACATTTTCAACATCTACTCAAGAACTACAAGGCCAATTTCAACAAAACTTGGCACAAATCATCCTTAGTCAAAGGGGATTCAAAGTTGTGAAAATTAAGGGCCACACCCATTTTCAAGGGGAGATAATTAGAAATTAATGAAAAATTTTGAGAAATTTTCAAAAATCTTCTTCTCAAGAACCAGAAAGCCAGGAAAGCTGAAACTTGTGTGGAAGCATCCTCAGGTAGTGTAGATTCAAAGTTGTGAAATTCATGACCCCCGGATGTAGGATGGGGCCACAATGGGGGGTCGAAGTTTTACATAGGAATATATAGAGTTAATCTTTAAAAATCTTCTTCTCAGAAACTAATCAGCCAGGAAAGCTGAAACTTGTGTGGAAGCATCCTCAGGTAGTGTAGATTCAAAGTTGTGAAATTCATGACCCATGAGGGTAGGGTGGGGCCACAATGGGGGGGGGGTGTAAGTTTTACATAGGAATATATAGAGTAAATCTTTAAAAATCTTCTTCTCAGAAAATCTTCTTCTCAGAAACTTAATAGCCAGGAAAGCTGAAACTTGTGTGGAAGCATCCTCAGGTAGTGTAGATTCAAAGTTGTGAAATTCATGACCCTGGGGGGTAGGGTGGGGCCACAATGGGGGAGGGGGGTGTAAGTTTTACATAGGAATATATAGAGTAAATCTTTAAAAATCTTCTTCTCAGAAACTAAACAGCCAGGAAAGCTGAAACTTGTGTGGAAGCATCCTCAGGCAGTGTAGATTCAAAGTTGTGAAAATCATGACCCCCGTATGTGGGGTGGGGCCACATTGGGGGGGTCGAAGTTTTACATAGGAATATATAGAGTAAATCTTTAAAAATCTTCTTCTCAGAAACTAAACAGCCAGGAAAGATGAAACTTGTGTGGAAGCATCCTCAGGTAGTGTAGATTCAAAGTTGTGAAAATCATGACCCCCGGATGTAGGGTGGGGCCACAATGGGGGGGGGGTGTAAGTTTTACATAGGAATATATAGAGTAAATCTTTAAAAATCTTCTTCTCAGAAACTAAACAGACAGGAAAGCTGAAACTTGTGTGGAAGCATCCTCAGGTAGTGTAGATTCAAAGTTGTGAAAATCATGACCCCTGGATGTAGGGTGGGGCCACAATGGGGGGTCGAAGTTTTACATAGGAATATCTAGAGTAAATCTTTAAAAATCTTCTTCTCAGAAACTAATCAGCCAGGAAAGCTGAAACTTGTGTGGAAGCATCCTCAGGCAGTGTAGATTCAAAGTTGTGAAAATCATGATCCCTGGGGGTAGGGTGAGGCCACATTGGGGAGGGGGTGTTAAAATTTTACATAGAAATATATAGAGTAAATCTTTAAAAATCTTCTTCTCAGAAACTAATTAGCCAGGAAAGCTGAAATTTTTGTGGAAGCATCCTCAGGCAGTGTAGATTCAAAGTTGTGAAATTCATGACCCACGGATGTAGGGTGGGGCCACATTGGGGGGGGGGTGTAAGTTTTACATAGGAATATATAGAGTAAATCTTTAAAAATCTTCTTCTCAGAAACTAAACAGCCAGGAAAGCTGAAACTTGTGTGGAAGCATCCTCAGGTAGTGTAGATTCAAAGTTGTGAAAATCATGACCCCTGGATGTAGGATGGGGCCACAATGGGGGGGGGGTGTAAGTTTTACATAGGAATATATAGAGTTAATCTTTAAAAATCTTCTTCTCAGAAACTAATCAGCCAGGAAAGCTGAAACTTGTGTGGAAGCATCCTCAGGTAGTGTAGATTCAAAGTTGTGAAATTCATGACCCATGAGGGTAGGGTGGGGCCACAATGGGGGGGGGGGGTGTAAGTTTTACATAGGAATATATAGAGTAAATCTTTAAAAATCTTCTTCTCAGAAAATCTTCTTCTCAGAAACTTAATAGCCAGGAAAGCTGAAACTTGTGTGGAAGCATCCTCAGGTAGTGTAGATTCAAAGTTGTGAAATTCATGACCCTGGGGGGTAGGGTGGGGCCACAATGGGGGAGGGGGGTGTAAGTTTTACATAGGAATATATAGAGTAAATCTTTAAAAATCTTCTTCTCAGAAACTAAACAGCCAGGAAAGCTGAAACTTGTGTGGAAGCATCCTCAGGCAGTGTAGATTCAAAGTTGTGAAAATCATGACCCCCGTATGTGGGGTGGGGCCACATTAGGGGGGTCGAAGTTTTACATAGGAATATATAGAGTAAATCTTTAAAAATCTTCTTCTCAGAAACTAAACAGCCAGGAAAGATGAAACTTGTGTGGAAGCATCCTCAGGTAGTGTAGATTCAAAGTTGTGAAAATCATGACCCCCGGATGTAGGGTGGGGCCACAATGGGGGGGGGGGTGTAAGTTTTACATAGGAATATATAGAGTAAATCTTTAAAAATCTTCTTCTCAGAAACTAAACAGACAGGAAAGCTGAAACTTGTGTGGAAGCATCCTCAGGTAGTGTAGATTCAAAGTTGTGAAAATCATGACCCCTGGATGTAGGGTGGGGCCACAATGGGGGGTCGAAGTTTTACATAGGAATATCTAGAGTAAATCTTTAAAAATCTTCTTCTCAGAAACTAATCAGCCAGGAAAGCTGAAACTTGTGTGGAAGCATCCTCAGGCAGTGTAGATTCAAAGTTGTGAAAATCATGATCCCTGGGGGTAGGGTGAGGCCACATTGGGGAGGGGGTGTTAAAATTTTACATAGAAATATATAGAGTAAATCTTTAAAAATCTTCTTCTCAGAAACTAATTAGCCAGGAAAGCTGAAATTTTTGTGGAAGCATCCTCAGGCAGTGTAGATTCAAAGTTGTGAAATTCATGACCCACGGATGTAGGGTGGGGCCACATTGGGGGGGGGGTGTAAGTTTTACATAGGAATATATAGAGTAAATCTTTAAAAATCTTCTTCTCAGAAACTAAACAGCCAGGAAAGCTGAAACTTGTGTGGAAGCATCCTCAGGTAGTGTAGATTCAAAGTTGTGAAAATCATGACCCCTGGATGTAGGATGGGGCCACAATGGGGGGGGTGTAAGTTTTACATAGGAATATATAGAGTAAATCTTTAAAAATCTTCTTCTCAGAAACTAAACAGCCAGGAAAGATGAAACTTGTGTGGAAGCATCCTCAGGTAGTGTAGATTCAAAGTTGTGAAAATCATGACCCCTGGATGTAGGATGGGACCACAATGGGGGGTCGATGTAAGTTTTACATAGGAATATATAGAGTAAATCTTTAAAAATCTTCTTCTCAGAAACTAAACAGCCAGGAAAGATGAAACTTGTGTGGAAGCATCCTCAGGTAGTGTAGATTCAAAGTTGTGAAAATCATGACCCCCGGATGTAGGGTGGGGCAACAATGGGGGGTCAAAGTTTTACATAGGAATATCTAGAGTAAATCTTTAAAAATCTTCTTCTCAGAAACTAATCAGCCAGGAAAGCTGAAATTTGTGTGGAAGCATCCTCAGGCAGTGTAGATTCAAAGTTGTGAAAATCATGATCCCTGGGGGTAGGGTGAGGCCACATTGGGGGGGGGGTGTTAAAATTTTACATAGAAATATATAGAGTAAATCTTTAAAAATCTTCTTCTCAGAAACTAATCAGCCAGGAAAGCTGAAATTTTTGTGGAAGCATCCTCAGGCAGTGTAGATTCAAAGTTGTGAAATTCATGACCCCCGGATGTAGGGTGGGGCCACAATGGGGGGGGGGTGTAAGTTTTACATAGGAATATATAGAGTAAATCTTTAAAAATCTTCTTCTCAGAAACTAATCAGCAAGATGATTCTTTATAATTGTTAAGACTTTGGCTCCAGGACAATTCTTTGGCCGCACAAGAAGGTTCAGAGTTTGATGCAGCTAAATATCCCATATATAAACAATTGTAAAGGATCTTTTTGAGAACTGTAATACTCAACATGTGATATGACTATAAAATTGAAGCAGGCAAGTATTTTTTCATTACAATCTTTTTGTATTACTGTATTGAGTTATTGCCCTTGATTTATTGATTCTTGATTATTTTAATTAATGCATCCACTGCTAACCAATTATTGTGATGATTATTTTTATACAATAATAAATATTCAATGTATATAAGTTGTTCTGCATAAGAAGTTTTGGGTTAGGCCGGATTAGTTTGTTTATTTTTGATTTCCAATTTTTAGATACTATGAATTATTGTAGGCCGGCACATTTACCGTATAGGGACAGTGTCTATTGCATTATGATGAGCGACTGTGTAGGGTTAAACTTGAACAAATACGGACAGATTGAGTGTGTGGACACCCCTGCTCTATCTAATCTTCGTGTTTTCTGTATATATACAGAGTATGCGGTCATTCCTGCCCTGTATCGCATTAATACAAGTGTGCGGTCATACCTGCTTGTGGTGGTTGCGGCGGAGCACTAGTGTATGGTCATCCCTGCTGGTGTTCTGGCCTCTCTAGCGCAGTGCGCACTCCCTGCTTACGTGAGGTTGAGCTGTTGGCGTAACTGTGCGGTCATCCCTGCTTGCATTATCCCTGCTTGCGTTAACGTTGGTACCTGTTGAGTTGCGTAGGTGTGCGATCATCCCTGCCTGCGTAACGTTGAGTCCCTATATATGTGCAGGAGCGGTGATTAAAGTCTGCTCTTGTAAATATTGGCAGCAATCAGGGCTATCCGAGTTCCAAGGGGGAAAAATGGATTTTATTTATACAGGATCTACATGTATTATTGTTCATTGTCCAGATTGTTTGTATTATGACTCCATTAAACAGACTTTATCATACCTATCGTTCCTCAGGTGAGCGATGTGGCCCATGGGCCTCTTGTTTTTTAATATAGTCCATTTCACTGATTATGGTAGGTAGCGTTTATCAATCCAGGGTTGACATGGATTATGGATACAGTTCACATAAAAGAAAACCTGGTTTGCTGTCACATTGACAGCTTTTCACTTGTCTTTATTTTATTTTGGTTACAGGTTTGGACTTGACTGATATGTCCGAAATAGCCATCATATCTAATCCGGAGCTAGATGCCAGTAGAAAGGCTTTCATGGTCCGCAATACAATCAAAGACTACCAAGAGACGTTTACAGTGATTGAAAAAGCAAGTACCGGTAGTATATTTCTATAATATATATGCAGTGCTGTTTTAACAAATTTCTTCTAAACACATTCCAATACTCAAATAATGTTTTATCTTTAAGCTTTCCACACTCTGTAATGATAATAATTTGTAAAAAGGATCATGGAGAGATCATTTGAATGTTAATCTTTTTAATTTTTGTTTGAGTTTAATTAAACCAGACAATTTTTCTTAATATTTATTCATGCTAACTATGCTATAATAGACCCATGAATAATGGAACCTGAATTTGGCTCTTGCCATCTAGCAATTGAATTTGAGTTTGATTAATATGGTGGATACCATTATTCATTGAGGATGAAAGCTATACATTCCATTTTTCATAAGGGCTGTAAATTTTTGGGTGAGAGGCATCTACCAAATCTACAAAAATTAATGGAATGTAAAAATCTTAAACAAATGCTATTTTTTTGGCAGTGTTCCAAACCAGTGATAGCAGCCATACACAGTGCCTGTGTAGGGGGAGGAGTGGATATGACTTCAGCCTGTGATATACGATACTGTACGGGGGATGCCTGGTTCCAGATCAAGGTAATGACATCAAATCTGTATTGATAGTACAATACTGAGAAGGAAAAAAAAAAACTCATTCATTTATGAAGACTTTTTATTATTAATGTTACATAGGTTACTGAATTTTTTGCATAGAAAATAAAGTTCAATGTACAGTTTTCCTTTTCGAAAAGATAATACATGTATCTAGTTTGTACTTATCCTGGGAAATTGCTTTAAAAATTTGATCTAACCACCACACAGTTTGGATAGTACATGTACCAGTAGTTTGCTTCTGTATATAATTGAATATAATCAATCGCAACCACTTAGGAACAGTAAAATCAGTCAGCTGCTGATAAATGATAAGTAGACACCCACCATTTTTTGTTTTTTGATATGGTAATACATGTATATGTGCAGCTGAGATCAGAGATAGTATGATCTTTGTTTTGAAAAATAACAAGCCTGTTTCTATTGAGACGTTTTGTGTGTTTACTAATACTCAATGTAGTTTTAATAGTTGTATTGGACAGATAAATTTTTTAAATCAATTTTATGTCTATTACAGGAGGTGGATGTAGGATTAGCAGCTGATGTGGGAACTCTACAGAGATTTCCAAAAATTGTGGGAAATGACAGTTTAGTCAGGGAACTGTGTTTCACTGCAAGAAAATTCTACAGTGATGAAGCTAAACAAATGGGATTTGTCAGGTAAAGCATGTAGGGAAGGAACAATATATTTATAAACATGCATAAATCATTGTTACAACCATGTTGATATATAGGACAGACATGCATGTATCTCTAAATCATTGTTACAACCATCTTGAATTTTTTATCCAAAATAAAATGTTTGTAAATTTTTGTGACCACGCCTGGATGTGTGGTACATATTTGATGAATTGTTTTAATGATATAGCATTTGACACACGGAAAAAAAGAAGAAGTACGTGATTTTAGTCATCTTAAAAAATTCATTTGAGATTTAGTAAAACTTCTTTGAAACTTGTTAATGTACATGAATATGATGATTGGTTTTGAAACAATTAACTCATAAATAAGCACCCACCATTTTATTTCCCGATCTTTGATCCCAGTGCAATAGCATTTAAACCCATTTTTTATTAATTTCTTTACACATTGGACAGCTCAAAATCATAGCCAAGGTTTAGTGTTCCTTGCATATAGTTTTAGATTTTGAGTGTTTTATGTGTATTTTCACAGTGTTTGTACATGTAATCCATTGACCTGAATGTAAGATGTTATTTTTCCCCTAATTTATCATAAAAGCATAAAATTTGGTAATTTCATCGCAATTGAGTAACAATGGCAATGTAAGATGTATGCCCACACAGCAAAGGGAAACAATTTGAACTATTCAGAATATGTGGGTACTGTGGAATCATTAGAATTCGAGGTGGCTCGATTTTCGTGGTATTCGTGGGTAGCCCTCGCCCATGAATTTACATCCCCCACGAAAATTAATCTTAAAAGATTTAGTTTTCCTACTGAAATTGATAACCGGGGCATCCACGAAATTAGATCCCCACGAATAAGCAAAAACCCCACAATCCACGAAAATTGGTCCCCACGAAAATAAATGATTCCACAGTAATACTTAGGAGTTATAGAGATTGGGCGAGGAAAGAGAAACATGCCAGACAAAGCCTTTTACAAGTTGTTTTTAGCATTAAGGTCAAGATCTAGTAAATGAAAGGTGCCGACAGGTTTATAAGATTTAAGATATAAATTCTTTCAATGATGCTTCATAACAAAATCTTTGTTTGATAGGGTGTACCGGGGCTAAAATATTTAATTGGTAAACAAGATGAAAAATCATGCTTTGAACTGTCATTTTCAATGAAATATGAAGGAAATAAGGAACAAATTTCAGAGTTTTGTCCATTTTTGACTAATCAGATACCGGGTATATCTAGAATGCCTACAGTCTCTCCAAAAATGGAATTAAATAAGCTCTTGACCTCCTCTTTAAAATGATGTCAAATTAAATACAGGTATCGGGGCTACTTTTCCAATGATTTAATATAGAATGTCAAGAAATTGTTTTAAGTATGAGAAAAAGATTCTTCAAATCAATTATGACATCATAATGGTTCTAGCACCAAAAACAGACTCTGGAATCAATTACAAGATCTTGACCTTAAGTGGAATGAAATCTGTATGAATTATGGCTCTGTCGTTTCCTATTTTAGAATCATGAATTTTGTTATGTGCCACCTGCTTGTAATTTTAACAGTGACATTACTCATAGATCATCCCTCATATTTTGTACATGAATATACCCATTACTTGAAAACACCTTTTTACATTTGTTTGTCAGCCGAATATTTCAAGACAAAGAGGCCATGATGGGAGGAGCATTAGATGTAGCATCTCTGATTGCATCAAAATCACCAGTGGCTGTACAGGGTTCCAAAATAAGCCTGGTGTACTCTCGAGACCATGCTGTGCAGGAAGGATTGGATCATGTGGTAAGAGTCTTTTGCAAGATATTTCAAGTTTGGGTAACTTGATCAGGGGAGAGAGAGAGAGAGAGAGAGAGAGAGAGAGAGAGAGAGAGAGAGAGAGAGAGAGAGAGAGAGAGAGAGAGAGAGAGAGATCCTGGATCATGTTTAATTGAGAATTGTATTTTTAGGGATTATGGAACCAGTCAATGCTTCAAAGTGAAGATGTTATGAAATCTGTTATGGCTTCCATGGAGAAGAAACAACCAACATTTTCAAAGCTTTGAATTAATTAATACAGTTGTGATGACAACTTCATGAAGTTTGATTTCACTGATTGAATGTCATCTAATATTTCATATACATGAACATATTGTTGAATTCTTTTGTATAATACTTCTTTTCATTATAAGATAATTCCTGTACTTTAATTAACAATATGATGTGAAAAATGATTTGTTGACTTGACTTGAACATATTTTATTGTGTAAATTACACAAAAGGATTGGAAACAAGTTCTTACAACTTACATCTTCCTCTCCTAATGATAATATATACAATATATACAATTGTCATAGTAATATTACCGTTACATGTTACTTATATATGTAGCTATTGACTTAATAATAATTAAACTCATAAACATGCATTTACAAAGTAATTGCAAATATATAGTAGATAATTACCAGTAATGTTAATATACAGTATAAAAAGCAATAGCAAAAAGGAATTTAATTATTAAATCTACCAGACCCTTAAATGAACTTTTGAACTGCTGAAAAAATAAAACAGTTTTTATTGTACTAAGACAAATTAAATGTGAGTAAATTAAAATTGTTTCTTCAAGCCTATTAAAAAGTAATTCAAAAAGATTGTTTCTTGCATTTGTCTCAACTTGGTATGTAAAATATTAATAGTGCGTTTACCAAATGAAAAATATTTTGGATGTTGAGGAATACTTTCAGTAATGTTTTTCTTGAATATTTTGAGAGATGTTGCTTCCCTTATTTCTAATTTGATAGAATTCCATTTCCAAATGGTGACAGATTGTAAAGTTCTAATCTGCTGATTGGAACACTATGATTTTCGCTATTTCTTGTGTGATATATTGAGACATTTTTTTGTTACAGGAGGAATAATGTTGCTTAAGTACTTGATTTGTATGAATTTTAAACATGGTTATTAATTTAGCTTTATTACGTCGACTGACAAGAGGGTCCCAGCCAGTTTCTGTGTAGCGAGATTCTGTAGATGCTAAACCGGTAACAATCCTTGCAGCACTTAATTGAACGTTTTCTAATCTCTCCATGTCATACATATTACAACCGTCCCATACTACAGAAGCATAATCAAAAACTGGTCTAATAAACGTGATATACATTTTTGATAAATTAGTTCTACCTAGAGTAAACTTCAGTTTTTTCAAAAGTCCTAATTTTTTTTGTATGCACTGTTTACTATATTATTAATATATGTCTGTGGGTTGAAACACAGTCCAGTTGACACCCTTGAAAAAATAACTTAGGAAATTTTTCTACATGTTTCTTTTTTTAAAAAAAACCAGCTTTTGTTTTAGACGGATTAAATTTCAATAACCATTGAGACCAGTCGCTTAGAATTTTCAGATCATGGTTCAATACTATTTCAATGTTTTATTATATAAATCGCAATGCTGTAATGAATTATCATCAGCATAAAGTCTGATGATAACATATTCAGAATGATGACATATTCGTTGCTACAACATTAATGTAAATAAGAAATAATAGTGGTCCTAGTATTGACCCGTGTGGAACACCAGCATTGATACATAACGTTGATGATAACTTTTTTTGTACATTACCCTTTGTGTTCTATCACTTATTAATAAGTAACTGTTAAACCATTGTAAAAGATGCCCACTTATATACCATAAGTTTGAAGTTTAAAAATTAGGGCTTCGTGCCACACCCTGTCAAAAGCTTTCGACAAATCACAAAAAATCATATAACACGTTTTCCCATCTTCTTTACTTTTGACAATGCTATTATATGTTTCTAATTGTTGGAATACCGTGGAATGGGCAGGCAGAAAACCTGCTTGGTATTTATAGAATACTAATTTTCGTGAAAGAAATTGTAAATATACTTAAAAATTAATATCCTTTCCATAATTTTGCTGACACAGCTTAGCAGGGACACCGGTCTGCAGTTACTTGCAACAGATGGATCATCTTTCTTAAAGAGTGCTAAAACATGAGCTATTTTCCAATAATTTGGAAATGAATTTTCAACAAGTGATTTGTTAAAAAGCATACATAAAGGTTTTGAAATTGGAAATTTTATATATTTCAACATTCTATGACTTATAGTATCAAGGCCAATATAGCCTTATTAACAGGCAAGATTGATATAATGTCAAAAACTTCTTGAACCTCTATGTGAATATCTGAAATTTTTTTATTGCACATATAGTATAAATTGGGTAATGTACGATTCGCAGATTCAATATTTGAAATTGATGAAAAGTATTTGTTCAAAGTTTCTATTTTATCATTATCTGAGAAAGCTAATGTAGATTGTCCATTTTCAAAGAATTGCAATGGGGGTATTTCAGTTGTTGCTTTAACTTTGAATAAATCTTTCATCAACTTCAAATATATTTTACCATTCCTACTACTGTCATGCAATGCAGATTCGATATTATCGTAATAATTAGTTAAAGCGTATTTTTCCATATTATTAACTTCATTGCGAACGTGTCGAAATTTTATCCAGTCGGCATCATTATTGGTTCTTAAAGCTTTGTTTCGTATGCTAATCCTCATAGTTTTACGAAGCAGCGAGTCGTACCGCGGTTTATCGCGGGGGGCGTATAATAATAGTTTTTTTCTGCATGGTTCACATTCACGAACATATGACATAAATGTCGAAGTAGACTGTGCAACTGCCACATCAATATTTGGAGCGCTGTTAATTGTAATATCCCAATCGCAGTTGGAAATTAGAGAGTTTAATTTTTCAAAATCTGCATCTTTATAAAATTATACCCATGCAAATTTACGCCCGTATGCACGATTAAGTTCAATGTCGATAGAGAAGGAAATATAAACAGCCTTGTGGTCGCTAACGGACGAGTCTATGTTAAGTACGCCGGACTCGTATACCTTTACAGCCGGAGTTGACAAAACTAGGTCAATGAGTGTGCTCGAAGTGTTTGTGACACGGGTGGGTTCATTGATATTGTTTACAAAGTTTCCGTTGGACATAATATCGTAAATTACATGTGTTTGTGGAATACTTAACAAGATCAGATCGCCTATTATAATGATATTGTCTTTGATTACCCCGACCTTTTCAATGCTCCAAAAAAGACTGGTCTAAAAATTTCCATCGGAATTTTGGGGTCGATACACGCAACATAGAAAATAACTACAGGTATGGCTTCCAATTTCTATCCCTATGCTTTCATTAATACATGTTGTTTCGAACAGGACTTCAGGACTCATTATTGTTCGTAATAAATCTGATAAATATATCATCCCTCCCCCAAACCTTTTTCTGTCTTTGCGAAAAGTGAATTATATAAAACAGGTAGTGAAATGAAAAATCAAAAACAACGAAAATAAATGTACAAGAGACTGGATTTGTTAATTAATATATAAAGAAATATTTGTTTAAGTCAGGGTCATGTACTTCATGACTACTATCCCAATTTTAATTTTTATATTTCATATTTACATCTACCGAGTATGATTCTCTCTATTTCTTACGGAAACTTATTGTTAATTCATATATAGCTCAATACAAACTGACAGGACTGAAATCTACATGCCCCGTTTATCGATTGGTCGAAACCTACAGCGACCTAAAAAAAAATAACGCACTGCACGAAATAAAAATGAAGATGTTAGATTCAAATACCCATAGGAGACAATTTTGCTCTCTCTTTTAGCTAACGTGCTGATGAGCATTAATAGTAATTTAGTAAATTTTACTTACTTTTTACAATCAATTCATTAATTTCTTAATATAAACAATAAAATGCTTTCTCTGATGATTCATGCGGGTTATGAAGGTTGCAATCATGGCAGAAAAAATTACATAACCCGCTACCGCGGGTTATGAATTTTTTCTACAGTGTCGCCTGAGATCATACCCCGCATGAATTACCAACAAAAGCATTATATTGTTTAAATATTTACGTCTACCGAGCAGGCTTGGGGCGAATTACATTGTAAAGTAATGCATTACATTACCATTACTTCATGAATTTGGGCATTAAATTACCATTACCATTACTTGATTTTCTTGAAGTAATGCATTACATTACCATTACATGAGTAAAGTAATGCATTACCATTACCATTACTTTTTTCTTTAAAGTAAAGCTAATAAAGAGTTTTTGCAAATGTTTCAAATATACAACACTCTTTAACATATCTACAGCTTCATGCTCAGTATCAGGTTCAAATTCAATGAATAAACAAGAGTCATTCTTTATTTGCTCAATATATAATCATATTGTGGCAATATGAACAAACATATTTCATAAGTAAAATGATATTTATAGACATTTGGCATGATACAATATCAGATATGAAATAGAGACACCGGATAACATGCGTAACAAAAACAATTTATGAAATAATGTTGCGTTTTTTAAAAGCTTAATATTATTAGATATATCCCCAGATTACACAAATCTTTATAATTTTGGACACTTAATTTTATTAATGTATAAACAGATGATTTTTCCCAGTTATATTTCTTAATATATTTTAATTGTATTTCTTTTTACGGAGGACACTTTCAGACAAAAGATTGCTGTTGCAATTGATGATCGAAGTTTCAAAGGGTTCATCTTTTGAATGCATCCATCTACCGGGCTATACTAAATAAATGTTTTGCAGGAGCAGTCAAAGCTTGGACTGGAAAATACTGTTTGACGATCTTTATCTTGGGATATATTAAGTGCAATAATAGATTAAATACATAAATCTTGTATTTTCTATCAGTCCAAACTAATGTACAGTGTAAAATTTAATATACAAGAGAGACAGACAGACAGACAGACAGAGAGAAAGAGAGAGAAAATAAGTAAGATTTTTTTCAAATAGGTTATAATATTGGAAGTGATATTGATTTTCATCATGGATGGACAGTGCATTCATTTTGCTTTTAAATGTGCATGTCTGTCTCCTATTCTATTGTGACATAGCGAAGGGAAGGGGATTTGGGTGTTTAGCACTTCTTATAATAATAGATTGTTTTGATACTTAGATTATCCTGGGGGCATAGTGTGTTGTTGACACATTTCTTATTGAAGTGCAAACTAATTGGAGTAAATTGTTTAAATGATTAAAAACTCTTAATAACAACACTCTTTAAAATGTTATGAAATTGTGCTGTTATCTTTAGTAATATAAACAATTCAAAAATGAATTTTAAAAAACCCTTTTTAATAAAACATGTACAATTTAAACGTTTTTTTCTTTATTAGTATTAATTTCTTTCTTCTTTAAAAATAAATTTAATCAAATTCAATTTCAACTATTCATTTATTCATCACATTTTTAAAAGTGAACATGAATAAATATGCATAGTAATGCAAAGTAATGCCATGTAATGCCAGCATTACACTAGATTTTGGAAAGTAATGCATTACATTAGCATTACTTGTAATGCTAAATTTGTGGCATTACACATTACTAGCATTACTTTGAAAACATGTAATGCATTGCAATGCATTACCATTACATTTAGCATTACCCCAAGCCTGCTACCGAGTATGATTCCCTTTTTTTTTTTTACAGAGACTTATTGTAATTCATAACCAGGACTGAAATCTACATGACCCGTTTATCGATTAGTCGAAATGTCCTGTTTAAAACTTTGAATTTACTGGGTGGGTTTAAAATACAACATGTTGTTTGATTAATTTTGTTCAAATCAGAGAAGACAATACTTCATTGTCAGTCCACTGGAGGTGTTATTTATTGTCTTTGTTGATCACAAACATGTGTGGAACACCTTGTACATGTTTATCCGGTGACATATTAGTCATTGACTCATTTCGTTCATCCGTTATGATAGTACATAGGCACGTACCCTCAGGGAGGGGGAGGCACTTTTTCAGTTCATTTCAGTTCATTTATTCTCTCAAAACCATTTAAAACATATGGTACATGAGGACAAAATTAACATTAAAATATAGATATAAATTGGTCAGAGGTAAACATATATAAATATAAGGGTTATAAAGTTACGAAAAGTTATACAAAATGAACCTCATGGAGGAAAGACTACCTCGTATATCTTTGTTATAAACATACACAATTTTCTCAACAATTTCATGTTACATGTTTTCATAAGGTATACGAAAATTTTAGCACATTTGGTCAAGCCGAATTTTTTTTCTCTATAAACTTTTTCCCGACTTGTGATATTGCATCACATTCTAAAATATAATGAAATTCTTCAGCTATACGTTTTGTGTTACAGAGGGGACAAAATCGTTCATTAAATGGGATACCTTCCCATCTTCCCAGTTCAACTAGCTGGTAGATGGTGATTTGAAATATGAAATTTTACAAGAATTTTTCTGATTTTCAGGGGTAAAATATCTAAATATTTTTCATATCCAGAATTTGTTTAAATTTTTTTTATATAACTTCTTTTGATGAATTATTTATATCAGTATGCCACTTTTGAATAAATTGATCTTGTAGTCTAGTCCTAATTTCTAAAAAGAGTCACAGAAATGCGTTTTAACGGCAAATAATTATTATTTGATCCAGCATAGGTTTTTTTTTTTATCATAATTAAAGTAAGCTGTGTCTGAAAAAATATGCTGGCCTTCATGAAAATGGCGTTAAGTAGGTCAAAATGGCGGACAGCCAATCTTCAAATTTTTCTCTTAAAGTCTCTTCAATGGGAAAAAATAATGACAAACACTAATGAATTGATCCAAAATAGTATTTCATCATATCCAGTGTGTGCTGAGACTTACAATTTATGCTGCCTTTCCACAAATGTGGTTAATTAGGTCAAAGTGGCGATTTAAAATGGCGGATACACAAAATTTTGTTAATTCGTCTTATATTTCTGAAATGGACGTAAAGCGTGAGACAAACAATGAATATTCAGTCCAGCTAAGTTTTTAATCACAACTTTGGTGTGGATAGTCAGGAATAATATGCCATTTTCACGAAAATGTCGTTAATTATCTAAAAAAAAAAATGGCGATTCATAATGGTGGACATCCAGATTTTATATTTTTTTCCCTTTAGTTTCTTAAATGGTGAAAAAGCGAGGAATATTATAATTTTTCAAATAAATTTTCAAATCACAAATAAGATGTGCTAAGTCTGAGGAATCATGCTGGTTTCCACTAAAGCGATGCTTTTTATGTCAAAATGGCGGACAGCCAGATTTCATATCTTTTTCTTTTAAGTTTCTTAAAACGGAAAAAAGCATGAGACCAACAAGTTTAATTTGGTCCAGCAAAGTTTATCAATATAACTAAGACATGCTGAATCTTAAAGGGGCATGGTCACGATTTTGGTCGAAAATTATTTTTCCAATTCTTTAAGTTACTAGTAGTATGCTTCAGTAAGGCATTTCTAATAGGCAACCAAAGTTTGAGTGTCATTTCAGTGTCATTCTTGGAGTTTTAAGCGAGTTACAGAGCTTGCATTTCTTTGCTATGTAAACAAAGCTTTTTTTTTTTACATTTTGAATGTTGAAGTGAAAATTCCAGTTTTAGACCTAAAATGAATGTGTTAAACGATAGGAACCGTTTATTTATGCATGAAATGAATAAAAATTTAGACAAATTAGCTTAAAAAAGAATTCTTACTGGTATATTGAACCTATGTAAACAAAAACAGGACACGAGCCTTGTTTACATGACAAAGAATTGTGACCCCTGTATCTTACTTATAGCTCTACGACTGACTCTCAAATTCCGTGTGATCATTAGAACTGCATTCCTAACAAAAACAGGAAAATGGAATTTGGCCAAAATCTAGACCATGCCCCTTTATGTGCTGAGGAAAGTATAGCAATGCGTGTCCATATTCAGAGGGAAAGTTGAGGCTTTTTTATGCTAGACTATGCCAGTGTTAATTTGCAAAAAATCCTCACAACTAAGTTTGCTGATGGATGTATGAACCTCTTTAAAGCCGATAAACACCCCTGCCAATGTTGTTGAAGAGAAAATGTTCCCCTTGTATAGAACTTTGAATTAGCACTTCGCTCTTTTCATTCACTGATATGGTGTGACAAAATTTCTTTCTAGATACGATCTCGTTACGAGTAACGAGTAGGTCTTCCGCTCGATTTCTGTTTTAAATGATACCATGAATATCGATACAATTTCAAAATTAACCCCCTCTCCCCCTCTTTCAGATAATTTACAAAAATCCTTTATTACTTAATGAATGGATGTAACAATAAGTTTTCCAGATAGATATTGTTACGATCAACAACTTTGCTTCTATAATGAGTATCTTGGTCGTTTTAAAGTTATTTGTAATAGACTTTACGAGTCTATTGGCCCATAAATAAATTTTTAGATTTTGTTAGAAAGAACTTTTTATACTCTACCACTTTTGTTATATATGTCTAAACAAAATATCAACTGATAAAAAGATACCGAACGAAACGTGCAAAAAATTTTATTCAAAATTATTACCCAATTTTTGTGCCAATCCTAGCTCCAAAAAATGGCGCCACTGGCATTAAACAAAATAATAGTGCACAACTTCAAACTATGGTCTACCTATCTTGAAAATTTTAAAGTCATAATTCTGATAGTTTATGAGATCAACTCTGCACAAAAGAGGTCGTCAAAAATGACAAAATCGGCCGTAATTCAGGACCAGAAGTGACGACAACAAAACATTCGAAAACATATAAAATGCAGATAGTGTCTCATCATGTGTGAAAAAATTGTTGAGATCGGTCGAATAATTTTCGAGAAATTTGGGTGCACAAAATTTGGGAAAAAAAATAATAAACAGTACGAAAACAATAAGGTCTTCCGCTGGAAACGGAAGACCTTAACACGTATGAAAAGGGGAATTTACTGACCAGAAAATCAAAGAGTTATAGAAGTTCTTTAGTAATATGAATAATCAAGACACATTACCCACTGACACGGTTTAATTTGCTTTCTTCCTAAAATCAAAGCCCGGGAATATGTCCCAACTAAGGATTTGCCTTACGTTGCTTATGAAACAAACACACACCAAGGTAATGATAGGGAGACAGGCATATATAACCATGCCCATATTACCATGCCCAGCCGAGATGTGATAAAAAAAATTAAGTGATGGTTGTTTGTTGCTGGAACTAATGACCTTAAGATCTTATACCTAAAGCTTTCTTAGATTTGATAGCTTGCAACTGCCCCACAGGTTGCAGAACCTTTATGTGTGAATGTAAACGTGCCTACTTCCGGGTAAAGACATTTGCAAATTTCAAATCACAATCTTATCATTCAAAAAAAGATTGTATAAATAACATAGTTATATACATGTACTGTAGCTTCATAAGGGAAAACAGAAATTTTTTTTCCAAAGAAAAAAGCTGGTGGAGTTTTTTCTATTAATACAAGTTAGATTGTCAGTTACATCAATAGTATTGAAATTATGATATTCAAACATTTTCCCCATTTAAGAGGCCTTAAGTAATCTACATATAGAGATTAATGAAAATTGGCTATTAGTATACACCAATTTGAATTGCCATTTTGACAAAATCAACGACATTTTCATAACGACCAACACATTTCATTAAACTTTGCACAACCTAATTATGATAAATATGTTTGCTAGAGCAATTTGTGATATTGTATTGTTATTTTTTTTCCATTAAAGAGACTGTGAGACGAAAAATGATTAAATCTGGCTGTCAACCAATTTTAACCGGGTTTTCCAACGGAAAAATCCGGTTATTAAAATGGTGAAAATGGCGGGCGGGCGGCTGCCAAAAGGGTACCCTCATTGTACGGATAACCCTCCTACAGTTTTCAAGATAGGAAGTTGTTCTTCTGCAGATTGATTGTACATACCGGTATATCAGAGGTGTGCATATTGCTAGGATTTTGATTTCCGATAATTTATGAAAAAAATACCAGCTTTTGAACTTTAGTCATTTTTTGGCAAAATATTGCATATAGGGTACCCTCATTGGACGGATAACTCCTCCTACAGTTTTCAAGATAGGAAGTTGTTCTTTTGCAGATCAATTGTACATATATCAGAAGTGTGCATATTGATAGGATTTTGATTTCCGATACTTTATGAAAAAAATACCAGCTTTTGAACTTAGTCATTTTTTGGCAAAATATTGCATATAGGGTACACCATTTCACTGGATACCGGTTGACATGGATTATGGATACAGATCACATAAAAGAAAACCCGGTTTGCTGTCATATTGACAGCTTTTCACTTGTTAAATATTTATCGTGATCAACATATTTTGTTGGACTCAGCACACCTAAGTTATGATAAAATGCTATGCTGAACCAATTTATAATCGCTTGTTACCTCAATTTTTAAGACTGAAGAGAATTATAGAATTTGCCTGTCGACCATTTTGACCGCCATTTTGACCTAATTAGCGCCATTTTTTGTCATAGCAAGCATATTTTTCAGACTAAGCACGCCTTAATTAATATGCAAAAAAACTTTGCTTGACTGAATTATTATTGTTTTTATGCGTTTTCCCTAGTTTAATTTTATAGGAAAAAAATTAAAAAATCTGGGTATCTGCCATTTTGAATCGCCATGTTGACCTAATTAACGCTTTTTGGGGAAGGCCAGCAAATTTTTTTTCAAACTTAGCACACTCTAGATAAGGTAAAATACTAAGCTGCATCATTTCATTTCATTATTCATCAACGAAAAGCGCGGATGTCTCATGACACTGACTTCCTAGTTTTCACAGAAATTTTCAGAGAGTCAAAACCCTTCTCGATTTTGGAATATACCTGAAAACTATTCGGAAATCAAACTCTGCAAGTTCATCTGTAAACTATGCACAAGTGTAAGTTTCAATGGAAATCCCTATTCATGTATTCTGTGCTGTAAATCTTTTGTACACGTGTTTCAACATTCTTCTTGTGTCTGCCCAGCTACTGTGGTATTAATACGTGAAAATTGGTGGAACATGATAACAAACTGTTTCAACATAGAATTATGCGCGGAATTATGTGCTCTTTCAGAAAACGACCTGTTTCATGTACTTCTCGGGCGTCGTACAAATCATGAATCGGACAATAAATCATTCCACATTCTGAACTTCGATCGGGTCTATGACAGCTCATCGAAAGACAACTCATCGAAAAAATTCATCGATGCGACAACTCACCGAATGGACAGATCATCGATACGACAAGTTATGGAATATCAATCTCATGGATACGACAATACATCGATACTCATCAAAACTCATCGAAAGTAAAAATAAAAGTGAAAAAAGTAGACACTAAAAGTGAAAAGTAAAACACATAAACTGATATAGGTATCAAAAATTTTAATTGTATTCGCACTGATTAACATTTACATTAATACACTGTACCTTATATTGTGTGCTAACCCTTCAAGGTATGTAAATAATTGCCATTCGCGACTCGTTCTCCGAATGTTGAAACGATCGAGTAAATCTTTTTGGGTTTTTTTTCCAGTAACTTTTTTTTTTCATTTTTCCGATCATAAATGTAAATTAACCATTGTAAGCTAATTTGTTTTTATTCCTTTGCGAAGGAATAAAAGTAAAATCGCTTCCTCCAAAGGCATTTTTAAAAATTTCCAACCATATGAAATATGAAAGGGGATACAAACACGTATTCATCTTGACAAGCTATTAAAAAAGGGTGAATTTTCAAACTCATGAAAAAAACCTAACTGCAACTTCAATTCAATCGGGGGTTGGAGTGAGGGGACTGCTTCCCCCTCCTCACTTTTTTGCAGCTGGCACTTTTCTTAACTTTATATGATAAATGGAAATATCATGGATTTGCCCCCCCCCCCCCCCCTCCACTTTTGTAGGAGCATGTAATAAATGAAATCAAACTGTAAATTTAAAAGGAATTCTAATTGAATTGAAGTTACAGTTAGGTTTTTTAATAGCTTAATTGTCAAGATGATTTTGATGAAGCTGTCCCACACACATTAAAAAACAATGTGTTTGTATCCCCTTTCATATTTCATATGGTTGGAAATTTTTAAAAATGCCTTTTAGTTAATTTTGCATCTTAATATAACAAATACAATTTTAAAAAATGACTATTTTATCTCCAGCTTTCAAGCTTACTTGCACTTATATGATATGTGTACATTCCTAAAAAAATGAATTAATAAAATAATTGAATTTCAAGTGATATGTACATGTTCTAGATCGAAGAAAAGACTGGCTGACATTTCGTCTTAAATTTGCACGTTCCGTTTTTAAAGAACAAGGGACGTTATTGGCCAAAAAATGCCGTGTTTTAAAATCTAATGATACCTACCATTTTCAAAAGCCAAGAATAAACAAAACCCAATGGTATATGATTTATTCATATAACTTTAGTGCAAGTATGAAACATTTTACGTTAAACACGGCGCCTTTTTAAAACGAAACGTCGACATTTTACGAAGCCTTGAACGCGGCGTCATAAACATGACGGACAGGCTTAACTGGATTTTAACACAAACAAACATTTCTCCTTTTTTTTTTTATTTTTTTTTTTTTTTGTATTAGTATTTATTTCCAAACTATCCATTCCCTTTGTTTAGAATAAGAATTACGTATTAACTAACCCGACATAGTTAGGGAATCCGTACTGCAGAGAAATACTCGAAAGCCAGAAGAGGTAAATGAATATATTATTTACATCCACCAACTATGATTCCCTTCTTTTTTATAACGAAAATGGATTGTACATTCATAGCTCTGTTGAAATTGACAGAACTGAAATATAAACGATCCAGTTCTCACTAGTTTATCGATCGGTCGAAACCTTCAGCAACCTAAGAAAAATCCCGGACAACACGAAATAATCATAAATAATAAATAATCACAAATAATAATTCTGTAAGTCATGAGTTCGAATTCCGCTGGGGTTTTTCCAATTTTTACCTTTTCAAATAGTTTTAAAAGCTATGTTTTTGGTTAAATATTGTAAAATTTGAAAATTCTAAACCGATGAAAGTTTTCCAATTACATAGTACTTTAATCCACCTAATATCTCGACAGATGTCCCATACCACCTTAATATCTTACTTATTCTTTGTTAGTTTCTTGATTTTTTCTAATACACAAACAACTACATGTAATTTAAGACAATCGACGCGCGTGGATAGAACAATTTAGCAACTTTATAAATGCGGGAATTTCACAAAGAAAATCATTTACCAACCGGTACAATAATATACAAGAAAACTGATTAATTAAACAGATGAATAATATATTTTAACTTTAAGCAAGTATTAAGAACAAGCACAGGTCAATGCACTTTCTTTTCAATCTAATTACGTGTGCTTTGAAACCTATAAACCTGGTCATAGATCGTCTACAAATTTTAGTCATTGTGTGGAGATCGTTGTTTAAACCGTGAGTCTAGAATAAATAACATTTATTCAAATAAGACTTTAGTAGTTCAGTCACTGTAAGTATGCACAATCATACATACAGAGAGAGAGAGAGAGAGAGAGAGAGAGAGAGTTTGAGAGTTTATTTCTGTTCAACGTATAGAATATATACAAATTAAACTTCACACTCGCAGTGTAAGAATCACATCAAACATAACAAACAATGTAAGACTAAGTTATTGCTGATCATACTTCTATTATCTTCGGACTTGAAAAACAAAGGAACGACATGTTTTTGTTGTCGACTCGCGGAAGGAGCATGTGATGCAGCTAACGGGCTGAGTATATATTGATAATATATAGCATGTGGACTCTGAAACTGCTTGGTTGAATTTCATCATAATATGCTATTGTGCATTATTTCATCGATTAAAGGATTTAATATATGACAACTAGATTAAATAAATAGCTTATATTAGTGATTTAAAATTAAATGTACGTAAAGTTTAGTCTATCACACACTCTCTCTCTCGTTTCTTGGAACAAGTGATGTAGCCTATAAACAAAAGGTTTCTAAGTGGTTTGATAGAGATGAAGTCTAAAGTTTTAGAAAGGTCACGAAAGACACTTTATCTACTGATTCACTAATTCTGCGCGCTTAAAAAAATGAATACTAGTATTTACATTTTTCAGTGTCTTTGCCTGTGATAACACTACGTATCGATTTTGTACTGTACAGTCCAATAAATTCAAATGACGTATAATTGGGGGGCAAGTGGGGTTTGATTATTTATATTCAAATAATTAACCATACATTTGCTGAAAATAATATGAATATACGGAATAAGGAATCATTGTTTGAGTATTATGAGGTGATAATTTCGGTCGGGGCGTGATTAAATCTATCATAAAGCCCGTCGGGCTTTATTGGATTTGATCACGCCCCGACCTAAATTATCACCTCGTAATACTCAAAGAATGATTCCTTATTCCTTTAATATACCGGTGTATGAAACATGTGCATGTTTTATAGGGGGGAAAAATAGATACTAGTAAATATAAAAATGTTTTACAGAAAGAAAATATAAGTTGAAATTAACTGCAAATATTGCTCTTATCGAGAAGATATAATTGTTTTCATTAATATTTTAGATTTGATATCACTGAATAGAGTAAAACCCGAGACACATTTCCAAAAACGAGCAACGGCGGACTTTTTTTTGGGGGGGGGGGGGGGGTTGGGGATGGGATTAATTTGGTGACAGTCGGCATTTGTCTTGGACAATGTCGTATTCATTTTTCGTCGGCCGACCAATTTTGTGTCCATCGGGCCAAGTCACATTTTTTTTCTGCGTCGGTGGCCGATTCCTTCAGTTAAACCAGTCGTTCAATACTAGTAGTCCATCGAGCAATTCTCGATCATCTTCCGACCTTCGGAAGACAGTTCTTATGTCTGTCGTCGCTCGGTCGATCGACATTTCGGCATTTGGATTTTCTTAAATGTCGGCCGACTGACGATCGAGGGTCAACTGGTCTTTGGGGCGATTTTGACAAATCGGCTGAGGCACTGACGATCAACCGTATACGTATTAGGTTTAACATTTACCGGCTATTGGTTAATATACATGTATAAGCGTAACCCTTTTCCTCGATAAATTGAAGCAATGCCCACGAAGTTACAGGTGAATACTCAGCAATTGCGAACTTGTCTATTTAATCGGCCAACCATCGGAACTAGTCGAAAGTAAAAAAAAATCACGGAAGAGGAAGAAAATATGACAGTATGTCTAACGTCTGTTCTGATTTTACGATTGATTAAACTACTTCGATCACATATGACGGATACAAATGGTCTTAAACATAAACTGTTTACTTAAAGAGGGAATTATTAGTGCTTTAATCAATCCTTTCAATATGTCGGCGATTATTTTGTGTTATGATCTCAACAAAAATCCACTGGAAAAATTCTACATGTGTATATAATCGTTTACATCTAAATAGTGTGTGTGTTGTAATTTTCTATTTATTTATTTATAAATTTATTTTTTTTTTCGGTTGCAATTTCTATTTCTTTTTTCCTTTTGGCTTCTCTTACGTATACAAAAAATCATTTTAGATTTTTATAAGATAAACCCTCTTTCACCGGTAAAAACCGTGTGTTACGCCGAGTAACTCTCCATGTCGGATCGCGTTGTTTGAATTACGTTGTTAAAATGTGCAATTTTCTAATCCTTTTTGCTAAAATTCACATTGTTCACAGTTATTAACCGTCACCATTTTCAGTATATGAATTTGTTATGATACAGAAAATAAGTATGTTAAATATAAAAGTGGTTAATGCATGTGAAAGGTTTTAATTTCAGCAAAGATTATTCATATTTCTATATATTATAACGATTTTTGGAGATCATTCCATGTTTAGCGTACACTAGTGACGTCATAATGAAAAATGACGTCATTTTGGTGCCTGTAGAATTTAGCCAGTATCGAACTTAGTACAATGCACCACATCAAAAAACAAAACTAAGACGTTGAAAATATGATAAATTTTGCGGCCAAATACGGCTAATAACGTCCCTTGTTCTTTATGATCAGCAGCGAAAATTGAAATTCATTTCTGATAAGATAGCCTAATTGATTTATGCATGCTTCCACTGAATAATTTTCTTTCGTCAGGCAAGCTTTTTGGAAAGCTATTAATTGTGTGATTTCTTAGTGGGGCGAAGTTGCAAACCGTTTTCCGGAATTATTTTTATTTTATTTTCAGTTTTACAGCTTAGTGTAACCGGAAGTCTCTAAATGTCAACACATCAGTCAAAACGACAAATGGTTCAACAGCAATATTTCATCAATGACTGAAAGAATAGAAAACCATTAATTAAAAACAGAGAGAAATCAAATATGAAGTCGAGATTTAGTACAGTTGATATTGCTGTGGTTATTAAAGAGTTGAAAAGGTTAGTACAGTTGATATTGCTGTGGTTATTACATGTAAAGAGTTGAAAAGGTTAGTTTGTTTCCTCTCACGCGTTCACCTGTTCACGTGGTAAATACATGTACATTTTGCTATGTTCATCTCACACACTTTATGCAAGGTGTTATTTAATATCACGTTTTGTTAGTTTCACGATAATATACACGTGGTGTATTTTCACGTGGAGGAATCAGGTGTGTTTTTGATGTCTGACCGTTACTTATGTCTTAACACCAATCATCATATTAGAAAAATTAACACCCCTTCTATAATCTTTTGTTTACAAATATTTTCAAATCAAATTCCAGAAAACGACCGAAAATGGGTAAATCTGTAGTAAAACACACGTTTTTCAGCTGTACTGTCTCTTTAATTAAAATTGTTTTTATTAGAAGGTTTGCTCCATATGTGTTGTACTAGTTCTGAAAAGAAAAAAATGCTGAAAATGAATTTAGGAAAACAGAGAGTGACTTAAATGGGTAGCGAAACCCAGGCCGGGCCGGGATTTTCGAAACTGATAACCGGGTTTTGTTGATTTCTTACAAAATACTCATTTGTTCTGTATGAAATTTGCAGGACAACTTTAAAACATCTTTTTTTGTCTTCGCTGAAATTTTTATTATCACAAAATGAGTTTTTCAATATTTATTACCGATTCTCATTTTTCAGGTGACTGAAATGGGTAGCGAACCCGGGTTACACATTTTGGCGATATTAAGAGAATCACATTGATTATTTGGTAATTTGTTGTGTTTAATCATAGCTTTTTTAGTTTAAACACTTAGATAATCCAACAATTCCGTCAAAAAATATCATTTAATAGAATTATGACCTAATATTATAAACCCGGGACGGAACAAAACCGGACACGTTTACCCGGGACAAACCTTTTATTTCCGAAAAAGCGACCAGAGGATGTTAGCTATCACTCATGTGACATTGCCCAGCTCAAACCACGCAAACATTAATACATCTATATAATTTATTTGTAATAATTTACTTTTTATATAGAACCCCAATCATTAAAAATTATAACAGCATATTAATTCGATGTTTCCTGAGCGATGAGTTGAAAGTCAACATACATGTATTTTTTTGTGCATTTTATTTTATTAAAAAACAATTCAGCATACCTACTAAATGTGATTCGTGAGAATCTTAAGATAGCCAACGTGTGCACATCACACGATCGGGTACTAAAATGAGGCATCTGTAATATTAGGCACTATATATATAGAAGACCTGTAAAATAAGCTCAGTCAATTACAATAATTTTATAAATGAATTCACTTTCATCTTCATAGAAGCTGAATGATGAGCACAAATTCCTATAATTAAACTAATTGAAACATATATTTAATACTCGTGTAGCAAGCCAGGAATTGTGATATCATCATACTAATAGGTACATTATGATTCTAATTAGAGCAGGTACCAAGCTAGCAGTGCAGATTTTGCCAGTATTAACAAGTAATTACGATTAATTAAAACCATAACACTACTGAAACTAGCTGAGAAGGATTCATCCTTTTAATCGGTTTAAAAAATAAATGTTCAATAATGAGTTTTAAAATAATTCAGTGATTAGTTCTAATCTTGCTGGTTATCATATTAATTTTCTTTTTATGTTATCATATATTCAGTTTTTGTTCTCGTCGCTTTTTTCGGAAATAAAAGGTTTGTCCCGGGTAAACGTGTCCGGTTTTGTTCCGTCCCGGGTTTGTAATATTTGTCCATAATTCTATCAAATGATATTTTTTGACGGAAATGTTGAATTATCTAAGTATTTAAACTTAAATAGCAATGATAAGATACACAAGTTTCCAAATTCAACAATGTAATTCGCTGAATATCGCCAAAATGTGTAACCCGGGCTCGCTACCCATTTTAGTCACCTGAAAATGAAAATGAATAATTAATATTGAAAAACTCATTCTGTGATAATAAAAACTTCAGCGAAGACAAAACAAGTTGTAATAAAGTATTTCTGCAAATTTCGTGCAGAACTAATAAGTATTTTTAAAGAAATCAACAAAAACCCGGTTATCAGTTTCGAAAATTCCGGCCCGGCCCGGGTTTCGCTACCCATTTTAGTCACACTCAGGAAAACATGACGTTTTGAAATCTTTTCAATTTATGTACCCTTTTTTAAAGGTTTAAGCTACCTCACTACATCAAGGCTTATACTTTTTATGACACTTTCTCACATGATGGTGATTTGAATGTTTTGGGAAATTGTTTTTATCCATACTAAGACATGATAGATTTGATTGAATATCAATGATATCAATATTGAATATCAAATTATCAATTATATTCAATCAAATCTATCATGTCTATGGAATACTTAATCATTGCATAGTGATAAAAGTCTTGTTGATTTAAGGGCTTGTGAGGACAAATCTCAAGTTATTTACTGAAATTGATGAGGGCTAGATGGTCATACCCATTTCAGACTTGGATTTGGATTTTTTGTTTACTAAAAAATATTTATATATGGTCATTAATAATATTTTAATATTTAAGGTAGATCAGATTGATAATTTGTTGACTATAATAGAGAATAAAAGAGGAATGAAAAGTCTGTTTACATTTCAAACACACTCTCTCTCTCTCTCTCGGTCTCTCTCTCTCTCTCTCTCTTCAATGATAATTCTGGAAAATGATATGTATAAAGCCAAGGCATTTGGGCAATCAGTATTTGCTACGCCACTAGTCATACGTATAAGATATAGTACAGTAATTACAGCAAAACTCGTTTATAACGAATTTCAAGGGACCGTAGAAAAAACTTCGTTATAGCCGTAATTCGCTATACGTTTATATCGAATTCATCAAAAATATTATAGCGAATTCGTTATAAAATAATTAAGGGTTTTTCCGGCTAACAGTTTTCTAAACTATCGTAAGATATAAGATAAGTATTACCGTCATTTACAAAAAATGTCAATATAACCATTTCATTTCAATTTTTAAAAAAATTCCATATACTATTTTAATTTGAGTATTTTATATATGCATCTTAAAATTGCATGTTTCTTCAATGAAATTTGAAATGGAAAAAATTTGTTATACAAATGATAAAATACGTTAAAATTTTGCAAGCGGGGGTCTTAAAATTACTTCGTTATAGCCGTAAATTCGTTATAGCCGTGTTCGTTATATACATCAATTTTTTATAGGTTTGTATAAGAAATTTGCCGGGACATGAATAATAATTCGTTATAGCCGTAAATTCGCTATATCCGTGTTCGTTATATTCGAGTTTTGCTGTAATATGAACAATCAAGATGTCGTCATAATTATGTGAATACCATGTATGTCTTACAAAGATTTCTTGCTAAAAAAGTACCCGTAATAATAACTATTTATTTGTATACGACATGTACAATTTTCTCCAATGATTTTTGTATGAATGAGAAATGTTATTTTCTGCTTTCTATCCCAGGTTCTATGGCATGCGAGTTGTTAATGTGTACGACGTGGACTCTAAAACTTACCTCATTAAACTTGGAAAGTAAGTATCATTGCAAGTTTCTGCACAGGATATGGAGTCAGTCTGATTAAAGTTAAAACCTAGCTTTATCTGCTTATGTATATCACTAGCTGCAATAATGTAGCCCTCTCCTGATTTTTTTTCGGGGGGGGGGGGGGGGGGGGGGGGGGGGGGGGAGAGGGCTACTGGTACATTTGCACCATTACGGAGATCCTATGGAATTATAGCCCTCTCCAGTAAACATCAGATATAAAAAAAATCGGAGAGGGCTACATTATTGTAGTTTGTATATCACTAAACTGTTAAAGATTGTTTTAAGAAATTAAATTAAAGGTCATGTCACAGCGATCTTTTAAATATAAATATTTAATGAGATAAATCTGACCAACCACTGATTTTGAACCTGTTCATATCATGTTCAAAGCTGGGCACCTTACATACTGTATGATCGAAATCCCGTGTTTAACTTTTTATTATTTATTCTCTTTTACTTAGACCTGATGATAAAGCAGTCATTTTGATTGAATCCGGTATCCGGATACATGGAACAGAGTATGACTGGCCAAAAAATATGGCACCATCTGGATTTTCCATGAAGGTAGTTGGCTTTTTTGTTTTTCATATAAAACCTGGATGAAAAGCTTTTCAACATGTAAATATCTATATGTATAAACAGAATCACAAATCATCTGTAATTGTCCTTTCTTTACTTTGTGAAGTTGAGAAAGCACATTAAGGGGAGACGACTGGAGAACATCAATCAGTTAGGTATGGACAGAATAGTGGATTTACAGTTTGGTTCGGGAGAGGCAGCTTATCATGTCATTCTGGAGCTCTATGATAGGGTAAGGCTCTCTATTAAAAGCATGGAATCTTCTATCAAGCATGAGTGTACTGTAGATTCCTTATTTTTTGCAAGTACTAAATTCCATAATCCCGTCGCTTTGTATCAAATCACGAGAATATGAAAATTGCGAATGCAGAATTTTTAACCTTATCTCTTATAGTTCTCAACTCTCATAATATACCGGGTAATAGCGAGATTTTGTAAACCGCAAGGGGTGCTTCTTGCTATTTTTATGTGGCTATTAATTCCTTGCTTTTAATTAGGAATCTACCGTATCTATGAATACAACTCAAAATGATGTACCCGTAATATTGCTTGCACATGCAATTATATAACGCTCCAATCACAATTCCAGTTGAGTAGAAAAGAAAATTCTTGTGAATTTTAATTGAATATAAACTATGACATGTGAAAATTAGAAATGCATGCGAGGTGTTTTTTTTGTGTTAAGTTTAAAATTTTGTAAAATAGCACAAAAAAGGTTCAGAAGATTTCATATGGGACAAAATTAAAAATTCATGTTTGGATCTTGGTGTTTTTGAAATTCTCTCAACTGAAAAGATTTTGATCATATTTGCTCAAATTGTATTTAGCTATTGGCTCCATGAATATCAATTGATAATCAATTTTGTGCATCTGATTTCAGTTAATTGTCAGTTCTGATTTCTATTGAGTTTTATAACTTGTAAAAAGACAATAAATTTAAACTACATTTTTTGGAGGGTATTTTTCATGTAGGGAAATGTGGTCCTGACAGATTTTGAATTCACCATATTGAATATCCTGAGACCGCGTACTGATACTTGCCAGGATGTAAAGTTTGCCGTCAGGGAGACGTACCCAGTCAGTGCTGCTAAACAACACTCTGTACCCTCCAATGAGAAGTAATACTGTATACTTTTACCTTTTTAGTCAACATACAGGGTATAAAAAAAACCCCTGTACTGTAAAACTCATTTAATAGGAACAAAGATATAGCAAATCTTGGATATAGCAAAGTTTTTTGGAGTCCCTGGTAAAATACAGAACAAATCCTTGTAAAATTTTATGGTTAAAACGAACCCATTAAATGCAAATTTACGGATTAAGCGAACTGATTTTGAACCCAATAGAGGTGAAAAATAATGAAATTCACATTATTTATAACAAATTATTTTAAAGCTGCTTGGTCCGTTTTTTTTGTTATTATACATGTAATATCAAATAATTTTCCATACAAACCATTTTATCTTAGAAAGTTATGGACTTTCTCCTATTTACACCAGCAGAATCGGTCCTCTTTCAAAGTTAGAAATATTCAAAGTAAATAAAAAAAATTTCTCTTTGGGCAAACGAAAAAAACAACCCCAAAATGCATCATGGAATGTTTAGAATAGGGAACTGTTTGGTTACAACTGATTAAGGTTATTCAACTCCCATGCTATGCATTGATTGTAAACAAAGCAAACTTCAGAAATATTAGCAAACAAAACATACACGTGTTTATCTGTAATTTGTCCGAACAATAGACATTTGTTTATAGCGATGTCAAAGTCCTAATACAACCATACCTGTCTTGACGTCAGGGTTGAATGTTAACATGAGGCAAAATAACACGATACTCTATTTATGTTGTTTGTTTTTTTTAACAAATTTTGTACATAATTTTGTTCATTGAAATTTGGCTGAATTTGTTAAGGAAAACTATTGCAATGTCTATCATTATACATAAACTTAGCATAACTATCGTTTAAAAATGTACACAAAATTTGATATAAAATCGGACCAAGCACCTTTAAATTGCTAAAAGTTAAAGGTCCTAAGGTGTTTTCTACAATTGAGTTTTACTGTATAAGTAAAGAAACCTGGTATACTTTAATTGTTCACTTTATTTTTACTGAGATACTTGTTTAGTTTATGAGCAATTTATTGAAAATATGGAAATTTGATAAGCACAATGCTATTAATTGCCTGTAGAGTGGATCTTTAACCATCCATGTTGAAAAGGTTTTTTTTTATATATCTTACAGATTACGAGAAGTTATACTGGCAGCAAAAGTTGGAGATGTTTTAAAGAAAGTCCTTTTACCGCATTTGGGTAAGAAAAGATCCTTTGATGGATAGACATATTATGATTAGTACATGTTTAACATATACATGTATTTTTTATATAGACCTGTAAAAAAAAAATCAACAAAAGCAAAAGAATCAATTAATGATGAAATGCTATGTTATTTAACAAATGTTTTTCATTACTAAGTATTGGGTACATGTTTTATAATAAAGTTAGTAATGTATTCTATGTATTTTTCATGTACCAAAAATTACAGAATTGCATTAATAAAAAAAAGAGGTCTTTCAACTTTCAACTTACTCTCTGATAAGCTTAGTTAGTTGTATGGGAGACAGGTGATCCATTAACGACTCAGGTGCAGATAATTGTATGATTGATGGTTTCTTTACTAATGATGAAATGTAAATCCATTATTAATAAGGAATACTTTACATGACTATACATGTATTTAGTACAATTTAGTTACTTGTATTTCTCTTAAAATATTGAAGTGTGTGAAGTAAGCTATACGTTTGGACATCAAATAGGATTTTTGCTTAAGTATATTAAATTCTTGTCTATTAAAAATAAACTGACAGTAGATTTTTAATGAAGGGTAAATGATTCACCAAAATTATATCAGTCAAAATTAATGGTATACCGTACCGAAAACCTCATAGAAAGACAACTCGTCGAATGCGACAACTCATCACAAGTCATCTAATTGAAAGAATAACTTACTGATGCAACATGTTACAGAACGACAACTCGTGGATAAACAACTCAAAGATTTCTCTGAAATGAAAATCTTTGAACGCTTCTCAGATTATTTTTTCATTCTCAGTTAACGCATGGCTAAGGGAGGTAGAGATTTCACCTTTATTCCGTCTCAACAACCTGTCATACAATGGTTTCGTATAACTATGCCAATGGAAAAATGAAAAAAAAAAAACTCATTGGGATGTAAATGGAGCGATTAAAAAGCAATTTAATTCAATGTGAAAAGTCATGTTTATTGGTATAAACATTTGGAAATAAGAAAATTTTAATTGAATTATGCAAACTTTTTGAAAATCAATTTTCATCAAGTACTGTGTGTCATATTTGGGCCCAAATCATTATATGTTTAGACTAAGATACAACAGCTTAACAATGCAAAATAGATGATAGATAAATAAACAAGGCAATATTTTCGGCAAAGATGGAACATACTTAGTAATTTTGGCATATGTGGATGCCATTATTCAAAAAGGGAGGGGGGGGGTTAAGTACATGAACTCAGTATCTAGCCTTTGCAATACAATTATGAAGTATTAAGTTTCCAATTCTGTTTGATTGATGACTTTCTTGAATTTTATAAGACTTACTGAACTATGGCCAAAAATGTATTGGATTTATTCTAATTATAGATTATGGACCGGCAGTGACGGAGCATTGCTTACAGTGTATTGGATTTCCGGAAAATGTCAAGGTCGGAAAAGGATTCAGTGTCACAGAAGGTCTGAGAGCATCATGGATATGGATGTTACATATAACTTCAAATGTTTATTGCTGTATTGATCTTCCTTTTTGATTAAATGTTTTTAATATTTTTGTGAAACAGATATGGATAAACTTACAAGTGCAATAGAATTGGCAGAATCCCTATTGAAAACTTTATCCGAGGAACCTTGCCAGGTAGGATTTTTTTTTTTTTATAAAAATGTGCATTGTCATTTATTTAAACCATTATCTGATGTTAAAAAATGATTTAAGAACGACTTTTGCTTTTTATAAATGATAAGGAATTGGGGAAAATTGTATACTGTTTATCATTGTCTTGGTGATCATATGCTCTACAGGGTGTTATTGTCCAAAAGAAAGAAAAGCGAGCAGCAGTGAAAGAAGGGGAGAATGCTGAGTTGTTAACGTAAGTCTTAAAGCTTGTGTAGGTAGGAATGAAAACATTATGATACTGTCTCTGTCCACCATTTTTGTTGGTAACAAAAGCATTTTAAGAGAACTACTAGGTGAAGCGCTAATGTCAAGAAATTTAATTTAAATTTCCCCTTTTTTGCAAGGATTTTGTACAGTTATAAAATGTATTTGAGATTCTGGAGATTGTGTCTTGATATATTGCAGGTATGAAGAATTCCATCCATTGCTATTCAAACAATTTGAGAACAAACCTCACAGCATATTTGATAACTTCAATAAATCGGTGGATGAATTTTTCTCTCAGATAGAGAGCCAGAAATTAGACATGAAAGCTTTGCAACAGGTGTGTATCTTTTCAATTGACAGTTGAATGCTTGGACATGTACTGGTATATCTATGAAGTTTTTAATCACATTTTTTGAAAAGGAAATTAATTTTGATAATAACATACTGTAGAAGCAGAAATATTCATTGAGGATTTAATTTTGTTATTTTTGATGGCAAATGAAATTAAATCCATGATGAATTTTTAACCAAAGTATTACTGAATACAAAGACATTACGATATGACAAAATTAAATGCCAACGAAATTTTATTTGGTACAAAAACAACAAAATTTTGACCCAACGAAAATATGTGCTTCTACAGTATTAATGACATTGTGCAAATAAAAAATGATTTTTAAAAATTAAAATAGGGTGGGATAATTTTGGAGAGGAAGTGTAATTGTAAAAGTTTATTTGTTCAATGTGTTCTATTTCCAGTCAAAGTTCTGTAACTCTTCCAAATGTTAATGAGTATATACAATCAAACACGGTGATAGTGAACACGCTTATAATGAATTGACGCTTACGGCAAAGTGAATTTCATTCCCCGAGACTTTACAACATGTTGTAAACTTGACGGATATAATGAATTATGCGTATAACGAAGTAAAATCGCTATCCCTGGCACTTCGTTTTAAGCGTGTTTTAATGTACAGACCCTGAAACGTACTACTACACCAAAAAAGCGTGCGACTTTCGTGCGAGAAACGTTTCGTGTAAACCATTTAGCGTTTCTTGTAAACCGTTTAGCGTTTCTTGTAAACCGTTTAGCGTTTCGTGTGAATCGTGAAGCGTTTAGTGTAAACCGTTTAGCGTTTCAGGCAAAGCGTGCAGCGTTTCGGGCACAGCATGTAAATCGTTTCGGGCAAAGCGTGCGAGAACCGTGTGAACCGTTCATCAGATTTCATTCGGAACTCGCTGACAATTTAATTGTTTCAAAATAGCGCTCATGGTAAACATTACTTTAAACTGTTTGTGAAAAAAAATATAAGAAATGATATACTTATCTTTTTACAAAATTGAATTAATTTTTAACAAACAAAAGAAAAGTACGCGTATTGAAACAACGCTAGTTACTGAGACTATTCGGCTGTGTACAACCAGTACACATAACCTCGGACATGGGGTAAGACCTGCACCTGACTGAACCTGTCAATCAAACTCTGTGTAATCGTTTTCATTGGATGACCATCTTTTTTTGTCAATAGCCAATAGAAATTTAATGACTTCAAGGTAGTCGGAATCAGTATTTGATGACGCACACAATTTCAATGATAGATTATTTAACATTAATTTGAGCAAAATTAAATGTAAACATAGAAAGGAAATATTCTGTTCATTTCTATGATCAAATGCGGAAAGTAAATTCTTCTGAATCCCGATTAAAAATATTTCTACAAGTTATTATTTTAATTATTTAAACACTGATAACGGAAACAACAAGTAATTAACACACTAAAATTTCCCTAAAATATACACATGCAATTAATTATTATGGGAATCTATATGCACTGTACTAAATTCAAATAGATTATGATAGATAGATGTATATTGTACACCATTATGCGAGGCGCCCGTTATGTATACGAATATTGAGACAAAAAATTAAATCATTTTTTATTTTTTGTTCTATCCAAAACAGTAATGACAACTTTCTTTATTGTTCAATCGATTGATTTTTTTCTGTGATATTATGTACAGAACATTTATTTACGCGAATGATTTGACATAAGAAAATAATCAATCGGTTGTTTTATAGCATTTTTCTAACTCATGTGACTAATTTTATTTTACATAACTTTCAAAATTATCAATGTAAATAATTACAGGTTTATTTTCTGTTAGTATTTTTACATCGTATTCTCTGAAACCAATAAAAATATTAATGTGAGAAGAAAAAAAGATCCCGCCAAATGCTGAAAACCCGATTTCAGTTTGTAATCATACGGATTTTATTTTTGGTATTGAATATTGTGTTACCGTAACTTTTTTCTCTGGAATTTTTATTATTAACGGCACTAATAAGAATCATGGATATTTCTTTTGAGCAATAAATATATTTATAGAAGTAATATTTTTGGCTATTTCTGTGAATATATAATTTTTGGCGTAAAATATAAGTACCAAATTAATTTAATTAATTAATTCAACACTTATGTACATATATGTTTCTAATATCAGTATTTCTATTATTTCATGTTTTCTTCAAATTAATTCTTACTAACAGAGTCAGGGTAAAAATCCGAGAGAAACCGAATCGATCAGGATAAAAGCGTGTCCAAAGCGTGTGAAAAGCGAGCAAATCATTTCGTGCGAGAATCGTTTCGTGTAAACCGTTCAGCGTTTCGTGTATATCGTTTAGCATTTCGGGCAAAGCGTGCAGCGTTTCGTGTAAACCGTTCAGCGTTTCCTGTGAACCGTTAAGCGAGCGTGTAGCGAGCGTGCAGCGAGCGTGTGGTGTAGTAGTACGTTTCAGGGTCTGTACATGTATACTGCATGATAGCAATGCACATGTTAATACAATTATTATGATACAGTGCAGTTATCTTTAGTTCAAGTGTGTCATCATACTGGAATAAATATAAGGATCTCCCTATAGTTATGTGTTTCTTTATCCCCAGGTCTTGGGATAGACACAAATCATCAACTCATTGAATAACATTATTTCAAAAATTCTAGGAGATTTTCTTATCCCTTGTTTTAACAATTGTTTTACATGTTCATGTAGGAATAAACTCTTTATTGGTTGGCTTTGGGAGAACAAATATACTTACTTCAATTCAACATAATTATGCAGACAGGAATATTTTTCTTCTTTGGAGTTATTACATTCTTTTTACGACAATTCTAAAGAAGAAACATTTTTAATAGAGAATTTAAAATTGAAAGCAAGTTTTATTAATTTATTCTGATATATGGTAGCCATATGGAGGAAATTAAGGTCATTGTGAATTTACTTTACAGTGAAATTCGGTTAAAGCAAACACGCTCATAATGAATTGACGCGTACAGCAAAGTGATATTCATTCCCCATGACTTTATTATTTATTGTAAACTTGTTGGATATAGTGAATAACGATAATAACAAAGCAAAATTGCATGTCCCTGGCACTTCGTGATTAGCATATTTTACTGTATCTGTAATTACTGAAACGTATTGTTTGGATATATATAATGAATTCTGGATAATTATAGCAATTAAAACCAAAAGTCCATAGGTCCATACATGTATATAGGACTTCATTATTATAATAATTAGTTTTATTAGCTCACCTGAGCTGAAAGCTCAAGTGAGCTATTCTGATCACATTTTGTCTGTCGTCCGTCTGTCCGTCCGTCCGTCCGTCTGTCCGTAAACTTTTTACATTTTCAACATCTTCTCAAGAACCACTGGGCCAATTTCAACCAAACTTGGCACAAATCATCCTTAGGCAAAGGGGATTCAAAGTTGTGAAAATTAAGGGTCACACCCGTTTTCAAGGGGAGATAATTAGAAATTCATGAACAATTTCGAGAAATTTTCAAAAATCTTCTTCTCAAGAACCAGAAAGCAATGAAAGCTGAAACTTGTGTGGAAGCATCCTCAGGTAGTGTAGATTCAAAGTTGTGAAATTCATGACCCCCGGGGGTAGGGTGGGGCCACAATGGGGGGTCGAAGTTTTACATAGGAATATATAGAGTAAATCTTTAAAAATCTTCTTCTCAGAAACTAAACAGCCAGGAAAGCTGAAACTTGTGTGGAAGCATCCTCAGGTAGTGTAGATTCAAAGTTGTGAAATTCATAACCCCCGATGGTAGGGTGGGGCCACAATGGGGGGGTCGAAGTTTTACATAGGAATATATAGAGTAAATCTTTAAAAATCTTCTTCTCAGAAACTAACGGCCAGGAAAGCTGAAACTTGTGTGGAAGCATCCTCAGGTAGTGTAGATTCAAAGTTGTGAAATTCATAACCCCCTGGGTAGGGTGGGGCCACAATGGGGGGTCAAAGTTTTACATAGGAATATATAGAGAAAATCTTTAAAAATCTTCTGCTCAGAAACTAAACAGCCAGGAAAGCTGAAACTTGTGTGGAGGCATCCTCAGGTAGTGTAGATTCAAAGTTGTGAAAATCATGATCCCTGGGGGTAGGGTGGGGCACAATGGGGGGTCGAAGTTTTACATAGGAATATATAGAGTAAATCTTTAAAAATCTTCTGCTCAGAAACTAATCAGCCAGGAAAGCTGAAACTTGTGTGGAAGCATCCTCAGGTAGTGTAGATTCAAAGTTGTGAAATTCATGACCCCGGGGTAGGGTGGGGCCACAATGGGGGGTCGAAGTTTTACATAGGAATATATAGAGTAAATCTTTAAAAATCTTCTTCTCAGAAACTAAACAGCCAGGAAAGCTGAAACTTGTGTGGAGGCATCCTCAGGTAGTGTAGATTCAAAGTTGTGAAAATCATGATCCCTGGGGGTAGGGTGGGGCACAATGGGGGGTCGAAGTTTTACAAATGAATATATAGAGTAAATCTTTAAAAATCTTCTTCTCAGAAACTAATCAGCCAGGAAAGCTGAAACTTGTGTGGAAGCATCCTCAGGTAGTGTAGATTCAAAGTTGTGAAAATCATGATCCCTGGGGGTAGGGTGAGGCCACATTGGGGGGGGGGAGGTGTTAAAATTTTACATAGAAATAAATAGAGTAAATCTTTAAAAATCTTTTTCTCAGGAACTAATCAGCCAAGAAAGGTGAAACTTTTGTTGAAGCATCCTCAGGCAGTGTAGATTCAAAGTTGTGAAAATCATGATCCCTGGGGGTAGGGTTGGGCACAATGGGGGATCGAAGTTTTACATAGGAATATAAAAAGTAAATCTTTAAAAATCTTCTTCTCAGAAACTAAACAGCCAGGAAAGCTGAAACTTGTGTGGAAGCATCCTCAGGTAGTTTAGATTCAAAGTTGTGAAAATCATGATCCCTGGTGGTAGGGTGAGGCCACATGGGAGGGGAGGGTGTTAAAGTTTTACATAGGAATATATAAAGTAAATCTTTAAAAATCTTCTTCTCAGAAACTAATCAGCAAGATGATTCTTTATAATTGTTAAAACTTTGGCTCCAGAACAATTCTTCGGCCTCTCAAGAAGGTTCAGAGTTTGATGTAGCTAAATACCCCATATATAAACAATTGTAAAGGATCTTTTTGAGAACTGCAATACTCAACATGTGATATGACTATAAAATTAAAGCAGGCAGCTATTTTTTCATTAGAATCTTTTTGTATTACTGTATTGAGTTATTGCCCTTGATTTATTGATTCTTGATTATTTTAATTAATGCATCCACTGTTAACCAATTATTGTGATGATTATTTTTATACAATAATAAATATTAAATATTCAATGTATATAATTTGTTCTGCATAAGAAGTTTGGGGTTAGGCCGGATTAGTGTGCTTATTTTTGATTTCCAATTTTTAGATACTATGAATTATTTTAGGCCGGCACATATATAGGGACAGTGTCTATTGCATGAAGCGACTGTTTGGGGTTAAACTTGAACAGGTATGGAAAGATTGAGTGTATGAACATCCCTGCTCTATCTAATCTACGTGTTTTCTAACCTTCGATACAAAGTGTGCGGTCATTCCTGCCTTGTATTGCATTAAGACAAGTGTGCAGTCATACCTGCTTGTATTGGTGGTGGTTGCGGCGGAGCACTAATGTATGGTCATCCCTGCTGGTGTTCAGGCCTCTCTAGCGCATGTGTGCGGCACTCCCTGCTTGCGTTAGGTTGAGCTGTTGGCGCAAGTGTGCGGTCATCCCTGCTTGCGTAAACGTTGGTACCTGTTGAGTTGCGTAGGTGTGCGGTCATCCCTGCCTGCGTAATGTTGAGTCCCTATATATGTGCAGGAGCGGTGATTAAAGTCTGCTCTTGTAAATATTGGCAGCAATCAGGGCTATCCGAGTTCCAAGGGGGAAAAAGGGATTTTATTAATACAGGATCTACATGTATTATTGTACATTGTCCAGATTGTTTGTATTATGACTCCATTAAGCTGACTTTATCATACCTATTGTTCCTCAGGTGAACGATGTAGCCCATGGGCCTCTTGTTTTTATTCTTACTAATATTAAATCACCAACCTCATTTTTTCCAGGAAAAATCAGCCCTGAAAAAGCTGGATAACATCAAAAAAGATCATGAAAAGAGGATAGAAGGGCTGCAGAAAGAACAGGAAACGGACATTAACAAGGGTCGTCTGATAGAACTAAATCTACCACTGGTAAGATATACCGTAATTTAAGCTATTGCATCACAGTACTAGTGGAACTCCTTAATGATATCATTATTCAGACCTTTTGAATGTTTGTTGATCATGTGATACAAACCAAACATGAAGAATATATCTTGTTAAAAAAAAAAACAATGTCAGTTTATAAATGTGTGACAAAAACTTGGTATTGTGCAGTCATGCATAGATTTCTTATTCTGTGACACATTACTTGTGATATGCAAATTCAATTAGCTTGTTCTTTAACCATTATTTATACATTGTACCTCTCTTATTCTGTAAAACTTGCTTTTTTATAGTTTAGATTTATCAGATAACAAGGCTTTGACCACGTTCTCTGCACATACCATGTATATCTACAGTACTGTGTAAAAAATACTAAAATCATTCATCAGTAGGATTCTATTCTGGCACTGTACAACTTGAAAGAAAAAAATTAATTTTGGTCCTGTTACTTGTACTTTTACATGATTGTACAATGTTTACATGTATATCAAATATCCAGATGTTGATTGCGATTTTGAATTAAACAGTACACTGAATACTGTAGGTGTACTTCAGTTATTATTTGATTTTTGATTTTTCACTAGTTATTTCATTAGTTATTTCACTAGTTATTTCACTTACTGATGTACCTGATTGTAGGTGGACCAGGCCCTGTTGATTGTGAGGAGTGCCCTGGCCAATCAGATCGACTGGACGGAGATTGAGAACCTGGTGCATGAGGCCCAGCTACAGGGTGACCCCGTGGCATCCTGTATCACCAGCCTCAAGCTGGACTCCAACATGATCACTCTGCTACTCAGGTGAGCTAGGCCTTGTCTGGGACCCAAGTCTGTTTTGCCTCTGCCTAGAATGATGCAACATCAATAGACAAAGGGTGTCGCATAATTTAAAAAAAAAAAATTATTAACAATTTTGTTTCTATATACAGGTGAATCTCGATAACTTGAACTTCAGGGGACCATGATTAAACTTCGAGAGATCAAGAGTTCGAGAGATCGAAAGTTTAAAAAAATCCGGAAATTTTTGTTCCGGTCATTTTGGTTCTAGAATTATAGTAGCTGGAAATTTATATTTATAACATGGAAGGATAGTCTTACATGATTTCAATCGTATTTTCTGCTACATTACTTCAAATTAAACAATATAGAACTTACTTGTGTGGTTATTAAGTGCATTTTTTCACGTTAAAAATCTTTTAAGCATATTATGTTCTCTTAATCATTACGTTAGAATATTTTAAATAAAGAGCATTTACCGTAACTTTCACAAGTTGTTGAAGTTAATAGATCACTTACAAATTACCTATCTACCCTTTGAAGAAAGCAAGGGGTAGTGTCATTTACGTAATCAACCAATTAACACTACCACGCTAGCCCCCATGAGTTCACTCAACCATCCAGGTAAGGTCCACGGGTAGCTATAATTTTACGCTTGATCGGCCGCGTGTGAACACAGCAACCACTTCGAGTAATCAAGAGTGAAAAACAATGAAATATGTGTAACGGGACCCAGGTGTTACTTCGAGAGATCAAGAACTTCGAGAGATCGGAGTTCGAGAGATCAAGAGTAAATTTGCTTAGTTACATGTATATAGAGAAAAAAATTGGGACCGTGAGTTCACTTCGAGAGATCAAGAACTTCGAGAGATCGAAGTTCGAGCCATCGAGTGTCAACTGTAATAGATATAATGATATAAATCCCCCTACTTTTAATCAAATTTGGGATGAAAAAAGTGTGTACTATACACAAGACTTTACCCTGGTACTCATTTTCACCCAATTTCAATCCACCAATCTGTGTAGTCTTTCAAGTTGTAGAATAATTTTGATTCAGAATCTGAAAAAGTATTTCCTTGAGATGCTATTATTGATAATATATTGAATTGAACTGTTTATCTTCTGCAGGGATCCATACAGATACAGCGATGATGAGTATGATGATGATGATGATGATGATGATGTACTCAAACCAACTAAAGTGGACATTGATATTTCAATGAGTGCTTATGGCAATTCTAGGAAGTATGTATATCATATTTTACATTCTATAAATTTCTTTGATATCTTGTAATATTTTCTAAATGTCATTGGATGCATATATAAATAGGCATGAATATTTACAAATATTTACCTATCTTCAATTTTACATTATGTTGAGAGCGTTTTGGAACATATATACCGTACATATACATGTAAGAACCAAGACTAAGGTGGTTATGTTGTTTGTTAAACAAATACATGTATATATTAAGAAAGACTAGTCTAAGTTTGCATTATCTAAGTTTGAGGCAGATACTAGGAACATACATACAGTGAAACACTAACCAAATGTAATTTATCGGCAATAATACTGGTAATTTGTTAAAACTTACAAGTGTATTTCTTTTATGTAATGGTTATAAATAATACTCATGAGATACGGCTTGGCTATATGCATAATTATATAATTATGATTATCTGGCTCAAGTCCAAGTAAACATATATACATGTATATGGATGACAATTACGTAAGTGAAATCATCCAAAGATTAGTTTTCCCTGATAAATGAATTCAATATAATATGGTAATAATGAATTATCAGGAAATGAGTGTAAAGGGGCATGGTCACGATTTTGGTCAAATTCTATTTTTCTGTTTTTATTATTCATAATGCTTTAGGAATGCATTTCTAGTTATCAAGTGAAATTTGAGAGCCAGTTGTAGAGTTATAAGCAAGATACAGGTCTCAGAATTCCTTGTCATGTAAACAAGGCTCATGCCCTGTTTTTGTTTACATAGGTTCAATATACCAGTAAAAAATCTTTTTTAAGTTGATTTTCTATCTACTTCTCATTTTAAGCATAAATAAACAGTTCCCACGTTTAACTCATTCATTTTAGGTCTAAAACTGGAATTTTTACTTCAACATTCAAAATGTAAACGAAAGCTTTGTTTACATAGCAAAAAAATGCAAGCTCTGTAACTCACTTATAAGTCAACGAATGGCACTCAGTTTTAAATGACTATTAAAAATGCCTAAGTGAAGTATTGTAAACATTAAGATCAAGAAAATAATTTTTGACCAAAATGGTGACAATGCCCCTTTAATATATATAATTTAATGGTACATGTAAGTCAAGATTACTGAATTAACTTTATTAATTAATATTCTTACTGACCATTTTCATAGGTTTTTTGACAAAAAGAAAACAGCTGCCAAAAAAGAGCAGAAAACAATTGATGCTTCTGCAAAGGTTAGTCACATGTACTGGAATCATTTCTTTTGATTCGAGAATTTTTTCTGTTTTGATGGTTTGTATATGTATGCTTTGTATAGTTGTAATGGAAATGCTCTCGCTACATTTGTAGCATAAAAGCCCACCATCATCCACATTTTAAAATTACTCATCTCAGTTCTCAACTGAAATCCTTCACAGACAAGTGAATAAGTCCGAGGTAAAATCTCAGATTTGAGGCTTAGAATTAACATGAGGAAACTTGGTGTCGGCGAGGCCAAATTTTTATCAATGAATTTTTAATTCAATTCTACATTGTTTAAGAAACAAACAGCAATTTAAAAAGTTCACCGGTATATGAAGTTGGTTGGTCACGTGATCAAATCTTGTGATTTACCATATATTTACGTTTGAAAAAGACAAATGGTTCAGAACTGTTAAAAATACCAAGCAATAAATTTGTGTTATGATCCTTTTGACATCATGAAAAAGTTCATACAGAATTGATTGTTTTCGCTATTCTGTAGGTTCATACATGTATAAGGCAACATAATTGCAAATGTAAATATACATATATGATTAAACCTCACCTTACTGGAAATAGAAAAATACAATAATATGGCCATGTCCCAATCGCAAATTCTCCGGCCTTTCTGGCAGAGCTTGGAAAAAATACATCGAACGTAATACATAGGCGTCCATGACAACACCCCTTTTTATAAACCTTGATATAAATTTAACACATTTATCAATCCATTGAGATGTAAGCTAGACTTCATTAAAGTCAATGATATACCCTAAAGTATACCACAGAAGTGATATACAAGGCTATCTTGCCGATACTTATTTTATTTTAATGGAAAATATGACGGCATTGTATAAAATTCTTACATCCGGTAATGTTAGTACATTCAAGGTGTTTTTTCGAGCATACCAGAAAGGGCCATATTCATTAAGTCTCAATAATATGATCAGACACTTCTATTTATGGTACTTGTTGGGCAGGGGAGAGAAAATTGATTAAATGCATTTTAAAGTACTTTGATTACTCAGGCATTGAAGTCGGCAGAGAGAAAAACAAAGGAGACTTTGAAAGAAGTTGCAACAGCTGCCACGATAAATAAAGCAAGGAAGACTTACTGGTACATATTTTATCAGATGAACATTTGAACTTTTAACTGTTGGTATGTATAGTCAAATGATGCATAAAATCATATAGAAATACATGTATTCTAAAAACAGTGATGTTTTCTCCTTGCAGGTTTGAGAAGTTTCTGTGGTTTATAACGTCGGAGAACTACTTAGTCATCGGTGGGAGGGATCAACAACAGAACGAGATGATCGTTAAAAGATATCTTAGACCAGGTCTGTGTTTAATTTCTGTAAATGTTTACAAGTACAAAAAAGATGAAAATATATAGACAATTTGTGAATTTGAGAAAGAAAAATGTTACATCAAAGACCAGCTTTGTTTTACTTTGCCTTTAAGTTTATAATACACAATTTCGGTGGAGATACACATGTGGTTATGAAAGATAAATTGGACAATGATAAAATTGTAAATAAATTTTTATAAGGAAAATTTTATATTTAGTAAGGTCTGCACTACCTGTGGGAAAATATTCAGATTTAGAAGAAGGAAAATATTGGTACACAGTCTGATTTGATACATTGAAAATGTAATGCTGATCACTGTAAATATGTTACTTCATGTAACAAATATTGACAGACCTGCTATCTTTATTTAGTGTAAGTACCTTTGTTAATATTAGTAAGAAAAAATAATAAATCAGGGTTCAAAGTGGGCGAATATATCATACTGTGGTTTCACCAATTTTCGTTGAATACCGATTTTCGTGGATTTCGTTTTCAAGTTGATCCATGAAATTAAATGTTCATTGAAATGCAATTTCTATTAACATTCTGTATTGATGGGGTCATTGGCCACAAATTTACATATCCTCGAAACTGTGATTTTCACTTTATCCACGAAAATCGATACCCTTGAATATTAATGAAACCACAGTATTATATGGATGTTTCATTTCCTGATTTTGAATGAATGAAAAGTTGATTAAAACTATTTATTTCTGTAAATAGGAGACTTGTATGTTCATGCTGATCTTCATGGAGCCAGTAGTTGTGTCCTAAAAAATCCATCAGGTCTGTTTTTAACCATCATCGCTTTCCTGTTCTGATATAAGTCATTTTAAAGAAATGTATTTGTGAAATTACCTATGACAGAGACTATTTCTAAACATTAAGAAAAAGTTTTTTTGTTTTTTAATAAACAAGTTCATATATAGTTTTTTTTGCGCGTCAATTTTCACAATACTTGTACCTGCTGATCAATTTTAGGGTCATGAAGCTTTAGACTTACGGTATCAGGGACTAGCAGATACTTATTTGTCTGACAAGTTACTCTTTGCCATGTTTACTGCCCAGAGCATCACACACTTTCATTCAAGTTTCTTTCAATGTTCTTGATAAATCCATGTTCCTTAAGTTTATTGGGATTGTTTTAAGAGAAATTATGAAATATTTGTTGTGAAATAATTTACGATGCTAGGCAATCAAATACCAAATTTGATGAAACATTCAGAGGTTTATTCATGAAACCTTAATGATTTCACTTTTAAGCTTATATATTAAGAGATAATAATGTTGAATACCTCCAAGATTAGATTTTACAGTACTTGAAATTGACAGCCAAAATTTTGTTTTGCAAGATATTGCCAAGATTTGTAAAAGTTGCAGAGGTTCTTAGTTTACTAAGTTTATAGATGTACATGTACATTCAGGGTAGAGAGAATTAAACCATTTATCATTAATTTTGATGCAGGTGAGCCTGTTCCTCCAAAGAGTCTGAATGAAGCAGGCACTATGGCCATCTGTAACAGTGTAGCATGGGATGCTAAGGTGGTGACAAGTGCCTGGTGGGTCTATCATGATCAAGTGTCCAAAACAGCGCCCTCTGGAGAATACCTCACAACAGGAAGCTTCATGATCAGGGGTAGGTAACTTGTATCAGATTGTAGTCTATAACTGTGTTCTTGTGCTACTGGTATAAACATAAAAACAGCTGTTCTTTCAATTTAAATGGAGTCATTGCATAGAAGTTTTCATTGCCATGATGAATATCTCAATTTTTAACATATCTGGAAGTAGACACTCTTTCCAATCAAAGAAGTACATGTAGTAAAATCTTGTCATAGTTTATGGTACCATGTACTAGATTGGTTGAAGCTGGCACAACCAGTATTAAACATTTTTGGAATTTTAAATAAATTATACATGAATAAGTAAAGTTTTATATTACATGTAACATCATAGGGTACTTATTAGGGCCTTGCTCTGCTATTGACCTATAATGATCAATTTGTCTGTCCGTCCAAGATGACTTGTCTGAAGCATATCTTCTCACCCCTTTGCCGAATCTGGCTCATACTTTACCCACAGAGTGCCATTGGGTAAAGGGTGTGCAGTGACCTTGAACCAAGTTTCTAGGTAAAATGTTTAGGTCATAGCAGAGTTATGTGAAAAAGTCTTGTCTGGATCTTATAATTTTTGTGTTGGTCTAGTTCGGATTATAGATCACTCACAGAGTGTCTTTGGTCAAAGGGTGTGCAGTGATCTTAAATGAAGTTCTAAGTCTAGGGTCAAGGTCATATCAGACAGAGCAAAAAATCTTTGTTCATGGCATAAATACTCTTCCGGTAGAAAGAATAATCTTACCGTAACCAGGCTACGCTCAGCATGCTAAGGTCACAGTAAGAATTTGTCCCATATACATGCAATGTAGCAGCCGTGAAGCGGATCTGCTTCGCATAGGTTTTTAGTCTGTTAAAAATAATCTGCAGGGAAAAACATTTTTTTTTACATTACAAACCTTTTTGAACATGCACATGTAGTTAAGTCTACAAAATATCCATTTAATGAGTCCTACCAAGGCATTTTGTTAATATACATGTTTGAATTTGCCTGCCATTTTGTCGGAAATCGCACTCGGGATGTCTTGGATTTTATCATTAACATGGCAACCATAAACTGCGAATTTTCAAACGTGATGTTGAAAATGACATTGATTTCGTTGCAAAATCAGTTAATGTGTTAAAATGGGACTATAAAAGAGCAACAATATACGAGGTATTTAAGACCAATGGTATGAAAATTTAGGCAATAAGATACAGCACGATGTATTTTTTTATTTGCTACGAAGTGAGTTTATGGGACGAATTCTATCGTTAAATCTGTTATTTAATGATACAACATTCTATCTACTCTTCCCCTAGCCCTAGATTCTTTAAAATCCAGTGATTGTTGTCCATAAATTATTTCCTATTGGCTAAATTTTGCTGCTCAGATTAAACCAAAAGAATCATGTCAGTAGGTATAGGGTTTGCAATGAACTTGAATTGTAGTTTAATGCCAACTGGAAAATGTTTTCATTCTAATTCCATTATTTAAGAGAGCCCTTTGAGATGGCCACCATCTCAATGATGTCTGTATGTGCTTACCAGGGTAGTCAAAATTATCCTATAACAGTTACCAGGGTATTTGACTATTTGTTGTATAGATAGTGACTATAAATACCCTTTCTTATTTCCCACTCTCAAGTACCCAATAATACAGAAGGTTTCAACTTGCAAAACGTTAAATATGGTGGCTGGCGGTACTTATTTCATATTTGATTTATTCTAACACATTAAAAAAACAAGGTTTTTAACATATTTGTTAATTTTCTTTTAATTTAGAGTCCTACATAAGTGCATGTTGATAATAAATAAATAATTGTATTTAATCTTTATGAAAAAAATACCTGTCTGTATTTACCATTAATAGAAATTATAGAAAATAAAGTTTGAAAAGAAACTGTGTGCATACATGTAAAGTGGTGTATGTGGATGTGACATCTTACAGAACTGTACATTTATTATTAGGAAAAAAGAATTATCTTCCACCCACTCATCTGGTGTATGGATTCGGATTGCTCTTTAAGGTAAATATTATATGAAAATGAATGTCCTGATTCATAGGTCATCAAACCTTTACAAAAGGTAATCAAATCTAGGAAGACCTCTGGATGAACCTTTGTATAATTTATTTGTTGATAGCTGCCAACATGACATCTGTGAATTGTTTTTAAATTTAGGAATGAGGAATCATTCTTTGAGTATTATGAGGTAATCAAATGTGGTCTGGGGGTGATCAAAAATCAATGACAGCCTGAAGGTCTTTATGATTTTTGATCAATCCCAATCGTATGAGATCACCTTATGGATTTGAAAGAATGATTTATCTTGCATGCAAATTATTTAATGGATAAGGAATCATTCTTTGAATACATGTATTACGAGATGATCAAATACAGTCTGGGATGATCAAATTCAATAAAGCCCTTCAATGAGAGATTTGATCACCTCATGATATTTAGAGAATGATTCCTTATATTTATATAATTCAATTATTGTATGTTTAAGTATTATAATAGTCATTGATGAAATATATTGGAATATACGTTGCAAAATTGATTCTTTACAATTGTGATATCACATTAAAAGACACTGCAAAATGTAAATATTGGGAGTTCAATGTCAAACCTTATGCATGCATATACATATAATTGATATCTGTTGTTAAGCAAAACAAAAACAAACAAAAAACAGAAGATAATGATACTTGGTTTCTCTGATTTCATTATTACCCCAGTATATGTTTAACACCAATGTTTAGTTCACCTGATCTGAAAGCTGAAGTGAATTTTTCTGATCACAATTTGTCCCCCATCCTTCTGCCATATCTGCACGAAATTCTGATTTCATAATTTTCCTGGTATTATTTTGCTGCTTCTGATCTTAAAATTTTGGCCATAAAAACATGGCAAGTATTGTTTTGTTCCCTTTCATGGTTTTATGTATTATTGAAACTGAATTTTTCTGAATGTTCAAAAAATGATGACCAAAGACATTGATGAATTCATAGCAGTATAGAAAAGGTTTTCTCTTTGAAATGAGCATTTCATAACATATTATGTTTTATACCTTTTACTTATCATTCCTATGAATTTATTTTGAAAATTTATCAGTTGGAAGATGATAGCATAGAGAGACATAAGGGAGAAAGGAAAGTCCATGGAGTTGATGATGACACCATGTCAGTGACAGATTCTGTAGCAACAGAGAGTGACCTCACTGCTGACACAAACAGTGTTACCATAGACACCGACAGTGATAGTGACAGTGAAAATGACAGCAAAAGTGAAAACAATGAAGACAATGAGAGACTGCAAGAAAGTGACAGTGAGAACAATAAAAGTGAAAGTAAAAATGACAATGGTGATGGTGTTCAGGGGATAAATGCTGAGAAGACAGACGAGTCAGATCAAGAAGAAGTTTCTTTTCCAGACACATCAATATCATTACAGCATGTCAAGGGAGACAAGTATGTAACTTTAACTTGTAACATAGATTGCACTGTACATTTTCAAATAGAATTGAAGGATCCTCATTATAATTGGAGCCAAAAAATTTTGATTTCTTAGTTTTGTTGTTTTTGTTAGCAGTGCTTTATATATTAGGTGTATTCAATAATCAACTGAATTTGAGTGATTGTTGTTGAGTTATAAATGATATACAGTAAAACACGCTAATAACGAAGTCCTAGGGACGGACAAATTTACTTCGTTATGGCGTAATTCGTTATATCCGTCAAGTTTGCAACATGTAATAAAGTCATTGGGAATGAAATCACTTCGCTGTAAGCGTCAATTCATTATAAGCGTGTTCGCTATAACCGTATTTTACTGTACAGAGCTCAAGGTACTTTGTTATGTAAACAATTTTAGACAGGCCATGTTTTTGTTTACATATTCAGTGCTGCAGTAAGAAAAATACCAGGTATAAAAAACAAAATTGAATGTGACAAACACTAGATATTGTCTTAATAGTTGAGTTTGAATAACAACTAACAGTATTCCAGCAAATAGACAAACAGAACATTTACCAACATAATAATATTCAACCCACGTAAACCTAAAAAAACATGAAACAATCCATGTTTACCTAACACAGAATTTTGGGCGTTATATTTTTTATCTCACTTATAACTCAACAACTGGCATTCAAATACCAAAGCAAAGCAATGTAAACAAAAATAAATCTAACATTTTTCTCTTCAAATCATGACCATCCTCTTTCAATGATTTAAAATTGCAAAATGAAAATGCTAAATGGTGATATTTTAATGGGTACATTTAGTTTATGTGGTTTGTTTTTTTAGGTTTGAGCTACAGAGAGAAAGGAGCAGCACAAGTGGCAGTGTTGAAGAACCCCAAATAAAGGAGACAACAGCAGAACAAGATGGAAAGGTAACAATGCATTCAGAAACAATTTTGAAATATCAAAGTATGAAAAGGATCAGGTTTAAAATAAGAATTAAATCATGCAGCACATTTACTACTTTGTGGTTTAATTGAAATTTTAGACTGGAGGGAGAGGAGCCAAACTTTCTGCAAAACAAAGAAGGTAACTTTTTTTCAAGATTGAGTCTTGTATTCAAATTTTAATTAAGGTGGTATAGAACACTTCCATATTGTGACATACTTCCAATTGAAATAAACATTAAAATGAAGTATAATTTCATTAACTTTTCCTTTCCTGAAAGTTACCTAAATGTGTAGCACAATGGGTCAGAGCGACAACTACGAATCTGTATTAAAGTTTTGGATTTTTATAATTTTGCCTTAAGTTTACCAAAAATTTTAAAGCATATTTTTTGGTCAAGGACTGTAAAATTTGAAATTTTTCAATATTTGACCAAAAAAATATGCTTTAAAATGTTGGATGTATTTTGGAAGTATTTTAAATATATTGTACTATCCTCATTAATATCGAGACAGATGTACCATACCTTCTTAAGTTCTTCATTTTATTCATTGGGTAAAAAATAAAAGTTGGGGACCAATAATTATTGGAGGGGGGGGGGGGGAATCTTATTTTCTAAGGAGAACATTTATGATTTACCTATACAACACCTCACCCCCTCCCCTTTTTTTGAATAAATTATGTGCAGAAATAATACTTTTTTGTTTGAAATAATTTTTTACATAGAGAAATGAAAAAGGCTAAAAAATCACAAAACCAGCAAACAGACAGCAATGCAGATGAAGAAGACAGGGTGTCATGGTTACATCAAGATAAGGACAAACCACCAGTCAAGGACTCAAGGGAGAACCAGTCTAAACAGAAACCAAAGCAGGAGGATCCTGATGATGAAGAAAGTGTAGATAAACAGCCACAGATTCAGTTTAAGAGAGGACAGAGAGTAAGACCAGGCATTTTTATCTATATTACATGTATATAATATAGAAATAAATGAAAACCCTTGTAAAATAAAATTTTATGTAGAATTTGAGAAAGAAAATAGATTTTAAAAAAAGGAAGAAGAAAGAAAATAGTTTTAATAATTCAGAATATATTTTGTAATCATATACATTGTTGTCATGGATGATTTATATACAATGGAAATGGCGTATAAATTTTCGGGAAAAATTCAGGGCTTTCTGGTAATTTATTAAAAGGCTTTAAATTTTTTATATATACTGAGATTTCCCATCTGAATTTGATTTTAGAATAAATTAAAAAAGATAAAAGAAAAATATGGAGACCAAGATGAGGAAGAAAGACAACTGCGAATGGAAATCTTGGCTGTAAGAACGTGTTTAATCTTCTGTTTTATTTCATAATTTGCATGTTAAGATCTGAAATCACAATAGAACTGCATAATATAATCAGTGAAATATAAACCAAACAGAGTTAAATTTCTTTGTCTGTGGGAATACTATGTGCTTCAAATTCTTATGTTTTTTTTAAAATTTAATGACACAACGAAAGTAAAATGAACATGTGTATATAGATTTTTCTTCTGAAGTTAAAAAAAGGGTATATGTATGCATTTATCTTTTAAAATTTGCAATTATTAAAAAAACCACCCAAAACTGCAGTCAGCAGGTTCAAAGAAAGAGGAGAAGAAGAAGAAGAAGGGGAAGAAAGGACAGAGTCAGGGTCAGCAAAAGTCTGGGCGACCGGTCAGTGGTAAACAGCAATTACAGCAACAGGGGGGCACAGGCCAGGCCAAGTCAGTGGAGCTCATACTGAAGCCGACCGCAGAAATCATCATTGATGGTAAGAAATACTCATGTATAAACCTACTGCAGAAATCATCATTGGCGGTAAGAAATAAACATGTACATGTATAAACCTACCACAGAAATCATCTTTGGCGGTAAGAAATACTCCTGTATGAACCTACTGCAGGAAGCATCATTGGCAGTAAGAAATATACATGTACATGTATAAACCTACCGTAGAAATAATTATTGATGGTAAAAAAAACTTGTGTATAAACCCACTGCAGAAATCATCATTGCTGGTAAAAAAAATATAATATACATGTACAAACCTACTGCAGAAATCATCATTGAAAGTCAGAAATATACATGAAAAAAGATACTGTCCACATCATTATTGATGATAAGAAATTTACATGCATTAAGCTGCCAATAAAATCATCATTGATGGTATGAAATATACAAGTACATGTAATATACACTGCGGAAATCATCTTTGGTTGTAAGAAATATACATTATAGATGGTAAGAAATATATGAACACTTATAAACTGGCAGAAAATTACATTTTATTAAATAATGTGTTTCAAAATATGTTTTAGATTTTGTTTTTTATTTAACATCCCTTTGTCCATGGCATAGGGACATCCCAAAAGAGTGTGTCCTTTTATGAGTTTGAAGAACATGTGCATTGGGTAAACATAGTTCACGTTTGTTTTTAGTTCCTGATTTTTTTTCCATTGAAGATGCAGACATTGAAGAAAAAGAGAAAATACCTGTAGTTACAGTGAAGCAGGTATTTATTCATAAAGCAAACAAGTAAACTGTATCTGAGACCTCTTCATTGTCAATTTAGTATAAGTTGTTGATGTAAGTAGGGTATATGCATGCACTTAATTTATATTTATGTATAAATATTGTAAGACAAATGAATTCTATCAAATGATATGTCTATTGAAATGGTCTTAAAACAAATTTTGATTGGATGTATGTAAGGTTTTGTTTAAAATTATTTTTTAAGAGAACTTTTTTTCATTAATTAACACAGGAAGCCCAGAATGACTCTGATGATGAAAAACAGGAAGAGGATTTGAAACCAGATGTATGTCAAAGAAATTTTATTGTATTTTGATTTATTAAAAAAAAATACATTTTCAAGAAAAGGTTAAAATCCCTAATGTGAAAAAGGACATTCTTTAGCCCTTGTATTTAATGCCTAAAAATCTCAAAATTTTGTGTGGTATTTTGAAAACAAGTTGATTTGTGGGGTTTATATTTGATCAATAAGTAATAGATAATAAATGCATGACAAATCATCATTAGGCGTATGCCTCTGTATTGTTGGGGTACTTTTGCAGGACGTGATGATGCTGGACTCGCTGACGGGTTGCCCTGTGGCGGAGGATGAGTTACTGTACGCCATTCCTGTGTGTGCACCCTACAGCACCATGTTAAACTACAAGTCAGTACTCACTACATTGTTTTATTTTCATCACTTTCTCACTTATTGTAATGGGCTAGGGCCTTTCAAACATGGTCACACCCAAAATCGACATGTCCATTTGTATGATCATTGTAAATTAACCTTTCAACAAAAAAAAGAGTCATCGTGCAGTTTTAGAAGTTGTGTACCTACTAGAAGATTATATAGTATAATATGATACAGTTTTTTCCTTTATTTTTATTTCATGTTTTGTTTTCACAGGTTCAAAGTGAAACTTATGCCTGGTAGCACAAAACGAGGAAAAGGTAGGATCAATAATTCAATTTCACATACAGTTAAAGGTTTTTATAGAATAGGAAGCTTTACCTGTACATGTACATATTATTGTCTCTCATTTTAGCTGCCAAACTTGCTCTTAATATGTTTGCACATGAAAAGTCCACGACACCAAGGGAGCGTGACCTTGTACGCATTTTAAAGGTAAGTAACTGGTATTTAGGATCCTCTGAATGATACATCAAAAGCCATGTTAAACAGTTATTTACAAACAAGAAAAAGATCATGTTACAATGTGCAGTTAATTTGAAATTATCACACATTTTCTTGACCATCTTTTGACCTCATTTTCCGTTCTTTCCAAGGATGCTGATACAAGCCGTAACATACCGGGCAAAGTGAAAGTCTCTGCTCCTAATCTTCATAAGGCAAAGGGAAAATAAAAGGATTCCTTAGGAAAAACACTCTACTGAAATTTGTTTGAGTGGGGAAAAACAGAATTCATGTGTACATCTACTAGATTATCTGAAAACATGTGGACAAGATGAAACTGTTTACATATATTATTAAACTGGTAAAATAAGTCTTTGTCTTAATATTACAATGAACCTGTTATGATTGGTTTGCCTTTTATTTTAAAATAATTACATTGTCAAATGTTTTTATGATAACACTACAAATTGATTTTGTAACGAATAGTTAAATACAGTTCATCAATGACGCGGTTGGGTCAATGGGATGCGAGACGGGGTTTGCTTAAACATACAAAATGAAAATAACGAAAAAATGTAAATAGTTTAATTGAACAATTGCTGAAAATTATATAAATATAGGTAATAAGGAATTATTCTCTGAATATTATGAGGTGATCAAATACAGTCAGCTCGATGGACTCTATTGGATTCAATTTCCCCGAACTGCATTTGATTACCTCATAATCATCTTGCAATATGGCAATATTGGCCCCGCCCTAGAGCTTGATTCCTTGATACAGAGACAATGAATTTCACAATTCTGGTTGAGGGCTTCATAAACATTAAAACTATGTTCTTTTGTATTTAGTTTTTCTCATTGACATATATAATTGGAGTAGAGAAGAAGACTTTAAAATATTTAATACAGTTTCACTATATAGCCATATCCGCCCTGCCTAGGACTTGAACCCTTGATACAGGGGCTATGTATTTCAAAACTTTAGTAGACGGCTTAATGGACATCATAAATATGAAAACAAATTTTCAATGTCTGTGAAAGGGGAAAAGATTTTTGAAAATTCAGCCTTTTTTATTTCACCTAAGTGAACTACACTGGGCCAATTTCAACCAAACTTGGCACAAAATATCATTTGGTGAAGAGAATTCAAGTTTGTTCAAATGAAGGGCCACATCCTCTTTAAAGGGAAGATAATTTTAAAAAGAGTTATTAATAATTTGTTATTTTTCCAAAATTATCTCAAAAACCATCTGGCCAGAAAATCTGTAACTTGTGTGGAAGCATCCTTAGGTAAGTGTAGATTCAAGTTGATTCAAATCATGGTCACCAGGAATAGATTAAGGCTACAATAGGGGGATACATTTTTATATAAAATTATTAATAGAAAAACCTTTTAAAATCTTTAAAACCAGTTAGCTAGAAAAGCTGTAACTTGTGGGAATCATAATGATCCTAGGGGGTAGGGTTGAGCCACAATGGGGGTTGGGTCGAATTTTTACATAGGAACATATATAGAAAACCCTAAATCTTCTGGAAAAGCATTCAGCTAGAAAAGCTGAAATTATCGTGAAACCACAGGTTGTGCAGATTTAAGGTGCCTCACTACACCTTGAGATAGTTTCTCAGATCAGCAGAAAATTACTCGATTATGATAGATAGCATGATGGATAAGAAGTATATTGTCAAATAGGTGAAAAAAATGTGTTATTTTAGATAAAAAATGATATTTTCATAAAATTCATTCGGTAAACATTAACAAGAGCCCCTGGCGGATTCGAACTCATGACCTGTGGTTCACAAGCCTGAAACTTTAACCACTGAGCTATTACGATATACATCTGAATCGATTGATACAAACAGTTTAACAAAAAATTTAAATCGCCATCTTGTGACGTAGTGTCTTAAAAAGTATAAGTCTCGGTGTAGTGAAGTACCTTAAGTTTGATCAATTTACGGTTCGATCCCTTGTGAATTGTGGGGCCGCAAAAGGGGGATTTTTAAATACGAATAGAGAAAAATCATCTCAAAAATACTAAAATGAGGAAAGGGGCTTGATATCTAACATTAAGATGTGTGGATAAAAATCAAAAGATTTTTTTTTTTACTTTTTGATCCTCTTTACTTTATTGTCAAGATAATTTGAATTAGATACTGTAATGCTGATTTGATCAGAGTTAAATTATGGCTGTTGTTGCTCAGGTGAGCTGTGTGGCCACTGGGCTTTTTGTTGCTAATTTGGGCTGCCCATGAGGACCTGAGTGCTATTTCTTTTAGAGATGCTTCAAACAAGTACATGTATGGTATCGATTGGCCTTGTAGTTTATAAGAAGTTAAAAATGTAAAATTGTTAACGTATGACGCACGAAGACCAATTAAAATAGGTCACCCGAGTGACCTTGGTGAACGAAAAAGTAAAATCCTTGTTTAGGTCTAAAAAAAAAAAACCCTTTTTTAATTCATTTTATCAGCTCCAGGTTAGGGAGAATCGTATGTGAATTGCACAACCTTTTTCCATGTTTGTTTTTATTCTTGTATTTATTGTACATTAAAGAACTGTTTTGTCACTTGGGTCAAATTTTGAGCGAGTTGGTTATAAGTTTAATGTTCCTTATAATATTTAAGTTTCTGTTTTAATCATTTGATTGGTAACATTGAGACTTGTTGAAAGCATCTGGGAAGTCTGCCTCAAAAAACTGATCCTGGTTTTTGAAATATTATGATTGAATCGTCAACTGCCGTGCAAATTAGCAACTTTTTATGTCGGTAGGGAAATTAAATTTCAGAGAGATGTCAAAAGAAATCAATAAAGAGTTTAGTGTGCTGGAGTATTGATGATTGAATAGTGTATTTCAGATAACATATTTATCTTTTTGGCTCACCTGAACCGCTTTTCTGATCACCTGTTGTCCGTCTTCCCTCCGTCTTGAAACTTCACATTTTTGACTTCCTCTCTAGAACCACTGGGCCTCAATTAAACCAACCTTGGAACAAAGCATCCTTTTTATTCAGAATTGTTCAAATTACCGAGATTTTATGTTTACAATAAGACATGCGATAAGCGCATACTATGATCATTGTGAAATCATGGAAAAGTTCATACAAATTTGAACGCTTTCGCTATTCTATAGGTATGGAAACATATTTGCAAATATTTACATTTGCAAATATGTTTCCTTTTAAGAATCTACTGAATAGCGAAAACGTTCAAATCTGTGTGAACTTTTTTATTACTCCACAATGGTCATTGCACGCGCTTATCGCTTGGATTATTGTAAACATAAAGTCTCGGTAATTTTATCAGTTCTAAACGGTTTGCCTTTTTCAAATGTACATGTAAATATAAGTACTTGAACAAAGATCTTATTAGAAGTCCTTTGGGTTTCACAGGATTTGATCGCGTGACTAACCAAGTTCATACCCCGGTGAACTTTTTAACTTGCTGTTTATTTCTTAAATGTAAATATACAAAATTGGTACAGCTGTAGGAGTGTGCAAAATTCAGCAAGTTTACCTGTGACCTGTGCAATAGCAAACGTACCGTAACTTAATATAAGATAATATTTTTGTTCCTTGCAATACGTATTTTGTCTACTAGTTAAAGTCAAGTTCTGAGTGTTAAGAACGTGGGCTGCGTCCGTATGTCACCATTATCTTTACGGATTTAAGCAGTTATTCTTGTAACATCTTGAACAAATTAAGATACAGTAGGGATTATAAGTAAAAATAAAGTAAATTGTAATAATCAAGAAAAATGTTTCTTAATACCAAATCCGCATAAAAACTTGGTTGTCTGCGTGATATGCCAGTAAACACTGTAATATCGGTACATCTCTCCTTTCATATGTGTTTTACCTTCATTGTGTCTTTCATGGTTTTTCTCATTAGATAAATATTGGATAGGAGAAGCGATTTATAGGATCAGTATAGCTGTGTCTTATACATGCTCAGTGTACCTTATTTTCGAACGTTATTAAAAACAAAGCCTTTAGTGCCGTGTCAAAAAAGTATGATACTACAAGGGTTGCTTGTTATACTCATTATTAGTCCTTGCAATGTCTTTAGACTGCATGTTGTTTATAGGTCATCTTAAGTAGGTTTGCTCAGCCTCTCTCAATTAATTACGAACTTTATTAAGCAAAAAAAGTCAACTTCATGCATAATGTCAGACAAAGCCATCAAATTTAGTACTGTAGAGATACATCTAATTTGATGAAGCATTGCTTAGTGATACAAAGCAACATCATAAGATGCAGCGGATGTTTGCTTTAATTAAGATTAATGTACGTTTAATGTTCCCATGGTATATAACATCAACCTTATGCAGTCTTACCCTTTGTAACAAAGCTGCTAAGGTTGCGAATATCTATACTACTATATTAAAATAATAGACTCGAATTTTGGGGCTTTAATACCGAGAAATCGGAAGAGTACTGTCGTTTGTTTTATATTTTATACATCATTCACATTTGGTACTTGAAGATTACCAATTTGTTTTTATTTTTTCTCAATCAAGCTTCGCTAATTAATAATCCACGAAAACTCCTTCAACAGATTACGGGTATATGGGAGGCATTTTAACTATGGGAAGACATGTCCCGAGACACAGTTAGATTATTCTCACTAAGCAAAGTATAGTGAAATTAATAGATTTATTATAGGCTTAGGGCTTGGTTATGTAAATGTCAACAATAGTATACGGTGTGTCGATGTATCTTTTTCGTAAATGTCCGATATCAAATGCAATGCCAACCCGTGCAGGCACGGGTCAAAGTCTAGTTTCATCGATAATCTAAGCAAAATGTAGTCATACGTCATAGTCTCCTCACCTCTTATGAAGATTTTTTCAATCTGTGACTCTTAGACGAATAATTTGATCAAGTATAAGGGCAAACATTATAAAAATAATGCCTGTTTTGGAGGGTAATATTTGAAATTGATACCCCTGAGAAAACCATTGTCAACCGACGCGAAGCGTTTTCGAGGGGGTGTCAGTTTCAACTGTTACCCTCCCAAACAGGCACTATTTATTTTATTTTACTGAATGTCTTAATTTTAAAGAAAACTTTACCGCTTTTATATAGGAATGACGCGAATTCTACGGCGAACCGTACACGCATAAGTTACGCGCATATAACAATTCGTTGTGTTACCCGTTGCAAACTGTGTTGCTAACGCTGAGGGTAATAGAACGGGATATAAACTTCGTCTAAACCGATCAGATTTCAATATTTAACATGAAAGTATAATAATCCGATAATAGCGTATTTTTGGAGAGTTTGTTAAACTTTCATCTTCGTGCTGCATTTTGTGGCCATTTGAAGGTTACGATATTTTTGTTGCAATGTATGTATGTAGGGGGTGGGGGGGGGATGACCATTGTCTCATTTATCTCGGGATTGAAAAGTAATTAAAAAGCATAGAAATGCTGACTTGATTCTTTTCTGGATTCATATAGATCGAGAAAATTACTGGTCTATATTTTTCTGCTATGATAAGAAACTTTAGAAAGAAATACATTAGAAATTACATGCGAATTTTATCAAGTGAGCGATATGGGCGACCGGTCTATTGTTTTATACATACCATCTGTGAGAGTTACTTAACATTGTTTGGGAAACAATAAATTTATATTGTTCCGGGAAAAACATTATAATCAGGGCGGAACTGATAACCAGAAATTGTAGTCTATGATGACATGATGGTCATCAAAGGAGCGAACGTATTAAAAAAAAGGTTAGTAAATCTATTCTATTACGATTCCGATTTTTTTATGTCAAGTTTCACATTTTGATACACATTACACGATCTTTCTTTGGGATAGCACAATTGTGCTTGATTGAAGACTTTCTTTCAAAAGAATCTGGCGCTGTCCGAAATGTCTCATTACTACATGTATTGTTGCCGTTATCTTTGTAATTGCATAGATTGCAGGAAATCTGAAAACAGAGAAAATGAACATCGATTCAGTTCCGTGTCAATACCCGAATAATAAACTTTTCGGTCGAAAAAGAACAAAGCCAGAATTTGCATATATGCGTTGCTTCTACGTCTTCTGTAAGAAGAATCCTTTAGTCAATGACAAGTCACATATGTATTTGTCTTGGACATTACTCAGGTAAGTTGATGTTTTTATCACTCCTTATATTCACTACATACCGGTATTGCTCGCGGTTTATTTAAGCATTGAATCATTATTTTTTGAAAGATGTGGTCTCATAACTGCAACGGTGTGTGCATAAAAATTGAATAACGCGCGCTAGCGCGTTATGAAAATTTGTTTGCACACACCGTTGCAGTTATGAGACCACAACTTTCAAAAAATAATGATTCAATGCTTATATTTACGTTTTTTAATATTTATTCCCTTCCCGCAAATATGATTTATTTTTAAAAGTTTCTGTCTTTTTCAACGAGTAATGCGCAATTAACGGAAGAGCTAGCCGAAATATGCTGACAAAAATAGTCCACAGCGTTTTAAATTATAATTACACGATTCTACTTTTAAGGTTACTCCGTACCTATAAAATTATAGGTTCAAAGTTTAAAAACTTAACTTTTTTTAACTTATTGGACTTGAATTTCATCAAAAAATAAATAAAATATATATGTATCCATACTATTTAAGATGTAAGGTAATAAAAACCAAAGGCTGAAATTATCATCTGAAAATCACACTTTTTCTTGTTTAAAAATTAAATAAAAGTGGATGGATACTTGTTTATATATTTAAATTTTATTGCTTACTATGCCAGAAAACTAAAATTAATTTAAAAAAGAGAAAAAATTGTTTACATTAGAAAAATTATAGCATTTAGATATATCACTTAGAGAAAAATAGAAAAGAGTTATTTCCCTTTGTCATATTGAATTATGTCGAATATAAGGATGAAAAACGCTTATGAAATATATCCAAGTAAACACTGATTTCAGTTTTTGATGTGCACCTATAATAACTTAGAAATTACCAATCTACTTGCAAGAATTTTAATGAATTCATGGTTTATGTAAAATGTATGACGTCACAGGAGGGTGGATTTACTTTAAGTATGTATTTTTATGAATTTACATTTGGCATATATAAAAAAAGACATTAATCAATTGAATTCATTTAACTGTGAAAATATATTTACACCAATGAAATATCAATCAGTGTATGTATAATATGAGGTCGTGATCCGGTTTGAAGTCGCGAAGAGAGTCGGTCATGTTTTCCGGGAAATAATAAAGGAAGACTGAATATATTCATACGCGCCAGATTTTGTGATTGGGTCTTCTGTGTTATGCGTAAATATCACTCAAACCAATCAATGCAATTTGATAAGGGGAAAGAAAGTGAATGTAAATATTGAATATTGAAATAGAATAGAGTTGATATGGCGGCAGGGATATACGATACGATGTTTATAAAATATACGTAAAAGTGGTAAAAACAGTAAAATGATAACATATGTTTGTAAATATCACAAAAAGTTGTCTTTATTAAAGTATCAAAAAACAATGTGAACTATGGTACTTATGTTTCACATAATAATGAACAAGAGAAAAGCTGTCAATGTGACAGCAAACCGGGTTTTCTTTTTTGTGAACAGTATCCATAATCCATTTGTCAACCTTGAATTGATAAACACAACCCAACCAGAGTAATGGTGTACCCTTTATGCAATATTCTACGTGAAAATGACTAGGTTAAACAGCTAGTATTTGTTTTTAAAAGTAACAAAATCCAAGTAATATGCATAGCTCTGATATATGTAAAATTGATCTGTAAAACAACAACTTCCTATCTTGAAAACTATATGAGGAGTTATGCGTACAATAGGGGTACCCTTTATGCAATATTCTGCGAGAAAATTACTATGTTCAACAGCTGGTATTTTTTCCAAAAATTATCAAATATCATAATTCAAATAATATGCACAGCTCTGATATACATGTGTATGTACAATTGATCTGCAAAACAACAACTTCCTCTCTTTAAAACTGTCGGAGGAGTCATCCGTACAATAGGGGTTCCCTTTTGGCAGCCCGCCCGCCCTCCGACCCACCCGCCATTTTCACCATTTCAATAACCGGATTTTTCCTTTGGAAAACGCGGTTAAAAATTGGCAATTTGCCAATAGTTGAAGTTGGAATGAGGAAGAAAAATCCGTTATGTTGTAAAAGACGTTGATTTTTTAAAATATAAATTAAAGCCCATATCTAAGTTAATATGATATATGACACTTTAACTTCACAGTTGTTTGAAGGTTTTCTACAGTACTGAACACATTTGTCGCAAAAAAACTTAACGCTTCAAAGCTATAAACTGCAAAAATTTAGAACATAAACATTTAAGGTTAAAGTTGCTTTTTAATGTAGCTGCTTTTCGATGTAGAAGAATGGATCCTGTATAAAAAGCATTGGACTCAGTGAGATGCTTTCAGTCGTTTTGGGTGTGTAATTGGAGCGGATGTTAGTATCACTCTTACATTTATACATTTGTGAGAAAATATGTCATTAACATTTTTTTAAACCTATCGACCATTTCTTTTGGCAAATGTCTTGAAAAACAACTTTTTTCGACTATAGCAAGTAATTTTCTTTCCAAACTATTCAATAAAAGTCATCATATTAGCTCATCTGATTTGAAAGCAGAAGTGGTTTTTTTTTCTGATCATTAGATTGTCCGGCGTCTGTCCGTCTGTAAACGTGTTATATTTTGACTTCTTCAGAACCACCGGGTTTAATTTTAACCGAACTTGGCACAAAACAACATTGGATAAAGATTTAAATTTGCCATAAAAAGGACCGATGCTCTCTTCCATGGGTAGTTAATAAGGAATTATGAAAAAATTGTTTGTATTTTTCAAAAACCGCAAGAAAAGCTTTTAAAATTAACTTGTATGGAGCTTCCTCAGGTAGTCTAGATTGAAGTTTATTTTAAATCATGATCCCCGGGGTTAAGGTTGGGCAACAATTGGGATCGAATTTTTGAATAGGAATATATAAAAAGAAATCTTTTCAAGTCTTCTCCTAAAAAGCAGTTGACTAGAAAAGCTGTAACTTGGGTGAAAGTATCATCAGGAAGAGACTAGACTGAAGTCAAAATCATAAACTTTGGGGGTAGATTGGGGCGACATGAAGGGATACTATTTTAATAGGAATAACTTACAATTCATTTTCAAATTCAAATGTTATGATAGCTGGAATTACTTTTATGAAAGCATCTTGACATATAGTTGATTCTTAAATACTATGACAGAGGCCCTAGGACAATTTTTGGGCCCCACTGTCTTGTATATATGTTTGATATATTCTTAAGAGCTGCAATGCTTTATATATGACATGACTATATAATTATCCTTTTACAAAATTGGCTCAATTTCAACATAAGAATATCCGTGGAAAAGTTATTAAAAAATCTTTTTATACAGGATCTATTTTACTACATGTACATTGTCCGTGTATTTTGTACATGAATCCACAAAGCTGACTTTTATATGGCTATTTTTGCTCAGGTGAGCGATGTGGCCAATAAACCTCTTGTGTATTAAAGGATTGAGAAGTAAAAAAAGAACACATAGGATCTTTAGGATCTTGATACTAGTAATTATTTTTAAAAAGGAAATGTTGTTGCTCTACACAGGCGACCTGAAACCTTGGATAGAGTCGACAAACGAAGCCCTACTAATCATCAGAGGGTATGAGAATCTTCGTGATCAATGCGCAGAATAATCTTATTTCCTTTCGTCACGCGTCTGCTATTTGTCTTTTGTTCACTTCTCATGCACATTTAATTTAACGTTCGATGAAAGGAGAAACAAAGTCATTTGCGTGTTGAATTCAATTAATTGTCTGATTGAATAGAGAATAGAAATCCTGTTTGAAGTAATTTCATAATAACGTCCAAACAGAGTCTAATGACTGTGTACGTACTGAAATAAAAATTCCCCAGAAGTCAATTTATCTCTTTTGCTATAAAGATTCAGTCAATACCATTCAAGTATCAAATGTCTGTCATTCTAGATAGTTTGCAAAGTTATTTGAGAAACTATATCGCCTTTAGCAACTATTATCTATATCTTATTTGATATAAGGAGAAAAAGTATTTGATGTAAGGAGAAATATTACTCACTGTTCCCTTACAGAACTAACACCTTATACTGTAGGTTGTTGTTTTCTCCATACAAAAGAGATCTATCTCGATCGATAGTAGTTGCCCCTTTATTGTTGAAAAGGCTAACGTTATTCCTTTAAATATATCAGATTATCATTGTCATCAAATCTGAACTTCCAACGTCTCCTCAAGCTTAAGTATCAGTAGAAAACAGGCACGTACAATCGGGGGGGGGGGGGGGACAGCTGGCCTCCCACTTTTTCTCGCAGCAACAAATTTTCTTAAATTCACATATAAAAAATTGAATCATCATGGATTCCCCCCCCCTCCCACTTTTGGGGGAGTATGTAAAGAATTGAAATGCAAAATATGAAAATATGAAGTGAAGTTGAAGTTATAGATATACTACGCCCCCCCCCCCCCCCCCCATTAGGATTTTTTTGGCTTGTCAAGATTTTTTCGATGAGTCTGCCCCCCCCCCCCCCCCAACCTTTCAAAAACGATGCTACGTGCCTGGAAAAATATTATAAACAAGCATTCTGAGAGTATTGCATTTATAAGCACTACACGTCCGCTACCGGTTTGTACTTTGTATTATTCTATGAAAGCTTCGACGCATACATCTATTTCAAAACTATATTATATATGATAGTATTATAATAATAGTATTATAAACGACATGTTATGCTTTAATCAGAGATAAATTTTCTTAAATTCACATATAAAAAATTGAATCATCATGGAGTCCCCCCCCCCCCCTGTTTGGGGAGTATGTAAAGAATTGAAATGCAAAATATGAAAATATGAAGTGAAGTTGAAGTTATAGATATACTACGACCTGGGAGCTACAGTGCCTCACATAGTAAAAAACTGCAATTTACTGCGCACAAAAAAAATGCGCTAGTTTTGGACCGATTAATCTCATTTACGATCATATTCTGTACAAATATTTGATCCCAAAAAATTCCTCGGACATTTTACTACAGATATCGTCACTTCACTTGCCTCTGATATTCTTTTTAGTTTTAAACACCATCAGCAGCCCTTTAAATCAAAGTGGTGTCTCGATCTCGACGTAAATTAACACACTTCATTTTCCGAGGTCGGTTATCATTTTTAAGAGAAAGTCTGAGGCAAGTAAAGTGACGATATCAGTAGTAAATTGGCTGAAGAAATTAATGTTACTAATTCTTTTTACAGAATTTGTGTGAAAATAAGGTTAATAAGTCCAAAACTAGCGCAATTTTTTGTGCGCCGTAAATTGCAGATTTTTCCTATGGTAGGCACTGTAGCTCCCAGGTCGTCCATCCGAATTTTTTCAGACCGGGAGCTACAGCCCTGCAGCTAGATATTATTACTGACTACATTTTTTCCTCGTTTGTTCAATACACACCGAACTCGATAACGAACCCGAACATTAACAAATTGGAATACAAAAAATTAATTTTCTCGAAAATGTGTCAACCAGAAGTATAAAGTTGATCTGTAGTTTGACATTTTGAAGCTGTTCAGCAAATTTCAGCAAATTTCATATTATTCCTCAAACGCATAAAGAAAAAAAGTGTGGAAAAGTGGGACGGACTGACGGACGAAGAGGAAAGCTAAAGTCCCCTCCGGTGAAATCGGTAGGGGACTTAAAATATTGAAAATTATATCCTGGTGGTCATCTTTAAAAAAACACCCTTTTTTTAAAGGTATATGTGGCGTATTTTTTCATGCTAAGAAATATTTGATTGATTTATTTATTTCAATATGTTATATAAAGATAGATCTTCACAATAAATTACACAGTTTATATCAATCGGGTTAAAAAGATATAGAAATCAACAAATAATTTTTATAATTATTGTGAAGTCCACAATAAATACGGCATTTTAATAAACCCAGCTTTAAATCGGTCACATGATAGCACGTTCAGTCTATCACAACAACAATGGCGACGACGAGAAGGATAGGTATACCGCTAAGTTTGACAGATTTGGCAAAGAAAGAAAAAAGAGACAGACTGACAAGGATAGAAACAAAGGGAAGCTTGTCATCGGAAACCATGTAAATTTATGGAATAGGAATTAAAGCCAAATAAAACATGAAGTTGTAGGGGTTTTGCTGGTCAGGTTCGTACGTGCTATTGTGTTCCATGTGACTTGTTTTTACTGAATTTATAAGTTATAAACCACTTGAAAGTGGATTTTCGTTTAGAGGAATTTTTTAATATAGAATAAATAGACACCCCCAGTACATGCATCTCTCAGGGAGAGGGGGTATTCACTCGTTTTACCGTGTCGTTGATGCTAAAATCGTGTTTCATCTTTATTACACATAATTAGCAATTTATACTGAATGAACTACGGAATAATAACGCTTTGGGTATCATCTGATATAAGAGTTATCTAATTTAAGACATGAAAAACGTGATCTTAAAGGCAGAACACAAGTCACCTTCATTTATATAATCTTTAATTAATTTCATCGTAAATTAAATATACAGAAATAGAATCAATAGAAGAAATATTATATATGTGGTCCTGTAACAATACCAGTAATTTGGATGCTTCAACATTTATTGGGTTTCTTTTCACTTCAATCAGGAGTCTATAAATAGTTTCAACATTTCAAGCCCACCATTTCTTTCATTGTCTATTTGTTCTGCTTTGTGGATTTGGTTTTTTCTTTCACTTTTGTGCAAAATGCAAAAATGTCAGGAGAGAACACAAATAGGGCTTTTGCCTGATGTTTGATCCAATTCAATGTATTCATATATTGATTAAGATACTTCTTCAAGTAAATTAAAAACTGCAAAAAGATTAAGATTCTAAATGAAGAAGGGTTAATCTGCACTATCTTTCGTAAAAAACATTCGTTAGTAGTAATCAATAAATTTTACTCCACCTAATGTTGTTTTCTACGCACGTATATTTATACCTTAAAACAGTCGAGTTGCTTGTTCTCATGCCATTTGCCTGCGCAGCTTTAAGGCAATCGATCATTTATCATTTCATCATGTTTCCAGGTGAGTTGTTGTTTCATATAGCATTGCGCGTATAATCATATAAATTATTGTTCTTATCAAATTCTATAGCATTACATTTTTAAAAATTTCCATCAAACTGACAATTTTACAAAAAATAATTACAGAAGAAATTGAAAAGATATTCATTATTATTAAGTGTTAGATATGTATTGTTTTTCGCAAGAAAAAAAATAAACTCTCCGAAAAAATTGGACACTTCAGAATAATGCACTGCATCTTAAAACTTTATTTCATCTAAACAGTTTTCCCTCTACTTACATGTACAGCTAAAGGTAAAATAAAAATTACAAATGGAAAAAGTTCGTAAAAAATCAGATGTTTGAATTTCGTTCTTGTATTGGCTGATTTTTTGCTTTCTATATTATTTTATGCAGAAAGTTTAGATATAACAGGCGTTGGATCTGGTTGTGTGAATAAAAGTCCTTTTATCGTTAAACGATTTGATATTGTTGTATCTCGTAACGTTCTCATTCATTCGTTTATCTCTTCTTATTTCCTTCATACAAAGATAATGTTTACAAATTTTATTTTTTATTCTTTAAGAAAAACACTCGTTATTCATAATAAGAAATTTAAAAAATGCCTTCAGACAGAAAGGAATTTAGATGGAATTTCCCCATTAATATTTTTTCCTAATTAATTTAAAATTGAACGCAGTTTATTTCTGCATGGTCTTACATATACCCTTTGTATTTATAACAAACAAAGATTTTTCCAAAAACGCAATAAACATTGTTGGCACCAATGAATAAATAACGGAGCTACAAGTTATTCATTATTTTAAATAACTTCTATCGAAGCATGGCATTGCTTTGATGTATTTTTTTTTTAAAAATGTTTTCTTATGTAACCAAGCTTTTGGAATACATATAATACATACAAATACACAATGTTATTAATGTAATCAATCAAAATTTACCACAAAATTGCATTGAACCCCCCCCCCCCAAACAAATTTCATATTATTATTTCTATACCCATGATGTATATGTAAGAAATAAGTAAGTGAAATTTTGACTTATTTTTGCCTCCTTCACCATTGGTTTTGTATATTTTCTCCAATTCATAAAACAATGTAAGTACTGATATTGCTATTCGTTAATCGTAATGATTTGTGTGTTTCGATAAGTTTTTGTGTCCATTCTTTACTCTGAATGTTTGTGCTCTGTTTGATTTTAAAATGATGAACTAAAACACATAATAGTTTTTATTAAACAATAGTATGCCAGACTCACTGGAAGCTAAAGAACACATACCAGGTGGTTTTTTATCACTAAATATTGATTACCAGTCTTTCTTTAAGCTACTCCATATTATCGGATGTACAAACGAGTACTAGTACAGCTCTAGAAAGAACATAGAATAAACAAGCAAAATAAAAAAAAAAGATATATATATATATATATATATATATATATATATATATATATATATATATATATATATATATATATATATATATATATATAGACAAAATAACACAAAGGTTGATTGGTGAGAACTAAGTGCAATAAAATATTAAATCGTTTTTTTACTCTCCTCAGTCTATTTAGCCAGTCTATTTTTTAAGCAAATGTTCTTTGTTCTAAGACTCTATGTTCTTTCTGGAGCTCTACTCGTTTGTACATTCTCTAATATTGAAAAAAATTTGCTTAAAGAAAGACTGGCTTAATATACTGAGGAGGGTAAAAAACCGATTTAATATTTTTTTGCACTTAAAAAACGAAATTATTCAAACAAAACAGTATCCAAAATTGCCAATGACAATGGAGTTATGATCACAAATAAACCAAAATATTAAATAAAATTAATTTGAATAAAAGCGTATATGGCAATAAGGATAATGAATTTAATGATGTTAATAGAGAAGAAATTAATGACAAAAGTTGGTAAACATACTTAATAATATGGGTGAAAAATTAAAAGAAAAAATAACTTACACAGAAACCTAAGAAGCTCTAAAAATATGAAAAACGATAAATCGCCAGGTTCAGATGGCTTTACATCAGAATGTTATAATTTTGTCTGGAAAGATATATGCCACTTGGACACACAAAAAAACATGGAGACCAAAATCACTTTTAAATGTACCTTATACATTATATAACAGCATTTATTGTAAACAGACTAAACAAGTCCTATAATTTGAATTATAAGTGAAAACCAATAGAGGTTTTTTAAGTTAAAAAAAGAACAAATTACAAAAATGAAAGCCAAAAGCGTTCTCATTTATATCTCACTTGGATGTCGACAGGGAGATCCTATTTCATCGTCTCTTTTTAATATGTGTAGAAATTATTGGTATTATGATAAGGCAAAATAGACATATCAAAGGCATACTAATACAAAAGAATTTTGTTTGTTTTAATATTCGGATAATACAATTATGTTTCTTAGATGGAACAGAGAAAAGTTTAAAATCTGCTTTGGATCTTCTTTTTCAATTTTCAAAATTTTCATGGTTAGATGCAAAAGCCCAAGGCCATTGGATAGGGTCAAAAATTAGGGAACAAGGATATTTTGTGCTTCAATTTTAAAAAACAATAGACAATGATGATTTAAATATATTAGGACTGAACTCAACTCATGTCTCAAACTACTTTAAAATTGCAAAAAGCAAGCAATTACAAAGGCAATCTTTGTACCAAAAAACTGAGTTAATTGAACATTTGATTTTTTTATTGTCATAAAAGTAAACAATTATGGTTGCAATCAAAGCATCTGTTGTCATACTTTTGTCTTCTTGAAAACTTCTCATTACTTGAAGTCATGTTTTGCTATACAAGAGAAAAATTGATATTGCTAATGTATTGATATTATTAACAAAGCAATATATATTTTTTTACAAACTAAGGTAAAGTTCTACTCTGCAAATAAGTGAACAAATGAAATCAATAATTGCATATTATTTGAAAGAAAAAAAGTCGTATACAAGAAAAATGTGATATTACTTCTAGGTGAACAATACTCGAGAATCTTATTGCAAACATACATGTTTGCTTTTTAATCATCATCAGCTTACTGGTTATAATGATTATTTTACTTATATCTATATTAACATATGTATATTGATGTTAATATAATACGACATACATATAACCTCGCAATGAGTGTATATTTAGATTAAGAAATTAAGATTGTCTTTTTCTTGATTTATAAAACTTATTTATTTGTAATAGAAATAAAACATTGAAAAAAAACAACACATAAGCGAATCGAAAATGGTCATTAAAAACAAATTAGAATAATGATAAACTTTATCATATGTATAAATTATATAAAATATGTAAAACAAAATCAAAAACTAAAACTTACTATTTATCATAGTTAAAATTTTGTCCTTCAAAATCAAAGGCGAGGGATCTGAATATTTGTTATAAAACATTGATTATTAAACAATTTGCCGCTGTCAATGAAGATCCTAAGTATTAACATCATCAAAACAAAAGTGGAGTTAAATAATTATGTTTTTTATCATTTACTGTAGAAATACATGTACATGTATTTTCTATAAATTGATTTAATTTTATAAGGTATTTAAACGTATGGATATGATTTTAATTTTGCAGTCAGTATGAAAGATAATGCTACATCTCCAGAGTCATATCCTGAGTATCACTTCGCCATATATCTTTGGAAATACTGTTCACCAATCATGATAGCCCTCGGAACCGTCGGCAACATCTTCTGTATTGTCACACTGCTCCGTAAGAACCTTCGCCAACAGACGACCGTCATCTACTTAGTGGCACTGTCGTTGAATGACCTGCTTGTTCTTTACTCTGGTTTACTTCGACACTGGATCATCAAATCATTCGATGTAGATGTTCGACTCTTAAGTGAGCTAAGCTGCAAACTACACCTTTGGGTGGTCTATATGTCACTCGATACCTCTGGCTGGATTTTGGTTGCTGTCACGATCGAACGGGTTGCATTGGTGTGGTTTCCACATGCCAGCAAAGCACGATGTAACAGAACAGTATCTGCCTGTATATTGGGTGTTCTCATAGGAAGCACCATGCTGATCAACTTGCATTTAATGTACGGTATTGGCGATGTCACCAACACTGAAAATAATAAGACCGTTTTAAAGCATTGCTATTACGAAAGTGACAGTTATAAAAGGTTTTTTATTGACATTTGGCCTTGGATTGATTTAGCAAAATTTAACGCTATACCATTTCTACTTATATTGATTGGAAATGTCATAATCATAACAAGTGTAGTTAAAAATCACCAGAAGTTAAGGAGAACTGTAGTACCTCAAGGCACCAGAAAGAGGATGAAAAAGGTTAACTCAATGACCGCTACCCTGATCGTACTTAATACAGCTTTTCTCCTTTCAACGACTCCTATAAGTGTGTACTTGGCATTTTACGAAGAATGGTCGGAGAATGCTTCTCATCACACGATAGCTCGCCTGACTTTATCCTGGGCTGTGGTCAATCTTCTTATGTACTCCAACAATACATTGAACTTTCTGCTTTACTGTGTAAGCGGGGGAAACTTCAGGAAAGAAATCAGACACCTTTGTAAGCGCTATCCAGCAGCACACACCGAGGCGACAAGAGCCACAACCCTTGTTCAGATACAACATATATCTACTCATGCTATGCCCCCAGTTGACTAATACAGTTTAGAGAAGAAACTTTGCGTATTGTTAGATATATCACGATTGTGATATGCTTTAGTGAACTATTCTATAGAGTTATGTCTCAGATTTGTTAATAATACTGCACTTAAGATATGTTATGAATAATTCATGTCTTAAATGTTAACCTATTTTTGTTACGACAAGTAAACCGAAATCTTTTACATGGATCTAACAGCCAAATAACATGATTCTTACAATTTTGCTACTCTTTCTATCTATTTGTTTTTGCATGTAGTTGTTTTGATGTGCGATTTTGTTGTAAAAAAAAAAGAAGAAGAAATAATTGTGAAATTCTTAAAATGTTGGTTGTTATGACTTTTTTTTGGGGGGGGGGGGTGTTCATGTTTAAATTTGATGTGCATCGAAACCTCAATAAACAAGAGATGTTTGTGAAACACTTATGTCCCCTCCTTGGAACCATACACAAAGAAAATGAACGTAAACTGCAAAAAAAAAAAAGAAGAAGAAAAAAAGAATGGAATTTGTCTAAGTCCAAAGGGCATAACTCTATTAAGAGTTATACCCAATATCGAACTTGACCTAGATATTATCAAAATTAATCTGTAAACCAATTCTCATTTCAATATGTGCAATTTATTCGAAGACAATGAACGAAAACTGCAAATAAATAGAATTTGTCTACGCCCAAGGGCCATAACTGTGTTGAAAATTGCTCTTTTATACCCAAAATCGAACTTGATCTAGATGTCATTAAGATAATGCGGTATATCAAACTCCATATCAAATATGTGCATCCTCTGATAAGAAAATAAACGAAAACGGCAAATAAACAGAATTATTCTACGTCCAAGGGACAAAACTGTCGAAAATTGCCCAATCGTACCCAATATCGAACTTGACCTAGATATTATCATGATTAATACATTTATCTGTATACCAAATTCCATTTAAATATGTTCCTTCCCTGCAAAGAAAATGAGCGGAAACTGCAAATAACTGGTATATTTCTACGTCCAAGGGCCATAACTCTGTCGAAAATTGCTCGATCGTACCCAATATCGAACTTGACCTACATATAATCATGATAAACCTGTATACCAAATTTCATTTTAATATGTTTATCCCCTTAGAAGAAAATGAATGGAAACTGTTGGAAGACCGACCGACCGACATTCCGACAGACAGACAGACAGACGGACAGACGGACGGACAGCAGTACGCCTTTCCTTCTTCGAAGGGGCATAAAAAGAGAATGAGCGACTTAATAGAAGAAAATCATAAAAACAAAAAAATAAAAGATATAACAATGATTTATGGACTCCTCATTTTCCTAAAAACAAAAAAGTCATATCTTAATATATGAACATCTATTAACTCATATAGTTCCTTTTTAGTTGTATTCAAAATTGATGGTTGGCTCTAATTAAATTTTGATTTGTGATCAATGTAAGTAGTTAAGGTAAATAATATTAAAGATATAGAGGCATCGATAAAACTTTAAGATACCCGGAAATTGGCTTTTTAGAAATTTACAGTAACTTATGATCAAATAATATTCATGGTACATGTGAATCAATACAGTTGCTGGTCTTGCAATATCGCAAGTTTTTAAAACACTATACCGCTATGTGCTGTTAAAAACAGCATTAAAAATAATAATACCATGCTAATTCTGCAACGCACATATAATTATCAATGGCGTCAAAAGCAAATTGAAAGTGGGGAGGGGCTAGACTTATCCTCAGAAATCTTGACAAGCAAAACAAAATAAAACCATAGAAAGAAAGAAAGGTAGAAAGAAAGAAACTGTGTGTGTGGGGGGGGGGGGGTAAATTTAGGAATAATTATGTTTGCTGCGAGAAAAAGAGGGAGGGGGGGCTGGACCCTCCCTGATGATATGTGCCTAATGGTTCGGTCTAACTTTGCAAAAAAGGTGGGGGGGGGGGGGGTAAGACCCCCCTAGCCCCTCGGTTTCGACGCCTATGATTATGCGCATAAGCGACAAGCATTTCAATAAAACAAATATTTGGAACAAACAACTTTTGACATATAATTTTTCAGGACAAACGTTCAAGCAGGTACGAGGTCATATTAAAATAAATTGAAAATAACGCTCAAGGGATAAATGTCATCTAATGGAGGGAACATATGTTGATAATTACTGATGAGATGTCAGTTTCCCTGATACCTGAATCGTCGTTAATAGGATAGAGAATCATTCTAACGTGATCACAAAACATTTCTTGACTTCTGCAAAAGGACCTACTCTTTATGACTATCTGAAATGATTTGGCTACATATTTTAAAATATGATCAGATAACATAGGTGTTGGAACCGTTGGGGGCTAGGATGGGCTTAGCCACCCCCTCCCCCCTCCCTACCAACATTTTTTTTGTGTGTGCAAAGTTAGACATAATCATGACCATTACTAGTGTCTCTTTGTTTTGCTTGTCAAGATTTTTAGTAAGTCTAGCCTTCCCCTTTTAAGTTTGCTTCGGAAGCCACTTGCATGCTTTAATTTAAATACAACAAAGTTAAGGATTTTTTTAGCGGATCATGTTTTTAAGGTGGCTCACTACACCGTGAAATATTTTCTCAAATCAGAAGAAAACAAGATGTAATTATAATCGGGGCAAATGAACAGGGCCATCATTGGGAGTAGGGATGACCCACATGGGTCAAACTTTACAGACAAAAAGATTTATAACTTGATTATTTTTATTTGTGAAGCTTCTTGATGTTCCCCATGGGTCCTTTACTATACATCAGGTGAACCAACATGACCCAAGGAACAAAAAGAACATATGATTAAGGGGTGGGGATCTTAACCGTTCTCAAGATATTCGGGCACTTCCTGTTTGAGGGGGGGGGGGTCAGGGCAATCCCTGGGACCAATGACCTACATACCATTTGATGCCCCTTGACACATGGAACAAGAATATATATATGGTTTAGGGGTGAAGATCTAAACCGTTTCCAAGTTATTTGTGCACTTCCTGTTTGAGGGGGGTCAGGACAACCCCCGGGGCCTATGACCTATATACCATTTGATGCCCCTTAACACATGGAACAAGAATATATATGGTTGAGGGGTGGGGTTCTTTACCGTTTTCAAGATATTTGGGCACTTCCTGTTTGAAGGGGTCAGAACCACAACCAGGGCCCATGATCTACATACTATTTGATGCCCCTTGACACAAGAAACAAGAATATATAAGGTTTAGCGATGGGGATCTAAACCGTTTTCAAGTTATTTGTGCACTTCCTGTTTTAGGGGGTCAGGACCAACCCGGGGCCCATGACCTCCATACCATGTGATTCCCCTTAACACAAGGAACAAGAATACATATGGTTTAGGGGTGAGGATCTCGACCGTTTTTAAGATATTTGGGCAGTTCCTGTTTAAGGGGGGTCAGGACCACCCCCAGGGCCCATGACTAACATACCATTTGATGCCCTTTGACACATTGAACAAGAATATATATGGTTTAGGGGTGGGGTTCTTAACCGTTTTCAAGATATTCGGACATTTCCTGTTTGAGGGGGTTAGGACCACCCCCAGGGTCCATGACCGACATACCATTTCATGCCCCTTGACACAAGGAACAAGAATATATTGTTTAGGGGTCAGGATTTTAACAGTTTTTGAGATACATGTATATGGTCATTTCCAATTCCTGGGGATGGGGATGACCCCATGGGGCAGATCTAATAAACCCTTTATATTGCCTGTAACAGTCAATTTATGATTCTGAAAACCCTATATTATTATCTTTGTCCGTTTTCAAGTTATAACCATTTACAATAGAGTCAAAGATTTTTCCCATAAGGTTCAATGTTAGACCCCACGACCTTTTGACTCCCAGGAAAGTGGTTGGCCAACTTCAAATGAGAAAAATCAAACCAGTGTGCACATCTAAATATGCAGGCCTATCGTATCCTAGAGTTTTGTACAATTCTGTTCTGCCATCTCTGAGAAACGTGATGGACAAATTCAGAGCGGGAAAGAAGAAAAAGAAGAAGAAGAAGAAGAAACCGTACAAAAACATAAGTCTCCAAACTTCGTTTGGGAAACTTAATTAGGGAAACTTAATTACTTGATTATGATAAATAATATAACGGATAAGAAGTATTTAAGTCTAATAGGCAAAAGATGTGCAATTTTGGATGAAAAATTACATTTTCAAAAATTCAATTCAGTTAACATGAACAAAAGCTCCAGGCGGATTCGAACTCATGATCTGCGGTTCAGAAGCCCAATACTTTAACCACTTAGTTACGACGATATACAACCCAAACGAACGATATAAACAGTTTAAAATAAAATTAAAATCGCCATCTTGTGACGTAGTGTTTTAAAAAGTATAAGTGTTGTAAATTTTCCAAATTAATATTGCATTAAATAATCAGATAGAATGACAGTTAAAATAATTAACATTGAAGGTTTGAACTCTAATACACCTACAAGTATATAAACATGGCCCATTAAAACTACTAGTTTCAATCATTTCAACTCTAAGTTTCACAGGGCAGAACCAAACAAAAGAAACCCAAAACCAAACGACAAACAAGAACACCTCAGATATTTTTTAGACTTGCAATAATACTTTGTTATTAGAATTTAAACCCAACCCACTTGTATTAAAATAACATAAGATTCACATGAAAAACATCATACCTACATGTTGTTAACGATAAATCATCTTCAAGGATCTCAGTCTTTGAAAACTTCGGTATTCCACGCACGGAGCAAGCATCACACCTTCAGGGACAGACCACTGTGGCAAATATTAGAACGTACATTGGAAATCTAAACGAAACTGTGAACACATGAGGATTAAAAATGGTAAAGAAATGTGCCAAGAAAACATTAACTTGATTTCATAAATCCATGATCTAAAACACAGGCTGGTATAAACTGATTGGAAAAACATGATATTTTGTCACCAAATATTAACTTGTATTTATATTCATTTGATATTTCATCCACATTTCAAACAACCGACCGAGAAATAGAATTTATGAAAACACAATTAATAGAAACCAAGAGCAATGGTTTGAAATGCAATATTTAAGGAAACTTAAATTACTTACGCATCTCAATCAGATACATTAATATATCAACAAAAATTATTGTTTTAAAACAGTTTTTGAGGCAATTAATTAAAACTTCTTGCATGGGTCCCTTTGTTCACATTAAAGCAGAATGATAGCGTTCAGTTGCACACACAAAACTACAAAGTGATTCTTACCCATTGAGCTAATTTAATAAAAAAGACAGCTAAGTAAAATCATCATGTGAACTATTTTATAATTAAAATACGATATTAGAGGAGTGTCGAATCATTCTTTGAAATTTGTCTAAGCCTCTGAGGAATGTTAGTTAAAGCCATTAACTATAGAAGGTATATGATTACTTTGCCATACATAATATGCCTCTATATTTGCAATGAATGCACTTTAAAGGGACCTTGACACGATTTTATGTTTAAAATTGTATAGTTGTGCAATTTCAAGTTACAAGCAAGATTTAGACGCAAGAAATCATTCTTATGTAAACAAAGCTCAAGTATTATATTTGTTTACAAATAATGCAAAGATTAGAGATTGCCATTCTTTGACAAAATGACTCGTACTAAACAGCTAAGATAAACTGATTTGATGTGTTTAATCATAATATTATCAACATATAAGCAATATCAGATATATATATATATATATATATATATATATATATATATATATATATATATATATATATATATATATATATATAAACCACACAATGTAAACAATACTAAGTCTCGAGAAATGTTTACATAACAAAGACATTTCTAACCCTGTATCTTGCTTGTATCTCACAATGAGACTGAAACTTTGACGAATCATTATAAATTACCATATTGAACATTCTAGACACTAAACATGAAAAAAATAATATTCGAAAGTTTTCAGCTCAAATCATGTCTAGATCCCTTTAACAATATATGGCAATTGGCTTCTTCATCTTCAGAGGAAGCAATCTTTGAAAATCTTATGGGGTGTTTTTAACAAGATGGTGCATGGTCAAGCGTGAATTCAAACATAATATTATGTTTTGTAAAATAAATCTTTTTCTTGTCCTTCCATTTACAAAAAAAAAAAAAAAATTATAGTGCAATTGTTTTCTTGTCACTAGTTTCCGCTATAGTCTCTTTTTGTCGAGTATCCTTATAAATCTGCATACATATCATTATAGATCAGCTGTTCTGATCAGAATTTGCCCATTGTCTGTCAATTGTAAACTATTTTTTTTATTTTCACATTCACAAATTATAAAATATATCTTGGCATTGTTAAGAATAAAGATCGATTATTATTATCTTTAAAAACTATTATCAAGAGCCAAATTTTTAACAATTGTTGTCAAGCACCAAATTAAACAGCTTGTTATATTCAAGGTTTTTAAATTAAATTCTTGAGTAAAGTAAAGAGTCATTGTGTATCAAACGTGGTCCTCCAGGGGTCAGAATAAGACCCATTCAGTTACTTGAAATTCAAAGAGAAATGAAAATTCATCACTTAAGTTTATTTAATCGGTAAGCAGGGATATGAAAAATAATTTTTCATTAACACAGTACCAGATTTGTATTTGATTATGAGGTGAATAATGTGGCTCATGTGTCCTTGTTATATAGCCGTAATGTATAATCAGATACAACAACAGAAGAAGCGTTTTGAAACTGAATTCTTAAATGTCTGTCAGTTTAATGAATGCTTGCACTTCTAATGTACATATCAATAGACAGCCATTTAAAATTTCATATGATATGATATGATATGAACTTGGTTGGTTGCTCAATTTTCGTGGAATTCGTGGGTAGCCCTCTCCCACGAATTTAAATCCTCAACGAGAACAATTTTAGAAAGAGTTATCTTTGTTTCTGAAACAGTAGGCTACGCATCCACGAAATTACATCCCCACAATTGAGCAAAAAAGTTATAATCCACGAAAATTGGCCTCCACGAATTTAAATGATTCCACAGTAGAGTTTTTGTTCAAGTATTGTAGGTTTTGAAAATTCTAAATCAGTGGGAGCCTTTAGATTATAATATTCTTTTATTTGCATTAATATTGGCAGATGCCTCATACCATTGTCATTAAAAAAATTGATACTGAGAGGAGGTAATGAAAAAGAAACAGAGAGATTTTTTATTTTTATTTTATTTTTAAAGATTTAACATGTTGATGATGTATGAATTCAAGTGTAATTATTTCATTCCAGCTGATTCTGATATCTTGATATTTCCAATTAATGAGTTCAATATTTGATTAATGAACGTGATTTGATTTCGTTTCTTCTGTGAAGATTTTTTTTTCATTTTTTAATTTACACTTCATTTACATGTATATCCGCTACAATGAGATGATATTATGAATGATTAAAAAACAACGTGTTTAATTATTTTGGTTGTTGGTAATTAATTAATCTTGGTTTCTTACCATATTAAATTTTGACTAAAATGACGTCTTCGTGTAATTAAATTGTGATTTGAAAAAAAAACCTTTTTTTTTAAAATACCATGATAAAGAGATTACATCTCTCTGAAAAATAATTGTTCTTAATAATATTTATAGGTGAAAATGACCTGTGTATTTCAAACGGCAGCAAAAGTGGAATATTACATGCAACATTACTCTGGCAATATTCTATCCTTACATTTAAATAAATTATCATTGGTGCCAAAATACCTCCTTGATACACAGTAAAATCTAATAGAACAATATAAAAAAATGTTCACTTTACAACATGTAAAAATGCTAATCAAAGCTTTTTGTGAAACAAAATTGTTCATTAAGTAAGTACGTTTTCAGAGAGTACTCAAATCAATATGCAATAAATGGCCATTCAAGTGGGTTAAAAAAAAATCTATTTTATTTCTCTTTTTAACATGGTTGAACTTCTTTCTGAACCGAGTTGTAGGAAATGCAATATTCAGGGGTTAAGCCACATTTCTTCCGTTTTGAAAAGGCTGGATGTTCAAGAAATCACGTATTAGAATGATTTGCTTTAAATTTTTAGACATGAACTGTATGTATTTTAGGATGTTTTACTGAAGGTTTGAGTTTTCAAATTCGGATTCTTATAAAATTCAAATTAAAGAGTAAAATTTGTTCTAAACACAGAAAGTATCTATGAAATGAATCATTTTTTGAATAACTTTCGATATATTTACTATGTCTTGCAATTATTCGTTTTCTTAGGACGAAATGTGTAAGTTACAATAGTTTCAACGTAGTTTACCTGCTTGGTAATTTGAAGGGGTGCGGAATGTGATACCGGTAGAAGATATGTCTCGTTCCTGTTTAAAGTTGTTATATACCCGATCATAAACAAGAGTAGATATCTTCTGAAAATGCGTGAAAACATGTCTGTTTAAAATTAACATAATTAAATCGGTCCCCTCACAACCCTTCACTACCCATCCTCCCGGTCTTTGTAAGTAGAGCGTAATATAAAAAAAACACCTGTTAAAAAGACTTGGTCGTAAGAATTAGTCGCAGCGGACCAGTTTATCTCAAGTAGATCACAAAATGAAGTAGTCGCGAATAATAGTTGGTTTACACTATATTTTTAATGCGAAAATAACACTACAGGTAAAAGGTCTACCACATTTTTCATTATCATAAGACTAGTGGATTTTTGTGGGGGCCATTCTGAGTAAACGCAATTCTTAAATTAAGAAAACATCCAATTAGTTTAGTTTTTTCTTCGAATATTTTCCTATGTTTACACAGACCTTCATAAATATAGTGTGAAAATGACCACGGCAGCTGAGTACTCTGAAATGTTAAAACTAAACCTGTTATGGTACCATTCTGTAAAACATATATTCATTAAATTAATACATTTTAAGACTTTAAGATCAACCAGTTACTATGCAGTTTTAAGTTTTCTTGAAATCATATTCCAGAGGAATAAGTTGCATATATTTGACCACTACACCAAAAGTCTTCGCGTTCTTTTGTAGACTTTTACATTACCAATGTTAACTGTAGTCATTTTACATTATTTTAGTGCTTATTGTAAACTTTCTTTACATTACCAGTGTTTATTAGAAGACTTTTTTTTACATTACCAGTGTTTATGGAGTCTTTTTACATAACAAGTATTTATTGTAGACTTTTTACATTACCAGTATTTATTAGGTTTTTACCGTTACAAGTATTTATTGAAGACTTTTTTTTACATAACCAGTGTTTATTGAGTCTTTTTACAATACAAGTGTTTATTATAGAGTTTTTACATTACCAGTGTTTATTAAGCCTTTTAACAAATGTTTATTACTTTTTACATCACGTCAAATGTTTATGAAGTCTTTTTCCATAACAAGTGTTAATTGTAGACTTTTTTTTACATTATCAGTGTTTATTGTAGTCTTTTTACATTATCAGTGTTTATCGCAGTCCTTTTACATAACAAGTGTTTATAAAGTCTTTTTATATTATCAGTATTCATTGGTGTTTTTTTTTAAATTACAATTATTTATTGTAGACTTTTTACATTATAAGTGTTCATTGTATTCTTTTTACATTATCAGTGTTTATTCCAGTCTTTTTACATAACTAGTGCTTATTTTAGACTTTTTACATTAACAGTGTTTATTGAGTCTTTTTAAATTATCAGTGTTTATTGTAGTCTTTTTACATTACAAGTGTTTATTGTAGACTTTTTACAATACAAGTGTTTACTGAGTCTTTTTACATAACAAGTGTTTTAAGCCTTTCTACATGATCAGGTTTTATTGTAGTTTTCTTACATCACAAGTGCTTATTATAGACTTTTTACATCGCAAGATTTTATTGTTTCAATAAACTGAATCCACTGAATCGGATTAATATGCATTGTTAAAATCTTATTTCTAGCAAAATATTGTATATGTTTACTGAAATGCATTTAATTAAAAGTAATTATATTAATACTTTAAAGCAGAAATGTTAAACCCTTGAATTTATATACACATTGTGCATTAATAAATCCATCAATTTCCTTGTACTATTTTCACAAGCAAATACTTAGTCTATAAGTTGGTTGAAATATCATTAAAGATGGGTCGATATATGCAGCAAATGTTAAGAATTTTTATGGGGAAATTTATATAATTATTATATTCATATTAGTATAGTTATAAAGTATGTAATAATTAATAAATGATAACATGCATTAATTACATGCGAAAGATTCGTGACTACTGCTTCAATGGTGATTTAATCAATTTCTTATTACGTCCAAGAGTATACTCCTTTTTACCGTCTGTTGCATAGGTAGGTAAATGAAAGATATTTAAAGAATGAAATGCTTCATACAAACACCCCTGGGCAAAGATTGTCAAATTGGTATTATTCAACCCCATGTGGTCCCTTCAAAATGCATCTTTATCGTTATTTTGTACCGTACTGAGATTAACGTGACTTAGACACGATTTGAGATCAAAAATTATATTTATCCTAATTTTATTTTTTATGTATAAAATGGTTTACTGATGCACTTTAAGTGATTTACCATAATATTGAATGTTAAAGTCAAGTTACAAGCGAGATACAGAGGTAATAATTGATTGTCATGTAAACAAAGCTCGAGTCTTATAGTTGTTTACAAAAACTGTTATGTAGAGAATTACCATTTCTTAGACAAAATATATGTAAAAAACAATTTAAACCAATTCAATATCTTCTGAAATACTGTTGTCAACAAAAGAAAGTTACATTTGATTGAAATTTACACCAATACAACGAATATGTAAAAAAATGACAATATTCGAGCTTTGTTTACAAAACAAAGAATTATGAACCCTGTATCTTGGTAATAACTTGATATTTGACTTTCAAATTTTGATATAGCATTATAAACTTCTATATTCATCATTATAAACATTGAAAATGGAAAAAAAAAATGAAAATTTTAAGCCAAATCGTATCTCTAAGTCCCTTTAAATTACGTTACGAAATGAATATTACAATAGTTTCAACATAGGTTCACTGCTTGATAATTTGAAGGAGTGAAGAATCTGGTATCGGTAGAAGATATGCCTCGTTCTTGTTTAAAGTTGTTATGTACCAGATCATAAACAAGGGTATATATCTTTTGAAAATGAGTGAAAACATGTCTGTTTCTGGGTCCTCAATTAATGAAGACCCCCCCCCCCCCCCCAAACTCAGAACAATCTTCATATCAGTATACACATGCAATATTAAGTTAAGTAATGACAAATATGTCATTCTTGTCCTAGCTTACAATGTACCAATCTCTTTGTTTGAATTGTAGGATTTTCAAAACAATTCATGAATTCTCCTCGAACCCCAGGAGCTTCTTTATGGTTTCTGGGTCAGCAATAAAATGCTTTACAAGCTGATACGGACTCAGCCGTTAAGGTCAAACGTGACCAATCTCCTACTATTTTACCCCCCCCCCCCCCATTCTGCAATATGAAGATTTCCCTGAAGTAATTTCAAAATCATATTTTCATATTATATGATTTATCTATATGGGTATTTACTAGAAAGCAACTTTTATTCTAATGGTAGTTTCAATTGAAAATATATCTAAAAAAAATATTAATTCGTTTGACGTTTGAACTTCTACAAATAAATCAGTACTTGAAATTATAAGGAATGAATTCATTTGTAATGTAATCAATTCTCATATAAACGTGGTTGAAACAGTTTATAAAATTTTATGTAAATGTATAAAATCTGCTTTTATAACTGCCCCAAACCAGTTTATACATACATAACTTGGGTAGATATTTTAAAGTTCATTCCTTAAAAAAATAAACAGATACATGTAAACGGAGGGTAATTTATAAACGATCCCTTACTCATTGTCGCTTTTTTTACCCAGATAATAATTAAGTAAGAGTGTATGTTCGATAAAAAAAAAAGCAATAGCCCAGTTGGTATCTAATAAATTTATAATATTAACACTCATTGGTTTTCTGTCATGCTGACATAATCTTATGAAGTATAAAAGACGTGTTTCTCAAAGTATTTTAATCAAAAGTTGCAGAGACCGGTTATACATCATCCTTACTTCAAGATATGTTTCCAGGTAGGTCTTTTTTCTTTTCAATATTTTGCACGCAGAGAATAGGTGTTACTGTGGTTTCATTTATATTCAAGGGTATCAATTTTCGTAGATAAAGTGAAAATCACAGTTTCAAGGATACGTAAATTCGTGGCCAATGACCCTATCAATACAAAATATTAGTAGAAATTGTAGTTCAATGAATATTTAATTTCAAGGATAAACTTAACAACGAAATCAATGAGAATTGGTATTTAACGAATATTAATGAAACCACAGTATTCTATATATAACATTGTGCCGGATAATTGTGTCAGTGGCATTTTTTTCATCCATCTATGGTACATTTATTGAAAAATTCAAATGTGCCAAATGATAGACCATTGCTTACAGAGTCTTCAACCATATGTGTTATTAATGTATCTTACCTGTGAGGTGAGATATCTACTTTTTATAAATATATTGAAACAGGAAAAACAATTTTCCTACAGGGTATTTGGAATTTCCTACCAATATAAAAGACATTCCTATGGAAATTTTAAAATCCGATGGGATTTGAGCAAAACTCCCTAAAGCTTTTAAATTCAAAAGGAAATATTAATTTCCTACATTAAATCTACCTGTCTGAATTAAATCCTGTATGAAATACTTTTCTCCTAAAGGAAATATAATTCCCGTAGAAATTTAAGAGATCCTACGGGTTTTAAAAAAAATATTTCTAGTACGAAAATTATTTCTCTTATGTGATTTATTAAATGTATTTTCCCTATAAGATATCTATTTGTGAAGGTATATACCTGACCTGACATATGAGGTACACTATGAGATGATCTATCATTTGGTATTTATGCATTTTCACAAAACAGCAGGTGCCAAAATGTCAACTTGACAATGTCATAATGATCCGGCCCAGTGCCATATGCAATTGGTGTATTTATATTAGAAAGAATGGGGGAAAAAGATGGCGCAAATGACCATTCGGTTTAGTAGTGAAATACAATTTTAAATTTATTTTTCCCCAATTAAATCTATTCAAATATATTATAATACAACTTTGCAAAAGCAAAATTTCTAACTATAGCCAGTTTTTGATATATTTAACAATAAATAAGAAATAAGAATATTGTCGGAAATTTTGGTGGTATCGAACCCGTAATATAAAAACCCTAGATACATAAGGTTAGCTTATGCCAGGTACTCTAACCACTGAGCCATTTCAGACCCAAAAAAGTGGGCTTTTTAAATATTATGTGTGACTAAGGTCACGAACAACCGAACTAGTATTATTTTTTCAAAACGTTCAGTTGTTGGGATACAAAATGATATTTTTAATGTATAGTGGGTCATCTTTCCACGGTTTTGTTGATTGAAATCGATTTGTTTTCCAATAGACCTTAATTAGACTATGAGAAAAATATATAGCACAGACCCACTCTTTAGAAGAAAATGCCTTGAAGTTCTAAAAAATGACAGTATTTGCAGGTTTGAATACGTATACGCCTGTTTGAGTCAACATATTCCAAGTATTGAACATACCTATAGGTTAAAAATCAATGATTCTTTAAATATATATTGTTTTACATGATTTTAAAAAACACCATCAGATTTATTGATACTTTAATTTTTCAGTAGCCTGTCCGACCGTGTATGGGCATTTTACACGCCTTATCCACCCATCTTCTTATTTTTCTCTATCTCTTGTTAACTTTTTAATTATTATATTTAATTACTTAAAAAACTGAAGTTATGAGGTTTAGCTCTGATGATAATATTATTACACAGCTTAATATATGTATATGCATGTATTATATCCTATTCTTCCATTATGTTATCACTATAAAAGATTAGACTAAGACCCTTTATAATTTATCAATAAGTCAATGTGTTAAAGATCCTATTCTTATTATCAAGCTTGCTATATCTCTTAATTCTATTTTCAAGATTAAAAAAAGGATCCTTCTTTGAAATGCATACACATTGTCTATACCAAAGTTTTCCCTCTTTCATAAGAATTAAAAGATAGGGGAATAAGATGGCGCAAATGCCCATTCGGTATACATGTAGTTGTAAAATACAATTTTGAATTTATTTATTTTCCAATTAAATCTATTCAAATATATCATTATACAAGTTTACAAAACCGCAATTTCTAACTATATTCAGTTTTTAATATATTCCACAAAAGATAAGAAAAAAAATATTGCCGGAATTTTTGGTGGTATCGAACCCATGACATAAAAACCTTTGATACATGTATATAAGGTTAGCTTAAGTCAGGTTCTCTAACCACTGAGTCATTTCAGACACAACAAATTAGTAGGCTGTTTAAATATTATGTGTGACTTTGACCACGAATTTCCGGACTTGTATTATTTTTTCAAAACGTTTTATTGTTGGAATACAAAATGATAATTTTAATGTATAGTGGGTCATCTCTCCACTTTTTTGTTGATTGAAATCGGTTTGTTTTCCAATAGACCTTAATTAGACTATGAGAAAAATATATAGCACAGACCCACTCTTTAGAAGAAAATGCCTTGAAGTTCTAAAAAATGACAGTATTTGCAGGTTTTGATACGTATACGCCTGTTTGAGTCAACATATTCCAAGTATTGAACATACCTATAGGTTAAAAATCAATGATTCGTTAAATATATATTGTTTTAAATGATTTTTTAAAATAGTATCAGATTTATTGATATTTTAATTTTTCAGTAGATTGTCCGACAGTGTATGGGCATTTTACACGCCTTATCCATTGTTATATATATATATTATCATTCTCTCTCTCTCTCTCTCTCTCTCTCTCTCTCTCTCTCTCTCTCTCTCTCTCTCTCTCTCTCTCTTCAATCTACTAATAAAGATATCAATTTTCTACATAGTTCTGTCACAGAACAACTCGGTTACAGATATAGTTGTATGTTTTAATTATACGGATTTACCGTATTTTTTGCAAAGTAAGAGTAAATCCATGTTTGTAACGTTTTTTTTTTATCCCATTTGAAATATTACATCCATAACGAGTTATTTTAAATCAGAAAGTGATATTGGTTGCAAATAATTACATTTATATTTTAAAAAGAAATAATGCTCAACATTTGAGATTAAAACAACTTGGTCGTTTATTTTGCAGTGGGAATTCCAGGGAATGAGTCCTCTCCAGAAGTATACTTAGAGTATCATATTGGGAAAAACCTATGGAAATACTGTTCTCCGGTCATGATAGTATTGGGCACCATTGGGAACATCTTCTCCATCGTTGTTCTTCTTCAAAAATCTATGCGCCGCCAAACGACGGTCATGTATTTGGTGGCCCTGTCCTTTAATGATATGGCTGTTCTCTACATAGGCCTTTTGCGATACTGGATCTTGGTAACTTTTGAAATTGATGTCCGCCACTTCAGCGAGTTTCTCTGTAAAGTTCATATATGGTTGGTCTATGTCACTGTGGACACCTCGGCATGGATTCTAGTAGTCGTATCTTTTGAACGACTTGCATTGGTATGGTATCCACATATTACGAAGTCAGTCTGTACAAGAACAACAGCCATATCAATTCTAGTAGCAGTAGTTGGAACGTTAATGCTAATTAATTCCCATATAATGTACGGTATAGGCGATGTTATGAAGGTTGAAAACAATCAAACTACATTGCTGCAATGTTTCTTCGAGCACGAAGATTATCAAAGGTTTTATGTCAGCATCTGGCCTTGGATTGATTTAGCTATTTTTAACGCAATTCCATTTTCAATAATTTTATTTTGTAATATTTGCATTCTTTCAAACCTTTATAAAAGAAAACAAAAATTAAACACAGCAGTTGCTCCGCAGGGGATAAAAAAGAGCAAGGTCCAATCTCTAACAATAACCCTCATTGCATTGAATACCACTTTTCTCATTTCAAGTACCCCGGTCTCCATTTATCTTGCTTTTTACGAAACATTTTCCGCCGACACTTCAAGCTACACAACTGCCCGCCTCGTTTTGGCATGGGCTATCACAAATCTAGTCATGTTCATGAACAACACGATAAACTTCCTGCTTTACTGTGTTGTCGGAGAAAACTTCAGACGAGAGTGTCGACGTCTCCTCACACGTCTGAAAGGTCAACCAGGGTCAGAAGCAACTGTAATGCAATCCACCCTCGTCGAAAATTAGCCGTTTAACACCGACTTTTGATTTTTTAATATAATTAATAAAGATTATTATGTCATGCTTATAAAAAGGTACATTTAGATATTCGCCAAAAGCAATCAAATAGTCTACATGTAAATTGTTGATAATTGATTTTACTGTACATACACACTTACTTTGTAAAATTGCCACTAGATTACATGTATGTATTGCTGTTGTGGAGAAACCTTAGCAATGCACAAGAAGAGCTGATACAAACAGCTCACAAGTACACGGCCATTAAGTCAGTGTTGTTCAGCAGAGATTGTTTTTCAATGTTTATTGCTAAAAATGTATTGCTGTTGTTTATATATTGTTCTATACTTGGCTATTCCCTTCATAATTATCTTCATGTATTGATTACTGTTTAATAAACTGGTATTGTGTTGCTGTGTTATAAAAAATTAATGTTCTGATTTTATAATTATATATAGCTTTCATAGTTATTTTCAAATTTGTTTTCCTCCATAATCCTGTTAATAAAATACTGAAGAATAAATAACAGATTCAAAATTATTTTATAGATATTACTAACCAGTTTATTGGTCTGCGTTTTTGCGACATGTTTTTATTTACAACAATTTCTATTTCATATTAAAAGAAATCTCTCTCTCTCTCTCTCTCTCTCTCTCTCTCTCTCTCTCTCTCTCTCTCTCTCTCTCTCTCTCTCATTTTGAAGTACTTGTGACTACAGTAATAATGGAGTGCTGTGCTGCCGTAATGTTTATGCATTCACCTGAAGGGATCTGCACACACAATTTGAAGTCGGTGTTGGATCTACAATATGGGATACATATGTAACTATATCATAAAATAAATGAAATACAAGTACATAAAAAGTCGTTCATTAAAACATCTAAGTCAGTGAAGCTACTTAAGGGAGTTGATTTGCGGTAAGATAATTTTTATCTAATGCGTGAACATTGCCAATTCAGTGCAGATGATACAACTTGCCTGAAGAGGTGGACTCGATCTTTGAAATTCTAATCTCATAAAATAATACCCGAGTTTAAATCATTAGATGTGCGTCTTGATTTAGTAAATAACAAACATTCAAGGAAAAAACAACAGACTGGCATATTTCTTTAGTAAATATTTTGAAGGAATAAATTGTTGTCATCAATATTTATATATATAGAAATTTTTTCATTAATTAGATTACACTCCCACCAGTGTTTTACTCACTTATTTAGGATAACTATCACGAAATATTTGCTTGGTGTTTTAAAACTCAAGATCTTGATATCCTTTGGAACTGATCCTTTAACTGTGTGTCCAATTCGAAGAGATCCAGGGGGAAGGAATTTACTATAGTAAAAAGAATTATAATACTAGTATACAAAAATCTATGAATATATGTATGTACATGTATATGAACCATGTTGACGTCAATCTACAGATGTATGAAAAAATTGATATTATCTTTTTAATATTTCAGGAGAAAACAAGAATTATGCGTAAATATGAAGTGATTTTTTATGTAAGAACTCAACATGTCATTTAAAAAAAAAAAATTATCAATGTTTCGGAGAATTCCTAATAAAAACAATTCATTGGTTTACTAGCATTTGGGGAAAAAATGATTTTATTTAATCAGATCTTGCTCAAAGGAGTACTCACCTAAAGTGTCCCATTGCATAGAACATAGGCTGTTTGTAGAACTCGTCCTTCTCCGCATTGACGATGATGGGGCTGTCGACATAATTGTGTACCCAGTTTGGCCCTCCCTCCATATTGAGGGCAAGGTTCCAGTCCGTCCACCCCGTGACCCAGTGTTCCAGATCCTTCCGCAATAAAAAAAAAGTTCTTCAAATACTGTGGTTTCATTAATATTCAAGGGTATCAATTTTCGTGGATGAAGTGAAAATCTCTGTTTCAAGGATAGATAAATTCGTGGCCAATGACCCTATCAATACAAAATGTTAATAGAAATTGCACTTCGATGAACATTTAATTTCATGGATCAACTAATCGACGAAATCCACGAAAATTGGTATTCAACGAATATTGATGAAACCACAGTAGTGCTTTTACAGATACATGCAGTTGGGGTTTTTTTTTTGGTGATGGGTGAGGGGGTTCTTAATGCAGAGTAGGTTAGATAATTGGTTGGTTTTTCTGTGAGTTTTTTTTGGGGGGGGTGGCAAAATTATGATCAAATTAAAGAAAACTTGATTACATTCATCAATCATAAATATGTGTCCTCATATATAGGAAATCAAAAAAAAATAAAATAAAATAAACACATTGTTTCCGCAACAACCATATACGAATCAATCGGTCTCATTGATTTTGTTGAATATCATGATAGGAACAACTCAACTTTCACAATATTTTAGATAAATATTATATTTTAGGTATTTATATGAACATGTACCTGCATTATATCATTAGCATATCCCTCCGCGTGTTTCCAGTTTCCAAGGTTAACGGGATGGATGATCGTATCATAACAGGCCTCTGTTCCAAACATGAAATGGTCCGGGAACTTTTTATGGACGTAGTCAAGCGCAAACGTGGGGGATATAGCATCCATATACCAATGAACTGCAACACCGGAAATGTATTTGCTGGCATCTGGATCCGTGAGAATCTTCAAAATGGAAGCAATGGCTTTTAAAGAAGATGGGGGAATAGGATGGTGCAAATGCCCATTCGGTTAAGTCGTGAAGTACAATTTTGAATTTATTTTTTCCCAATTAAATCTATTCAAATATATTATATTAAATACAAGTTTGTAAAAGCACAATTTCTAACTATACATTCAGTTTTTAATATATTTAACAAAAGATAAGAAATAAAAATATTGCCTGAAATTTTGGTGTTATCGAACCCATACCAAAACAAGAGACCCATGGGCCACATCGCTCACCTGAGGAACAATGGGTATGATAAAATCAGCTTAATGAAGTCATAATACAAACAATCTGGACAATGTACAATAATACATGTAGATCCTGTAAAAATAAAATCCATTTTCCCCCCCTGGATATTATTATGTTTATAATCATTAGTCCCTTTTCTAACAGGATGATTTTATAGTCATATCACATGTTGAGTATTGCAGTCCTCAAAAAGATCCTTTACAATTGTTTATATATGGGATATTAAGCTACATCTAACTCTGAACCTTCTTGTGAGGCCGAAGAATTGTCCTGGAGCCAAAGTCTTAACAATTATAAAGAATCATCTGGCTGATTAGTTTTTAAAAAGAAGATTTTAAAAGATTTACTCTATATATTCCTTTGTAAAACTTTAACACCCCCCCCCAATGTGGCCTCACCCTACCCCAAGGGATCATGTTTTCACAACTTTGAATCTACACTACCTGAGGATACTTCCACACAAGTTTCAGCTTTCCTGGCTGTTTAGTTTCTGAGAAGAAGATTTTTAAAGATTTACTCTATATATTCCTATGTACAACTTCGACCCCCCATTGTGCCTCACCCTACCCCAAGGGATCATGTTTTCACAACTTTGAATCTACACTGCCTGAGGATACTTCCACACAAGTTTCAGCTTTCCTGGCTGATTAGTTTCTGAGAAGAAGATTTTTAAAGATTTACTCTATATATTCCTATGTAAAACTTCGACCCCCCCCCCCTTGTGGCCCCACCCTACCCCTGGGGGTCATGAATTTCACAACTTTGAATCTACACTGCCTGAGGATGCTTCCACACAAGTTTCAGCTTTCCTGGCTGATTAGTTTCTGAGAAGAAGATTTTAAAAGATTTACTCTATATATTCCTATGTAAAACTTCGACCCCCCCCCTTGTGGCCCCACCCTACCCCTGGGGGTCATGATTTTCACAACTTTGAATCTACACTGCCTGAGGATGCTTCCACACAAGTTTCAGCTTTCCTGGCTGTTTAGTTTCTGAGAAGTAGATTTTTAAAGATTTACTCTATATATTCCTATGTATAACTTCGACCCCCCATTGTGCCCCACCCTACCCCCAGGGATCATGCATTTCACAACTTTGAATCTACACTGCCTGAGGATGCTTCCACACGAGTTTCAGCTTTCCTGGCTGATTAGTTTCTGAGAAGAAGATTTTCAAAGATTTACTCTATATATTCCTATGTAAAACTTCGACCCCCCATTGTGGCCCCACCCTACCCCTGGGGATCATGATTTTCACAACTTTGAATCTACATTACCTCAGGATGCTTCCACACAAGTTTCAGCTTTTCTGGCTGATTAGTTTCTGAGGAGAAGATTTTTAAAGATTTACTCTATATATTCCTATGTAAAACTTCGACCCCCCCCCCATTGTGGCCCCACCCTACATCCAGGGGTCATGAATTTCACAACTTTGAATCTACACTACCTCAGGATGCTTCCACACAAGTTTCAGCTTTCCTGGCTGATTATTTTCTGAGAAGAAGATTTTTAAAGATTTACTCTATATATTCCTATGTAAAACTTCGATCCCCCCCCCCATTGTGGCCCCACCCTACATCCAGGGGTCATGAATTTCACAACTTTGAATCTACATTACCTCAGGATGCTTCCACACAAGTTTCAGCTTTCCTGGCTGATTATTTTCTGAGAAGAAGATTTTTAAAGATTTACTCTATATATTCCTATGTAAAACTTCGATCCCCCCCCCCATTGTGGCCCGCCCTACCCCTGGGGGTCATGAGTTTCACAACTTTGAATCTACACTACTTGAGGATGCTTCCACACGAGTTTCAGCTTTCCTGGCTGATTAGTTTCTGAGAAGAAGATTTTTAAAGAGTTACTCTATATATTCCTATGTAAAACTTCGACCCCCCATTGTGGCCCCACCCTACCCCCGGGGGTCATGAATTTCACAACTTTGAATCTACACTACCTGAGGATGCTTCCACACAAGTTTCAGCTTTCCTGGCTTTCTGGTTCTTGAGAAGAAAATTTTTGAAAATTTCTCGAAATTTTTCATTAATTTCTAATTATCTCCCCTTGAAAACGAGTGTGGTCCTTAATTTTCACAACTTTGAATCCCCTTTGTCTAAGGATGATTTGTGCCAAGTTTGGTTGAAATTGGCCCAGTAGTTCTTGAGAAGATGTTGAAAATGTGAAAAGTTTACGGACAGACAGACAGACGGACGGACGGACAGACAGACGGACGACAGACAAACTGTGATCAGAATAGCTCACTTGAGCTTTCAGCTCAGGTGAGCTAAAAACCCTAGATATATAAGGTTATCTTTATGCAAGGAACTCTAACCACTGAGCAATTTCAGACATATCAAAGAAGGCTGTTTAAATACTTTGTGCGATTTTGGCCACGAATTTATGGACTTGTATTATTTTTTCAAAACGTTCGATTGTTGGGATACAAAATAATACTTTTAATGTATAGTGGGTCATCTCTCCACGTTTTTGTTGATTGAAATCGGTTTGTTTTTCCAATAGACCTTATTTAGACTATGAAAAAAAATGGAGCACAGACCCACTCTATAAAAGAAAATGCCTTAAAGTTCTAATATCTGACACTATTTGCAGGTTTTTATACGTTTACGCCTGTTTGGGTTAACATATTCCAGGTATTGAACATATTTAGAGGTTTAAAATCAATGATATGTTAAATATATATTGTTTTAAATGATTTTTTTTTAATGTCAGATTTATTGATATTTTGATTTTTCTGTAGTTTGTCCGACCGTGTATGGGCATTTTACACGCCTTATCCACCCATCTTCTTTCAAAATAAAACAAGATCAATTAATGATTTTAAATGATTTTTCATATTCAAAAAGGCTTTAGATTAAAAATGAGAGTTTAACACCAGAAATCAGATTTTATTTCAATAGTATGTTGTAATCTGATAAGATAAAAGTCGAGAACAAATTAAAAGATAAATAAAAATTATTTCATGGTAAGTAGCAAACTCTATTGACTACAAACATTAATAACATTTTTAAAAAACACCCCCCCCCCCCCCAAAAAAAAAACCCACGACATATTTTTACTGCATTCTAACTTAAAAAACGAATTCAAGAAAGATCTTTCTAAATCAGTGTTGACAAAAATAGATACCGGTAAAGGCTAAGGAATCTCATTTCTAAGAGAACTTAATTAAAATCAGATTAATTTTCTGATTACCGTGTCAGCCCAATATGTCATCAGAAGCCTTTGATCGTCTAGCATCATTAGTTTGATGTCCTTGTAACCATTCGCATGAAGCGTCGGCCCTAGGTCCTTGGCAATGAAGTCTCGCTGTTGCTCAGGCGTCCAGCCAGTGGCTTGGAATGGAAAATGGTCAATGTTCCCGTCTGTTGGTTCATTCTGGGCAGTCAGTCCCCAAAAGCTGATGTTGTGTTGCTTGTATGCATCGAGGAATCTTAAATGTGAATTGAGCACCATGTCGGAATTAGGAAATACTAAGCGTTATACAAAGTTTAAATATGTTTTATATTATTTCATTTTAATAATAGCGGTTCATAATGGAGGGATGGATGGATGAGAGAGAGAGAGAGAGAGAGAGAGAGAGAGAGAGAGAGAGATACTTGACAAAATGCAGAGCCCAGGCTTTGTGGTAAGAGTTGCCCGCCTCTCCCCGTATAGAGCCTTTCCCAGTCAGGTTGTTGTTCGTCTTCATCCATGCAGGTGCTGTCCAAGGACTTCCGAAAAACGAGATGTTCCTCTTACTGACAGATATCGCTCTTTGAATAAGTGGAATCTGATTAAAAGGTGTATATAAGGTTCATGTTTTGTTATTTAAAGGTCAAGTGTAATTAATAATTACGAAAATGCTTAACATTATGTCGATAAATGATTAATTTTTTTAATTTATTTACTATCATTGTCTTTACTTGTCATTTCAAATAAAATGCAGTGTTTCTGTGTCGTAAAACGGCAATATGCATACAAAGAAACGACGTAATTTAATTAAGCACCTTTAGAGTCAAATCTTCTTTGGCGAGTTGAAACTTGGTCAAATTAAAGTCTCCGTCAACATCATCATACGAGTAGGGATGTGTAGAGAAATCACAGCTTCCTATAGGCACCCGGCCGACGGAATACTCTATCCCTGAAAAGGGACTGTAATCAAATATCTAACCTTTTTGTAACTTGTAACAAATGTTTTTGTATTTTATAGTTTCTTTAATTTTTAATACCAAGAAATGTCAAACTACACCTTCATGTACATGCATGGAAACTTTTTTATGGAGAGGCAAATGGGGGTGCAATTAAGCTGATATACGTACATTGTTGAAAACACAGTATTACGACGTACATGTATATGAAGCTCGATAGGTATTAACTCTTTTTGAGACGTAAACATCAAGTACATCAACCGCTTACCATGGGGCCCGTAATAGGAGTCAATGACGTAATTTGCCGCGCCAGATGACAAATTAGCAATGTTGATGGCTGCAGCATCAGTGAAAGCCCCGCCAAAACCAAACAGAGACTGGTAGCTAGTGTTTGTGTCTATTCTAACCACAACTTCAAAAAAAAGAGTTACGAATAGACAGCAACCAAGGGGATGAAAGTATAGGTAAATCACAATAAACGTTAATTTATTAAGGCGATATCTACCCTATGAAGTTTTTTAATAGGTTTATCTAAAAACAGGTAACGTTTCTTGAAAACAATGGATTATAAACACAAGATGAAAATAAATAAACAGAAGCTAGCATCTTACCACCCGCTGTAGATTTGGAGAGGCTACCCACGCTTTTTACCAATCGACTTCCATTGCTGTTGGACGTGTACAGAGCAAAGCTTCCAGACGTCAGGGGCTCTATAGGTTCAACTGTATCACAATATGAGGCATTGCAGCGACATACAAAGTTTCCCGGACCAAACGATAACTTGGAGCAAGGGCGACCTTAAATGTTAGCATGTCATTGACACAAGCATGCTCATGGATGGAACATGTAAAACAAAGATTCAAATAGCTATCATACATGGGATAAGTGGGGGAGGGGGGTCCATACCCTCAACCCCCTCTTCTGGAAAATTCAGTCTTATGGAACTTATCAAGTTATTCATTCGCATTGTAAAATTACTTTTAAAATGGCAAACAAACAAAAAATCTCTCTAGAACCTCGTTCTTGGAAAAAAAAATTGTGGATCCGCGCGTGGTTAGTATTTGCACTTGGTCTCATGCAAGTGAATAATCTTACCTTGGGCTGCAATTATATCCTGTATTAAGTAGCATGCAATAAATAATAATAGGAGACAGAGGGTATACATCATGCCAGTATGTTAAATATCACAGCGCCCTGGATTAGCTCTGGATGATAAATATATACCCACTTTATTTGATAAGTTGTGACTTCCATATCTATGCAACTTGATAAGCTATCAAAATAAATCTGCATGTAACAATATTAATCATGAAGCATAGTTAATTTATCTTTTAAGTTTGGTACATGGAACTTGGTATAGGTTGTTTATGTAAAGGGAGAACTCTATCATCAGGCCAAAGGTTGAGTTACCGGAGACTTTAATTCGAGAGCGCATGACATTTTTTTTTGTTATAACTTTCTATAGTGTTGTATTTTTATTCTATTTTTTTCAAGGGAAGGTCAAGGTATATTTTGTTGTATGCCTTACAGAGCAAAAATGGTAGTGATGTGGAAAAAAATGTATACAGCAAATTTGCTATATCTGTTATTATGAATTCATTATACGGATACAAAGAATTGTGGATATAGCAAGGTAAATCTACTGGTCTCTAGAACTTCACATTATCCTATTTTTACTGAAAAAGTACTGAATGAACTAAAATCTCACTAAATTGCAATTAATGAAACATCACTATATTATCTTGCAAATTCTATATATTATATTCAATTAACTTTATTGTACAAATAAGTAACATGTACATTTGATTTATTCATCTGAACTTTGTCTCTTAATTTGAGGTGGAGTGAACCATTCATTGTTAAATTGTTCAGGATGGTCTTGAGTTTTAGCATCATCCTTCAAACCATGTTGATCTGAATACCTGTTTGACAAAGCATCACATTGTTCATCCTTATCTTCACTTTGTTCATTTGCATAATTTTTTGCCAGGGCTTGAAGTAATTTCAGCTTTTCCAACTCCTTTTCCAAAAGTTTGGTTTCATTTTGATCTACACTTGCATCTTGTACTGGTTGAGAATCTTTGTGACATATTTGGTACAGTTTCATGAATTGTCCTTCAAATTTCTTGTGCTTTTTCAAATCCCTCTTTTTCATGTTAGCATCTATGTAATGAAATGTGTATAAATCAAGATGGCTATTTTCCTCTCTTGCTTCTTCTTCCTTGGGAACGGGAACAGGAAGATTTGATGCTCCAGCAGCATTATGGAGAAGTTTAATTCTTTCACTCTCAACAATCTCCTTCAGTTCCGGGTCAATGGGACCTTTACCCAACTTGTTTCCCGCCTCCAGCAGTCTCTGCCACTTCCTCATAATTTTCTTATCATGCTGTACAATTTCTGATGGGGTTAAGGTTGCGTTTTTGCTGTGCAAAAGTTTTCTGACGTTCCCTGCGCTGATGGGAAAGCTCTCTGCTATCTCCTGAGGGGACCAATCCTCTTTCGTACACAGGTGAATGATTTGTTGCTTTGCCTGCCATGTTAGGAGGTTGGCCTCACGGGTGCTCTCTACGTATTTTTTGTGGAAAATTTTTTGGTTCATCCTACTGCGTTCATATCTGAAGAAAAAAAATAAATAGACATTACAAATAATCACCTGGTCACAATTTTTTAAAATATCAATGCCACATAAGTCCTAGGACTTATATATCTTATATTTGTATACAGTAATACCATATACATGTACTTGTAGTCTGTGTATCCTGTATGCATACCTGCAAATTCTTCATCAGAGAGAAATATATCATAAAAACTTTAAAAATACCTACCCTACATGTTCGTAAGTGTTTAAAAGCTCATCCATAGGATCCTTTTCGTATGATCCCCCATATTCAAGCATTTCATCTTCTTTCGTTTCTTTGACTATTCTGGAAACCGTTTTCCCTGAAATTCTTTCGGCATACCTATCATGCTGCTTTTTATCTGGTCTAGAGGCTAAAAATCTTACTGGAAATCGTACCCCTCTTCCTAATTTTAGTAACCCAACACATGTGGTCATCATCCTCAGTGTTTTTAATTTGGTTCTCTTTCAACAGCTGAAGTGAACCAATTTAACTTTGCATAGGTTTTTAATTTAATTTTTTATTTAAAGGTCAAACGAAACTTAAGCTTTCAAAACAGAACAGAAAATAACGAGAATTATAGCAATATGAATGATATTAAAAAACATAATTTTATAAGGGATTTTGCAAATCATCTAAAAATATAACAACATTAATTTTGGGGTTATTAGTCAAATCCTTATAACTTCCGGAAATATACAAACTGAAACCAAAAATGTAAATGAACACTTCCAAAAAGAAATATATTTGGTGAGATGGAGACAATCAAAGACACTGCCCTTGCAGCTTCGCAAGGATGTCCTATTCCAACATATGTTCTAGACGATTTGTGCAGGTAATATGTTTTTATTTCCGAATTTCCTCCATATTAAAAAGTAAATGAAATTGAAAGAGAAAAATTGTTCATGCAGATAACCCTGGCATTTTAGATTTTTCTTTTTATTTATAGTGTCAGTGACATTTTAGATCAAAATTTCATTTACATTGTAATATACACCTGTCATTTTTGTCTTCTAGTCGATTCATCATCAATATTCCGGATGAAGAGAGGCAGGACCTCATCCGAGTGTTCTTCCAGATAGAATTGGCTCACTGGTTCTACTTGGACTTCTACTGTGCAGAAAACGTGGAACTCAGAACATGTGGGATCAAAGATTTCTCTGCACAGAATATCCTTAGTTTTATAAGTCAATAAATACAAATACAAATATTTTATTGGCACAAACACGATTACAATAATTGGCAAAGGCCAATTATAAATAATGCTGACTTAATATGTAAGGCTTATATAAGAAGCTAGGCCTACAATCAGTTTACTGATAATAATTAGCCATAAAATGCCAATATCCAAGGTAGAACTGTCATTGGAACATTTTAAGACGGAGCAATAAATTAACTGTTCCCAATTTTTTTTATTTTGGTGATTGTTGTTAATCCATGCACCTCAGAACTTTAGTGGGCATATTGAACTTTAAAAATGTACATGTAGAAAAGTCTATAGTAGCTGCAATGATAATGATATTTCTTGAAAGAGGAATCGCCCATATTAAGTTTAGTTTCCTTTAAAATCCAGATCTTTTATATTAATACTATTAGAACCTTAACCATCACACTTTTTAAACATTGTCCATTTCTAAGCGGACATGCTGGAGAGGTGGACAAAATCCTGGACAACTGGAAGTCTTACAAGATGAGTGTGCCAACTTATGGAGCCATTCTGTTAGATCCAGAGATGAAATATGTAAGTTATTTAATAAAACAGATAGACATTGTTTCCATATAAAAATATTAATCTAGTTTATGAAATTATATTTCAAATTTATGAATATTTTAAATTATATTAGAAGAAATGATTTGGAGTGATTTAATTTCAGTTTTTCCTTTTAGTTATATTCAAAGATTATTTTGAAATTCGTATATGTACAAATGGTATATGTACTTGTATATAAGTACATGTGAATACCCGTATGAATACAATATTTAAATAAATGTACTTGCATGTATAATATTTTTAAATCTGGGGCCTTTTTCCTTTAGTGTCTGTTAGCTCAAGGATTCTGGACTAAAAGCAGTTGGGGATTCCCCAAAGGAAAAGTCAACGAAAATGAAGCCCCACATGACTGTGCTATCAGAGAGGTAAAAAGTCACAAAACATAGGTTAAGATTTATCTCTCTTGATTCACACAGCCCATGCACTTAGTCTTTTACAAGATGGTGAAAAGATCTATTCCAAATCAATGCAAAAATGAGATACTCTTTAAAAACTAATGAATTTTTGCAGTTTAATTTTATGATTTAATTACAGTGTATATCTTTTAATTATAATGAAATGGATTTAAACTGTAAAGAGAATTTTGGGCTTTTTTGAATTTGTATCTGTGGAATCATTAGAAATCGTGGTGGCTCAATTTTCGTGGTATTTGTGGGTATCTCTCCCCCACGAATTTAAATCCTCAACGAAAAACAATTTTAGAATGTGTTATCTTTGTTACTGAAACAGTAACTGACACATCCACGAAATTACATCCCCGCGAATGAGCAAAAAAGTCACAATCCACGAAAATTGGCCCCCACGAATTTAAATGACTCCACAGTAGTTTTAGACTTTCTAACTTACAAAGCTCCCTTAAATTTTCATTTTTGTTTGCAGCTTAATTTCCATTATTAATTATTAAAGTTTTTATCTATATAAATCTTTGATATAATACCAATTTGAATAAGTTAAGAAATTAGTCATTTGATCTCTTATGTACACAAGGTGGATGAGGAGACAGGATTCGACATCACTCCACTGATAGACAAAAACGAGTTTATAGAGAATTACTTCAATGACCAGCTTTCCCGACTCTACATCATCAAAGGGGTGGGGCTTGACACCAAGTTCCAGCCAAAGACTCGGAAGGAAATCAAGGTGGGGACATGTTAATTTCAAAGGTCAATTTCAGATTTAAAACCATAAAGTTTTATGTGTGGTTGTAAAGATACGTGTACCAGAATCGCACAAATACTTGTACTGTGGTTTCATCAATATTTGTGGGCATCAATTTTTGGGAATTTAATGAAAATCACACTTTCAAGGACACGTTAATTCATGGAGATTGATCCTATGAATGCAATTTATTGTTAAAAATTGCAATTCAATTTGCATTTAATTTTGTTGATCAACTCAACAAAAAAATCCATGAAAATTGGTATTCAACTAATACTAATGAAAACACAGTATAGATTTAAAATAATAAATGTGTGTATAACCATTGTATTTGATACTGATTGACTTTTTTGTATGTTGTACAGAGTTTGCAGTGGTTTCCAGTAGAAGCCTTGCCTGCCCATAGACGGGACCAAACCCCAAAATCACTCGACATGAACCCAAACAATTTCTTCATGGTCATACCATTCATCAAGTAAGTTTGTAAGCATTTTAGACTTGGTGTATGAACTAATGTCAAATTAGATTTCAGAGAAAGGAATTTTAATAAACCTTTTAGTAGTTTATTTGACTTTAGCCTTCTATTTCATCATTATTACTGTATTCTAGGGGCTTAATTTTTGTGGATTTGTGCATACCTTTTACCAAGAAATGAACATCCTCAACTAATTATGAAGCATAGAATTTATTTTTTATGTAGTTATACTAGAGAGTCTTAAGAAATTACATCCCAATGAACGTAAAAATTGGTCCCTACAGATTTTTATGATTCCACAATAATCACTACATCTCATTTCAGGCCAGCATAAATTTTAGCTTGCTGTGATTGGTGAATTAGAAAGCGACATTATACTGAACATCCATGGTCTTACAAAATTAGCTCAGATTCTAAGTGTTTTGATTCTTTGATGAATGTAATAATAATCTTTGACCTGTATTTTTCTAATTGACAGAATTAAGTTATCTTTATTTATAGTTACATGGATATTAATGTTAAACAGGCTTGGTCCTTGTGATTCTGCATAGAGATAAATATATAAAAGTAAATATTTATGACAAAATCTTGAACATTAAATGTTCAACATATTTATAACTGGTAGCTTTTTATTACTTGTAGACCTCTTAGAAAATGGATTTCTAAGAAGTTAGGACAGACATATCTTTTAGATGCTGAGTATGATATCAAGGGAGGAAACTTGTCAGGGCAAAAACAGATGAAAGCAAGAGACCAGCCAGAGGGCAATAACAGACAGTTCAACGAGGGCAGGGCCACTCAGAGGGAGAAACAGAAGCAAAAAGTCCAGCAGTATTTTGCCCAGCAGAATCACAATGAATTCCAGGAGTATATGCAGCATAAAGAGAAGAAACAAAGATCTGACTCTCCAAGAAAGGAGGCTGGAAAAGTCAGAGGGATAGAGAACAAATCACCCAAACCTAATAAGAAGCAGCATTATTCTATTTTGGTAAGTACGATAATTTCAATAAAAATTGATTTTTTTCTTAATTAGGTGGACATTTAAACACATTTAGATGTACATATAGTCTCAAGTGTTTCTAAAAGAGTGAATACTTCTCGCACTTAATTTAAACCTTGCAAAATCAGTTATAGCCTATTATTTTCTCACTTTATTGAGTTAGAAGAAAAAATGTTGAACAATCTTTAACTGAACGCCTCCTGAAAGTAAAGCTATTAAAAATTAGGCTTTTGTAATTTGCAAAATCCATCAGCGGAATCATGTTGTTAAATAAAACGGCAGGAGTTAAACATTGGTTACTTGTAATATATTCAAAAGTGCAGTATTTAATTGTTGTCTAATTGAGCGCACGCAGAAGAAAGTAGTTTGCTAAAAATACTTAATTGCAACCGTGATGAATAGGCGTTTTTAAATTCATGTAGAATTTTTGTTTTGAAAGTTTACAAACATGTACTGGTATGTTAGATAAGCTTATAGACCCTTTTAGCTGTTTATGATTTTATTTTATAATAGAACCGAGATGGGACTGTCACAGGTACCCAGCCCAATTTAATTCAGAATACCTGGGGTCCAAACCAGGTCACTGGTCAGCCCAAGAGGAACCTGGGAAATCCATTTAATAGTCCAGGTATATGTATTGTAGAAAAAAATAAAACTGATATATACATAATACTACACATAAAAAGTGACACTCAGTATACATATTGTCAGCTTTATATATTCCATTTTCACCTGTACCTGAGATGTCAATCAGCATCATAAAATTTCAAAAGCATGCAAGGCTGCACTCCAGAATCTGGCTTTTGGCATTGCTTCTCTTTACTGTAGTTGCCAGTCTGTGTGTAATACATGTAAATCTTTACATATTGTTATAGGTGGCTACATGCAGGGACCTAGACTGTCAAATTACAACAACAACTCAGCGAAATCCCCCATGTCAGGAAACATGAGCCAAGATGTGAAACAGAGGCCCAGAAAGTACAAAAAAATCACAGACCCTGATGGGTTGGGGTCAGAAGCCTGGCTAAACTTCCAACTGGATGTGAATGCCATCATGGCGTGTCTGCCTTGATAGTTGTGACTTGGCTAAATGTTTTAAAGAAACTCTTTTGGCGATTTAAAGTTTTTCTCATGAATGCTTACAAGGATAAGAAGTCATAGGCAATGATTCCCAGTTTTGTTTTAGACAAAATATCAAGGAAATATCGATGTCGGGCATTGATGAGGTATTCAGTTGGTCACTGAATCGTAGGCAGCAAAGAGACTACCTGTACATGTTTATTCATAATTGATATTTGATGTCAAAGTATGCAGTGTATATGCATGTAAGAGCACAATTTAACTGTGGTATTTTAACAAACTAGTTACATGTACTGAATTACATTTATGAAGGAAAGAGAGACATGCAGTTGTCTTTAGTACTTTGAGATACATGTATGTAGGGAACAAATGAAATAATTGAAGCTCTTGGTTCTAGTCAACACCATCACATGTACCCATTTTTTGGTACAATTTTCTACTTAAAACTCAAAAGAAGACTCCTGAGTACCTTTGATTACATGTCCATTTACATGTGTCTTTTTTATTGTTGTTTACAAATTTATTAAAGATATTCTTTTTATATTTTCCATTTCTTTTATTTATGCTATATCAATCTAAAATTTCATTGTTATATAGTTAAGCTGTTTTGCTGTTTTTTGGGGGTTTTTTTTCAAAGATTGATAAACAAGTTCTACAACTTAAATTAATATCTCTCGTTGACACGGATGTTAGCGCGATGGGAGTCATTGATGTGGGAGGATGCCGGAGTACCCGGAGAGAACCCACTTGTCCCAACGGGCGACCGCCATACTCTATTACATTATTTATTATTTATTTCAACTTTGAGCAGTAAGCTCATCAGCATTAAACATAATAACATTTATAGACATATGCGAGGCACGCAAAATGCTAAGCCAGTAGGCTTCAGAGTCTCTGCAGAGCGTGCACTCTCGCTATGGAGAACAACATACAGATTTCATATATGTTTACATCATATAAGATATTGTGAGATACAATAGATATATATAATACTGAAATTATGATTTACCAATTGTAATAGAAAAAAAAAAATTCTATAATTTTAACTAGAGCAATGAATTTCTGAACATAGTTGCATAGTGAAGATATTTACCAAGGTTACATAACTCTTTGGTATTGTTCGAACTTAATAACTGAACAAGTTTGAACACAGATGGTTTTTAGCTCACCTGAGCTGAAAGCTCAAGTGAGCTATTCTGATCACTTTTTGTCCGTCGTCCGTCCGTCCGTCCGTCTGTCCGTCCGTCCGTCTGTCTGTCCGTCTGTAAACTTTTTACATTTTGAACTTCTTCTCTAAAACCGCTTATCCAATTTCAACCAAATTTGGCACAAAGCATCCTTATGGGAGGGCGAATATAAATTGCAGAAATAAAAGTCAGATCTGTATTCAAAGCGGAGAAAACCTTGAAACTGTAAAAAAAGGGGGGTGCATTTTAAAAAATCTTCTTCTCAAGAACTACTGATTCCAATTCAACGTCGTTTAGCATAAATTATCCTTATGGGAAGGAAAATATAAATTGCAAAAATTAAGGTCTAATTATGTTTCAAATCTGAGTTATTACGAAAATAATAATAAAGGAAAGGCGTGTTTCAATCAGTTTAATAGCTTCGGATTCGGCATTCGGTAAAATGGGTAGACAAGACTTGGCCTGGGCAAAACAAAAGATTGGCAGTTATTAATCTGCCAATCTCATTAAAATTTCAGGATATTTGATGGACCAGTATATTTGTATTTGCTGTAAATATTGCTGCAAAATAATGCGTATTTGGAATTGACGATTGCCGATCTGCCCCGGCTTTTATTTTGCCACGGCCCAGGTTTGCGTACCCATTTTACCAAGACTCGTATTCCATACATCTAAAACGAGGTTCTTTGTTTAAAGCAGCCATGACATTATACGAAAAAGGGTCGATCTGACTATGATGAATTTGCTTGTTGTGCAACAGTTCGCGAATGAAGGGAGAGTTTTGAAACATGCAAAATGTATTTGTGCCGATTTTGTGAAGTAAATTGAGGCTAAATATTTCAATGCGTTGACAGTTTTCACACATGACGTTGGTGTTAGCTTGTTCTGAATTTCGTTTCGTTTTCATTATTTATGCTTTGTAACCTGGGAACTATCGTCTGTATTTCGTGATTTTTACGTATCAAACAGAGACTTCGGTAAATCAAACAGTTAACTGTTTACCTGCGCAAATTAAGCAAAATCTGATGTATCAAAAAAGTACTGAAATACAATTCATTCTATCGGTAATTCGGCATTATATTTTGCGTAATGGTATATTAATGCAATAGGTTTTGTTGAGATGCTCGGCATTTTTTCGAGTTTATTCAGTTTAAATAGAGTTTGATATCGCTGTCGGAAATATGTAGGTATATGTACATGTTTATATATGATTCATTTCGAAAAATAAATTGTGTTCTTTATTTGTTATAGTGCATGTTTCTTGTGTTTTATATAATTGTTTACAATTTCTATTTACTAACCATATTTGAGTGTTAAGCTTCGAATTATAAGCAAGATACAGAGATTTGCTCACAATTCTATGTTTGTACACAGATCTTAAAAACTAAAGATTAAAAAACTAAAAAAAATTTCAATATTTATTAAGGAAATTTTCAAAGTCTCTTCTTCCAGAAACCAACTTTAACAACTTATTGCATTGTAAACTTAACCTTTTTTAGCTCACCTGAGCCAAAGTCTTCTCAAAACTATTAGGCCAGGAAAGCTCAAATTTGAGTGGAAGCATCCTCAGATAGTGTAGATTCAAGTTTGTTCAAATCATGGTTCCCGGGGGTAGGGTGGGGCCACAATAGGGGGATCATGTTTTACATAAGAATATATAGAGAAAATCTTTAAAAATCTTCTCAAAAACTATTAGGCCAGAAAAGTTCAAATTGAAATGAAAGCATCCTCAGGTAGTGTAGATTCAAGTTTGTTCAAATCATGATCCCCGGGGGTAGGGTGGGGCCACAATTGGGAGATCAAGTTTTACATAGGAATATATTGAGAAAATCTTTTAAAAATCTTCTTCTCAAAAATATTTGGCCAAGAAATCTCAAATTGGCATGTAACCATCCTTAGGAAGTGTAGATTCAAGTTTGTTCAAATCATGGTCCCTGGGGGTAGGGCGGGGTCACAATGGGGGATGAATTTTTATAGATAGAGAAAATCTTTAAAAGTCTTCTTCTCAAAATTATTAGGCCAGGAAAGCCCAAATTTGAGTGGAAGCATCCCCAGATCGTATAGATTCAAGTTTGTTTAAATAATAGTCCAGGGGTAGGGTGAGGCCACAATGGGGGATGAATTTTTACTTAGGAATATATAGAGAAAATCTTTAAAAATCTTCTTTTTAAAGAATTTTTGGCCAGAAAGGGTTTAAACTTGTGTAGAGGCATCCTCGGGTAGTGTAAATTCAAGTTTGCAAAATCACAGTCCCTAGTGGTAGGGCGAGACCGTGATGGCGGTTTGAATTTTTACATAGGAATATGAAGAGGAAATCTTTAAAACTATTCTGGGAAAGTGTTCGGTTCAAAACTCAGTACTTAGTGTGAAAGCAAAGGTTATGCAGATTTAAGTCTGATGAAACCATGATTCCCTAGAGAAAAATGGGGCCATGAAATGGGGGGAGGGGGGGGGGGGTATATAGGAATAGAGACAAATCTTCTTACAGGTACAACAACAAAAGGGGCTTGGTATTTACCAAAAAATAAGAGGTTGATAAAAATTGGCAGATTTTCAATTTTTTTAGCAAGATCTACTGTACTCAGTTGTCAAGATATTTTGATACTGTAATGCTAATTTGATCAGAATTAAGGCAATTTTTGCTCAGGTGAGCGATGTGGCCCCTGGGCCTCTTGTTTAACATACGACCACTGTCGATCGCGGGGATCGAACTTTGGTCGCAGCGATGAGAAGCGAGTGCATCGTCCACTACGCTACTTGAACACCCAACTGTTTTGCCTAACTCTTGGATCATTTGGCTTGATTTATGAGTTATTTGTGCGACTATGGATGCTGTGGTAACCAAGTCGCACCCTATTTAACAACATGAAAGCAAGCGTTCGGAGGATTAGGATGGTGGGGGAGACTTTTTACTATCCTTTTGTGCCAAAACTCCATTATCTGTCAAAATTACTTTGCATGCAGCAGCTCATCGGGTTTTCAAGGCGCCATCTATTTTGTTTCTTCAGAAATCCAGAAGAGACCAATCAAGAGAGATGAATTGAATTTGTCAGGCAAACCAGTTGCATAGATTTTTATATTCAATATTCCTACTGGAACGGAGATTTTTGGCTGTATTGGAATGGAACTAGGACAGTTATAATGTTCATTAGCATGCAGTGTATTGTCGATCCACGATATTTATTCAGGTCATCAGAAAAACTTGTTTGAGGGGAGAAGTTTTCATTTCATCAATCATGCCATACTTACCGACTAGTTAATTATCTTTCGCATTGCAGAATCTCGCTTGCACCACGGCATGATTTGCTAATTTTCTAAGCAATTACATGTATAGAACGGGCAAGGATAATTTTAGTTTGCATGAGTATATAAATGTTCATGTATTCAGATCAAACTGAAATAGTCGTGATTTTTCTTTGAACAAAATAGTGCTGTCAGCGAGAATAAAAATGATATTATTTCAATACCTTTTAATCTCGAAGCTTCATTAAGAGCTAAATGCCCACGAGGCCGAGAGAGGCTGGTGTGGTTCATCAAATTACGCGGTCCCTTTAGCATTTTAGCTTAGAATTCTCGAAGCATTCAACCTCATCACGTATTGATTCCATTTTGCTATACAAATGTACATCTTGGGATTATGTTTGATACGCGGAGATTAAAACGATTGTTCTGACGATTCAGTATTAAGTTATGTGGGAACAGCAAGCAGTCCCGTGTTGGCCCCGGCCACCATTATACAAGCAGTGCACGGTGGTTATTGTTTGTACAGCGACTGATTTTTATCTCCATAGACCGCACATTTTGTATATTGAATTATTATTACGATAAAAATTATCTAATAAACCAACAAAACTTGCTTGTAGAGAGAGAGAGAGAGAGAGAGAGAGAGAGAGAGAGAGAGAGAGAGAGAGAAATTCTCTCGTCTGCAGCTGTTAAATTTACATTTGCTTGCAGTTTCTGAAAAAGTGCACACAAAAGTTCTGTTTATTGAAAGGAAGCTCAACAGAGAGCGATGCGGTGAATAAAAACACTAGCAGGGGGGCAACCAACTCTAAACATTCAATTTAGAAAAGCATTTTATTTTGGTTATTTTACTGCATGGTTCCTTTCTGCATTAAGAGTTCTTCAATCAAGTACTCAAATGTTTACGATTCCTTTTGAAATAGACAGATAGATTTATGCATTACCGGTGCTGTAAATGTTTAATGGGTGTTCTTCAGCTGTGTTTATGTAACAAATTGTGATATATTTTTCTGTTTTGTTATAGCTTGTTCCATATTTTCCTACTCCTTTTATTTCCCATTACGTTAAAATAATTGATAGATTGGAACAGTTGAGAATCGATTGCGAATAGTTTAATTAGCTGGGAATTGAGTAAATTGTTTATATTGCGATAAAATACCGATGTAAAGGGTAGATGAATAATTCGCCAAAATTTGAATCTACTTTGTCAGATATATTATTGCGTCATCAGCTGATTCTTTTTCTTTCTTTCTTTTTTTTTTTAAATCACTTTTGGTATATTTTTAATTTCAATTCTGTCATATCAACCAATTAAGGAAATTTTCTAAATAAACTTAAGTGATTGACGATGATCATCCGATTCCTAATAACGTTAGATACTTCTTTAATCAGGATTTTGTTCGTTCATTTAATAAATTTTGCGTTTATTTGCAACAATGTGAATGTTTTAACACAGATTCAAAATTATTCATGGCATCGACTAGGTGATATCACAGCGAACATGGCACTTATCCACAAATCGTATGTGTATTTTTCATACATCATACATCAATCTTATTCTGGAAAAAAAAATGATATATAAACTCTGACAGGCACGTAGCATCGTTTTTGAAAGTGGGGGGGCCAGACCCATCCAAAAAATCTTGACAAGCAAAAAAAAGAAAAAAAGAAAAAAAAGGGAAATTTAACGTTTCAAAAATTCTTCAAAATCCTAATCCGTGGGGGGGGGGGGGGGGGGGGGGGGGGGGGTAGACTCAACTATACTTCCAAAAAAAAAATCTTCCCTACCAAAAAATTTTTCCCTCAAAATCATGAATTTCCTATTCCGTTGGGGGGGGGGGGGGGAGGGAGACCTTCAATTTCACTACTCATTTCCTAATTTTCATATCAATTTTTTTCTAACTTCCAAAAAAGTGGGGGGGGGGGCCAACTCCATTATAATTCATTTTTTTTATATGTAAATTTTAAAAAATTTGTTGCTGCGAGAAAAAGTGGGGGGGGGGGGGGGGGGCAGGCCAAGAAACGCGTCAAAGATTAAAAAAAATATTTTTTATCATTTGAGATGATAAGCTGCAGTGATGCTGTATTAATCTATGATTATACTCAGTGCGTACGTCGATGAAAGAATAATGAAACAGCTGTTACAAAATCTTATTACCTACATTGTACGATTTCCCGCTCCAAATGCATACGAATCGAAACAACAACCGTGAACTCTTGAAACTAGTATTAGTCTTTCAGTATGTTAACAAATTTTAGATTGAAACAAATTAAAACAATTAAAAGCTCGATTAAATATCATATATGCTTTTCCATTCGCAGAAGTGCATCTCGTTTATAAACACGTAAATTGGTTGGATTGGTTGTATATTTCTTGCAGTATACCAGACATTCAGATAAGCCTATGAGGTTAACAGACGCTAAACCTTGTATTGTATGCTTGGAAATGACAGGGAGGGTGATTATATCGACGTTCACAGATATGATGATCTGTCTGACATTTACAGTAATCTCTCCTTGGAGAAACAAACACTATACGAAGGAAATGTGAATGAATGCAATGGTATAATATAACCGATTTGTTTTCCATGAATATGATCCACAGTTTCTTGTTATTTTGCCAGATCAAAGCCCAAATATGTTTGCATTTTACACAGGTGCGTATATGATTAATATTTGTGAATATCACAGGCATCTGACGTTAAATTATTTTTCTCATGATAAAAATATACCCTCTACCTAATAATACATATAATGTATTATTAGGTAGAGGATGTATTTATTTAATGATTCCACAATAAAAATCGTGAGTCGAATTTTCGTTGATTACGGGTATTTTGCTTATTCGTGATGTAATTTCGTCTGTTTTCAGTTTCAGTGAGAAAACTACTTTTAAACTTATGTAACTCTTTTAAAATTTGTTTTCGTCGAAGATGTTAATTCGTGAAGGAGGTCTACACACGAATACCGCGAAAATTGAGCCACCACGAATTTTAATGATTCCACAGTATCTTGTATATTACAAATATTCAATTTTTCACCCCTATTAACGAAGGCTGCGACAACCAAATTAAAACTCATGAGAACGATATAGTGAGAATTGATGAGATACAAGACTATTTGATGATGTAGTTGCTCTTTTGAAAAAGACGGATTTATGTAACAAGTTCCGACACAGCATATATGACCATGAGATATATGTTACATTAAAAGTTTAAAATCGAAGATTTCTAATAGATAAGTTTATGTATGTAACATATATTCCAATTGATAAATAAACAGGATAGATCAAAACTTTCATTTTCATTTCTGAAGGGGGAGGGGGGTAACTATAGGTTACAAATAATTATTTTCAGGAAGGGGGAATGAGGATGGTAAGAAAAGGCGATTTTATAACAAACTAAAAACGTAGCAAAAATCCCACTGTTTGGATCCCCGAATACATGTGTATGCTGAGTTTGGTCTGCCTGTTTATTATTTGTTGCCTGGTCATAGATCATCCTACAGATACAGAGTTCGGCGACCGTCACTGATATAATATACATATGTTACCCTCCGGTGCTATACCAATTGTCTTCCTCCCTATAGAGTCAGTAACTGAATTAGATCTTCGCCAATAGTACTTGTTTGGATCAGTCTGATGTATAGATCGTCGTGTAAAATTTCTTGGTATTACATTAATGTCACGTCTTTTGACCGACAACTGTCATATTTATTTTTTTTTGCGCAGGAGATTCAATTACTTAATACATGTATCTTGTCGATGGGATTCCATCGTATTATCTTACAGTGTATCATCAAATTAAATTAATAAACATTCGCTTTATAATGAAGATTAGATAAAAAAAAAATGTCCTTTTATTAAATCAGCTTTAATATTTCTTATATCTTGTTAATTGATGAAGTACGAAACAAGTATGTAAATACATTAATTTTGTATATAATCTTAGATTAAGATTGAAAGTAATATATCAAATATTGATTGACAGTATTCGGGAAATAATCCCGCTGATCTGAAAGGGTTAAAGATTTTTTTTTCTTTTGCTGATGTAAAAAAGATGTTTGCTCTCCACAATACAAAACTATATGTTGTAAATTGTATCATCCATATACTTTGTACAAGCTTGAATTGATCCATTGTATATAGAATAGATCAATCTAAAATAGAATAGAATAAATGTTATTTTCAAATTATGGCCTCATGGGACATGACATATAAAAATTATGATTTCATATAAATAGACAAACAGTAGGACAGTTTTGTATAAATATGCAATGATTTTATATAGATTTACAAGTATATAAATGCGATGAAATAGAAATCAGGGAGGCCAAAGTATGTTTATCGATTGATTGATTGATTGATTAATAACTTATTCTCTCTTTGTCTACATAAAAATTATCATCGTTTTGAACAACATTAGAAATTGACAGGATATTTAGAACGTCTTTAAACGTGTACTGCAGTATTTTTTTTTTTATTTTTTTCCTGCTTATTTTGTTTAAAGGGATAAGGAATATAATTCGTTGAGGTTTATGAGGTGATCAAATAGAGATGGTGGTAATCAAATCCAATAAAGCCCGAATTGTTTAATGATAGATTTGATCACGCCCGACTGTATTTCACCACTTAATAATATTCAGAGAAGAAATCCTTATTACATGTGTTTATATAAATTTAAGCAGTTGTGAAATATTTAAATAACAATTAATGAATTGTATTGGACGATTTATAGTGTTATCACAGATACACTGGAAAATGGAAGTATAACTTATTGAACAACTTGAAAAGTTTTGTAGTACACTGATCTCTGTCATTTTCCCTCCAACAAATGGGTTCGTACACAACCAAACTTGCACTATAAAATAAAATGATAAAATGCTAAATTAGCCGGATATGTACAAAAGATTGCGCGACATTTAAAAAATACCCCGGAATCAACCTGGTCGATCACGCCACACAACGCGGAAGGCGTAGCCAGGCTTTACACTATGCCCACATTCTTTGCAAGGTAGTACAGAGTTTTACAACAACATCGTACAACAAGAGAGACGCGGAGGTGGTATCAATGAAAGTTCTCAGATGAGCTCAGAATCTGAGAGTGTGATGGCTAACATCGGGCCGAACATTGGAGAGAGGAGGAATGTCCTTATCGCCATGGACGGGAGCGACTACGCGGAAGGAGCATTCAATTGTACGGTAACTCTCTTATCAAATATATCCCCCATTTGTATATTGTACGGTGGTTTGAATGTAACATCTTGTCAAATGATTTTAGACTGCGTAAATGCAGGTGTTTTTAATAAAAGCACTTATCTGCTGTGTATGATTCTCTAAGCATATTGTTTACGGGTTTTAGGTAGACCTTTGACATTTTTTCGAATGTGCATAGAACTGAAACGGTGTGCAGTTTCCTATATAATTAGCTGTTCCATAGAATTTTAATGACCTCTTCGGGATGATTTAAAGCTATGCACAACTTTTTTCCTTCTCTTAAACTAGATATAGTGAATGTTTACCAAGTCAATGCGACCTAGATATGGACGCACTGAGTGCAACTTAAAAAACAAACATCAGTCATGTATATTATAGGCCTACATAGAAGACGCATTCAGCATACAAAAAAAAAGGAAGATATTTTATTTAAAATTCGACTGGCCTAGTTCTTGTTACCTTGTTTTGTTTTTCTATGAATATAGTTAAAGCATGTCTTATTCATGAAGTTACAAAAATTATACACTGCATGTAAGAGCATTGTAAATTAAATGGCGAATATCATCATGGCGCTGAGGTTCATAATCATTTAAATTCGGAATTCTGTGCAATGAAATAATCAAACATTGATCTTTAAAAAATAAGAAAGGGTGATGTTTCTTTATAAATAAATGCAAAGATTAACTGAATTTTAAAAAAAAGACTATTAATGAGCTCATTAATGCATTTAATGTAACTGAGGATTGACAAAATTATTCCAAGCATAAGGTTTTCAGTAGAATTGATAAACACTTTAATTAAAAGTAAGCGCGCGTCTCCAAGTATCCAGTCGTCTTCAGAATTCAATTCCTGTCTGTCGAAGCCAATAAAAATGTCAGCTTGCGAAATGAAACTGATTGAAAATTCCAGAATACAGTCTTATACATATCCCGAAAGGATTGGAAGGCTACAGAAAATCTAAGCAGACTCTCCGTTTAATTTTATTATCTGTATTGTCTGAATAGCACACAGAGCTTGTGTGAAATTAAATTCATTTGAACTTTTTTCATTTTTATCTTTTGAACTTTAAAGCAGTTTTCTGTCGATGAACTCTATAAAATCTAATCAGAGCGATGATTTGTTTCTTGTGTTGACAAAAATTGATAAGCACCTTAATTAAATCAATTTAATTAAAATCAGATCCTCGATCCGCTCCTTATTTTTTTATTGTCGCTAATTTAAAAAAAAATAAGGAGCAGGAGAGGGGATATGATTTGAATCAGACTGCATTCTATTTCGATGCGTAGTGAGTTCGAGTTGTATACAAATATACAGTTGACGAGTTTTCATTGATCCCACGTTTTTAATGCCACTGAGGATAAGCAATACACCTCATTTCGATATCGATGAATTTTTTATAACATTGTTTTTTTTTTTTCCTTACAAATCACCAAGGGTTTTTTCATACTTCCATACATGTAGCATAACGATCGTGAGTTACAAGGGAAATTAACATTTAAAAAGATTAAGGGTATCGAAGGGCTTGGTCGTTAGAGGTATTATGTAAGCTTTTTCTCATAAATCAATCCAGAAATTGGATTATTATTTTTTTCTAAGTAAGCAATATTATAACATATATTCTGACCAAGAAACAAAAATGACGTCGCTGTATATCGGTATTGTAGAAACAGCTAGGCGTGAAAATATAGAAATCGATATTTGACGAGTCCCTTGGGCAATAAAAGGAAAAAATACATAATATATTTCCTGTATTTTAATGTAATGTACTATATGAATAGTGCTGAATTTGATCTCTTTGTTGATTGTTTTTCATCAAGAACACCAGCAGCAAATTCAGCATCAAATCTGATGGCCTAAGCGACATTAATGAGACTTAAAAATCCTCATAGAGATCATTTGACAAATATCTGAAACTGATTTGGTTAATGTTTTATAGACGGAAAATTGAGAATAGTCTGTGTTTGCTTTTATACCATTCTTCAAAAGTGGGTTCAGTTAGCATCTGGCCCGGTTAGTATTATAGAAACCTATGCGGACTCCGGGCCTTGGCTTGAGATGATGACAAAATTTCTGTTTACAATATTTTGGTTGTCCCGATAGACCAGGGAGAGAAAAAGTCACAGTAGTCTCTATAACTATTTGATTTATACCTCTTTGAAACTACATATGCACGATCATTTGACGCATCCGTATACGTAAGATTTGACTATTCCTAATATATCTTTTACTTCTATTGAATTATATAACATTTTAATACCGTTTAAAGACACACATATTATTAAGTTCTCAAGTTATTCCTTAAATATGCCATATTCGACATTCACTCATATGAATATTCGTAATAATTTTATGGCATTCAAATAGGATGGAATAAGTCCGCAAGGATATAACTATCACGATGGCATTACTGGAGATCGAGGTTCTTAATTTAGAATATTTCGAATTACTCATATTAAAGTTCTTCTCACTTTTTCATGTTGTGTTTTGAAATGCTCGCTTGATTTCGAAAAACCCCTTTTCTATGGTAAATATTGCTCTCTTCTATGGAAATAAGAATACGTGAAAACAAAGAACGCTCTACAGTTGTGTAATCAGCTAACACCTGTTTTTCATATCATATCCCTGTTTCATTTGCGATCGCACATACATGCATGTATATTCTGTGTATTTTAACAAACACAACACATTTTGAATACTAACATATAAAATGATATGGAGAAAATTAATTGAAAATATATTTGAAATGTAGTAGGACCACCGATCCACTTTTAAAAATACAAACTTTACATACTTATAATTCCTTATTATAAAAGTTGAACCCAGGGCATTGCTATATTTACCTCGTCCTGGAATAAGTCAGGTGTCAAGATTTTTTAATCTTTTTGCTTAAGTGTTACTTGAAATGCATGTATCGTGTCAAGTAGATAATAAGAGAGAGAGAGAGAGAGAGAGAGAGAGAGAGAAATCAAACTGCTTAGAATGAAGTGTGGGTGAGAACGAGTCTAAAGAATAATTTTTTTTTATTAATTTTAAAATAGTCAAATCAATCAAACGGTTTATACTCCTACAAGCCATTGGTATAGATTGTGCCATAGATAAAAAATTATCGCATCATGGCACGTTAATTTTAGCGGTATTTCATAAATGTGCATAATTCTGGGTTTACGATATCAAATACACGCTCACTAATGTAGGATTATTATAGCTGCGCCTTATGACCGAGATTCGAGTGTGGCTTTTTTTTTACCCGTGACGGATTTATCTGTTTATAACTGCGATATAAATCAACCCAGCAAGAGGAAATGTCAAATCCAGTGAAATATACATTGGTTAGCATTGCTAAACGAAGGCAATCCTTGTGCATTTGCAAAATCACGTAAGACTAATTGTACTTAAAAAAGACGTTTTTTAAAAGAATCCATGCAGCTAAATCTTATGAAGAAATCAATGGGAAAATGAAATCTGCGCTGGATATGTCTGTTAAACACGAAATCAAAAGAATATTAACTATCAGATTATTTTTATTTGCATTCTACTTGTAGGAGTTCAACTGTTCCTATTCGCATCCTCTTTTAATGAAACAGTTGTCTGTATTTTGCAAGAGATGTCGTTTTATTTGTAAAATGAACCGTTTTGGAAACCATCAATCTGCAGTGGCAAGGGTCTGGTGTAATGGCAATTAAGTAGTTGAGTCAGCTGCCAACAATCAATATAGTCACACTATACCATATAACGGGGTAAAGCGGTGACCAAGTGCTTGCTGGTCGAAAATTAAAAACACAAAACTCTCATAAGCATAAAAGGTCTTACAAACTACCATATTGAAACTAGTAACCAAGCCTCCGACCTGTATTGGCAGACAGGCTTGACTTTGTTTTATGTCTGAATGCCAGTACTGCATTTATTTTAAAACATTTTTTGAAGGAGGGGAAGATGGATTGTCTGTTTAAAATGAAGAATCGCTGAATATTATGATTTCTGAGCAATGTTTTACACAAATGGCATGGACACTCAAGAATTAGCAAAATCGATGGGATGTATAATGTATTAGTTATGGAATGCCCCGAATTCACCGGTTTTTGAAACATAGCTTTATGATCGACAATTTCTTAGAAAGATGTACATGTATTTGGAGAAAAAAAAGTAAATTCCACAAAGATCCACGAAATATGGCATCCAACTAAATCAAAGTATGACAGTCTAAAGACAGTATGTCTATTTTTAGAGAGTTACAAACGCTATCGTCTTTTTACAGGGTACATGGAACATGTCCATCGGGCAGATGAAGACCACGCCCTCCTTGTGAACATTGCAGACCACAGCCACAGCCTAACTCACGGGTGTAAGTCACGAACACAAGTATTACACAATTAACCCTGATCGGGGTATCATTAACTCAGGACGCAAGTTACATACACAAGTCACCTGACCGAGGAATCATCAACACACGGACGCAAGTCACATACACAAGTCAGCATATCACGGTATCTTATACTTTTGGGTGTAATTCACAAATACATGTCACCCTGATCATGCAGTTAAGTCTCATTGATAGCGGTAACTGCGCTACTGTGATATTGCATACATTTATATCAAGTATTGATAGACTTGTTCATATACTAAATACCCAACGATGCCAACCAATTTTGATAAAGAGTTTGCAAAGAAACCACATTGCTTATGATAAATAGTTCAATGAGTTCTCAGGGAGAGAAAATGACGTGGAATATGCCGTTAAGCAAATTAAAACCTATAGAGACAATTGCTTCTCTGACGTTTTGAAAACATCAGAGTCATTCAGAGATACTATAAGTATATTATTATTTGTTTTCCTCGGATAAGTATGAGAACCTGTCATTGAATAAAACATGCAATGTGATCGCCGTATAAATTTCTATTGTGGGCAAGTTAAAAGATTTATACTTCAATAATAGACTTTGACCCGTGCGTGCACGGGTTGACATTGCATATTATGTCGTGCTTTAACGAAATAGATACATCAAATTTGCACACCATGGTGTCATTCAGAATTCTCGGAATTTTTCATATTAAACGCACTGAGTTAGAGTTATCTCCCGTATTTTCTTTCATGAACAGAATTTATAGCAAATGTTTAATGAAAATTTACACGTATTATCGTTTTTAAGTTTATCCATGCAAATGTGATATTGTGGAAACTGGCATAAACTAAAGAGCATCCCGTGATTTAGCGTGAATTTAATGCGCATGCGCAAGATTGTAAAATCCGAAAAATTCAGACGATTTCCGGGGTTTTTAAAGGAATTTACGTTGATTGTTAATTAGCGAAGCCTGATTGATAAAAAATAAAAACAAATTGGTATTCACCAAGTCCAAATGATGTTAAAAATATATAAAACAAAAGACAGTACTCTTCCGATTTTTCGGTATTAAAGCCCAAAAACTTGAGTCTATTATTTCAATATAGTAGTATAGATGGCGGACAAAATAGCTTTTATCATTACATTTCTTACGTGCATATGTTGATATACAAATGCTTGGCAGTGGTCCTCAATAAAACGAAACACTGATTAGATTTGTTACTGACTGTCTAAGGAAATTCTAGGAAAACGACACATTTCCATAGAAAATCATTTAACAACCCCAATAAGTACAGGCAAAGTTGCAGCAATATCTCAATACATTTTATTTTCAGTTTCCACAAAGCCAGCACGATTGATGGCTTCTAAGTAGTAAATGACAGTGAATGGTTATAAAAATCATTTTTGGTCAAACGTACACTCCACAAGCAATTTACAGTGAATAAATAAATAAATCATTTGTGATATTTATCGACTAGTTGAGTTAATAGCCGGAGATCGATTTTCAGTGCTCCGTAACTGAGCCCTATTTCCGTTTTTGTCATCAAGTGTAGCCAAAGCATAACAATTATCTCGTCGTTATATTAATTATTTGGATGTTAAGACCGAAGCGACGGACATGGCCGATTCCTTTTTCTTGTAACCTTTTATTGCACCCATTGCGACGGGAAATTATTTGGTCCTGTACATGTAGGTTTATAATATCCCCATTCCCAGCCCATTTCATCTTTCAATTACTAGTTTCCTCATTTTTCAATTGGAAACATTCACTCGAAATTCTATACCCATCCCTAGATAAATCGTACAGCATTGTCTCTGCATCAGATGAAACCTGTTTTGAAAAATTGTGATACCGTACATGTATTTTTCATCTCTACTAGAAAATTACTATTAAAACTACAAATTTACGAGATGTCGCCTGATGTTTTATGAAAATGCGCCGTATTAGATTTCATATAGATTTTTATACCAAGCATTTTATAGATTTTTCCTGATACATTTCTATCGTTTTAACGCTACACCAGCAATTTGAGTTTCATTTTGTCCACATCAAGAGGTCATTGAAACAGAAACCAAGCTGCAGAGCTTACCAAAATAAGAAAAAAATAAAATAAAACCAAAGCTGACAGAGATGTATTTCTCATTAAAAAGGCCATTGTGGAAAAGAAGAATGTTAATCTTCCCGTTCGACAGGTCCATTAAGCCCCAGAAAAGCATTATCTTTGATCTTAATGAAACCATCCTTTTATAAGGAATCACTCATACGATGGCTTCAATTAATTAATCATATGATTTCAGCTGCCTGGATGTCTGCTGATCCGAAATTAGTTGAGCATGCCATTCGTGAAGAGGAAAAGAAAGCAAAAGAAATGGAGAAAAAGCTGGAGGGATATCTTGTAGAGACTGGCGTAAGGCGTCAATATTTCATGTTTTACCTGTCTCTAGTCCTACAAATACAAGTGCAATTTTAACATGGCCTTGGACTTTAGATAGGATGTAATAATCTATTTCTTGCATGAAACAAGTCAAAACTGACGCTGGTTTCAATTGAGATATGTACAGACTACGTAGTATTAGCTTAAAAGCAAGATATATATCTATATTATATATATATCTATATATATATTAATTTCAAAAAGCAATGCCCGAGTGGCAAACAATGAAATAAACAGGCTTACGTCACATTGCTGTTTAACACAACTACCAAAAGTCCAAGCTCTTGTTACAATAGCTTTATTTCCATTCCCTATATCTCTGTAGCACTACTTGAAAAGGAATATTTTTCTTATTAGACGCCCACTGAGTATAACTCTGCATATACTCAGTACCACTTAACATACATCATTATGTTATTTCAATATACGGTATCACATACTATAAGCGGCTTGAATTCTGCAGAAACAATTTTAAGCGCCACTTGTTTACGTTCTTATAAATACATACATTTCATGTTTGCGTTACATAGATAGAGGGACAAGTCATCATTACAAAGGGGGATCCAGGACCTACTTTAATCAAACTAGCGGATGAATTCAACGCTGCCTACATAGTTACAGGAACCAGGGGTCACGGGAAAATAAGACGGACTATTTTAGGAAGCGTTAGTGATTATGTGATGCATCATTCCCATGTGCCTGTTCTCATTTATAGGAGTTAGGTTCATCCTTCCTACGCAACTAAGAACGAAGCCATGCAGCTCAACAAGATGATGGAATAACACCGATTGACCAATAAAGCAGAATAAAATTCAATCATAAAGGAGTTGATTTCTGAATAGAAACAATAGTAAGACTTATTAACCCTAGGCACTTCGAGGGATTTGCTTGGGATATTCACTTTTTTTAATGATCGTATAACCATTCCACAATCTTATGAAGCATAATGTAGTTATTTCAACGTGAAAATAGAACTATATATCTGTGAAATAAGTCAGTGTTTATAGTCTTTGTTTGTTTGCTTTTTTACGGTCTGTGTATGTTTGTTTGCCGGACTAAAAGCTTTAGCTCTAGGCTTGATTAGTTCAAGTTTCATATGCATGCATGAGTAACAAACTCGGGACATAAATACCCCGACATTTGCTAAATGCAAATTTGATTTTTTGATGTTGTATTACCGATTGTTCAAGTAAAATTTTACGCAAATATTTTTTTTGCTTATAAAACTTGTTTAAATTCGCAAAATAAATTTTGCAATATATATTTTGTATATTCAACAATATAATGTTTTGTATTTTAGATAAATTAATAAACTTTTATATAAATTTTTTATTTGTTCCCCGAGTCATTACTAGACCACAGAAACCTGACGTTATATTTACCCTCTACCTAATAATACACCCTAGTGTAGTTTAAATTTGAGGGTATATATTTTATTATTAGGAAATCCCGATGATCTAACGCTATATACGTTTTCGTGTGCTGTCAATCGTTCGTAACGTGTAAATAGATACATTTCCAGTTTTTTTTTTCCAGAAATCAATTTAACTACTCCAGTTTTATTTTGATCTTTCAATTTTGTGTACATAGTTAGATGTGTGGAAATCAAAAACTTGCTCAAGAAGTCACTTATCTTTTTAAAACATTTCCATTTCCATTCTAGTCTAAAACACAAACCACACTTTAGATACTGCCTCAATCTATTTACAGTATGGGAAGTTATCGTGTTTGCAAACACTGTAACAGCAGTTCTCTGTCAAGGTCACTATAGGGATATCATAATAGCATATCAACGAAATGTAACCATGTATATTTGTAGCCATATATGTATTTGGAGAGATGTGTGAAGAAACAGGGGTTAGTCCTGCATTTGTCTTGATATTTACTAAACAATAACAAATAAACCGGTATTAGGCAGCGAAGATGAAAAGAGTTGTAATAATTGAATAATTGATAATATTTCATTAAGATAACTTGACTTATTAATTGCTCTCCGTACGTGTTCATTCGTTCGTTCCTTTTCCGTCTTTATGAGACTTTTACTCTAATAACTAACAAAGCGATTCAGACTGAACCTCTCACAGAAGCCAAACAGAGAAATTCACGATAACTCGATCAAATTGGAACAATACATCTTAATATTGTTTTTCAGTTTCCCCATAGGGCTTATAGTTTGGGAAAACACTAAATCATAGTTTTACTCCTGGGAACAGCATTAATTCATAGGTATCATAAGGAAAAGAGAATTTACCAAAATTGATTTTATTAGAGGAAGACTATATTTGTTCATTATTTTATCCGTCTCATGTATCTGTGCATTAATGTTATCGTATGAGTCAAACATTTGTGAAGAATATAAGTATATAAGTGTAATAAGACTTTATAACATACATTTTTAACATTGCTAGATGCTCCGTATAATTTTTGATTAAATAGTCATAGTCTACAACAAATTTAAACTGTCTTTCATACATTTTATCAAGAATTGTGCAATAAGATAAAAATGTAGAGAGACATTGGATATATATGGCTATGCATATGCCTATTTGCTAAAAGCATGCATTACATAAGATGTGGAAATGTCAGCGGTAAGTGTCGAATGCCAAACAAAAGTGAAGGCTTGAAGCCTCCTACATGTAACAGTACCATTCCATCCCAATGAAATTGATACGTATTATAAAATGTTTTGTACAATCAAGGTGGGTGTCCAAGGACAATAATACAAAAATCACAGAAAACACTCCACATGGAGGCAACATCATCTTACATATAACTGATAGATTTGGCGCCAACGTGATGGTAATTCTTACAACGTAAAACAATTAATTCATATTAATTATAGATGAAGGTCACATTTAGTACAATCCTATTGAAAAGTTTTGTTCTAATATCGATTTATATCGATCATGGTATACAAAGAAAGAGAGAGAAAAAAAAAGAAAAATCTGGAAGACTGGAGGATGAAAAGGACCACTTGCCCTTTGAATATTTAATAAACAAATTATATTTACTTCCACAACATGAGCAAATGCTAGCCTTGGTGGAATCACTTTCCTGATTATAGTTGCAATTAGGTATCTAAAGGCTTGAACACTGTGGACGATTGCTTCCTAACACTGCGTTGGTTATTGATGGAACGTGTTTCTCCTGTTAATTATTCATATTACTGAGTTTACAGATAACATCCAATGAGAAACAGCCTTGTACAAAGTAAACACAGGGGATTGATCGGCTGGCCTACAGGTTGTTCACATAGTAACTGTTGGGATGCCCTCTTTTTGCACCACATGGTGAAAGGTCTATAATGTGGCTCGTCTTTGCTACAGACATCAATATGTTGCTAATCTAAAGTGGGTTTTTTTTTTAACCCTGTATGATCTAATCAGTATTTAAAATGTTTCACCTACACTGATGATCTGAAAGAAAAAAGCCTAAAAAATTCAAAGAAATATCAAACATTAAAAAATCAGCTTTTCGAAATAGTCTATTTTGTTCAGAATTTAAAAACATACGTGATATCCATTTGGAAATTTATGTACATAACAATCAGATATCTTTTTGCCATTTATTTTGCATTTGTTTAGAAAATTAATTTTTTATCAGGGTTTTATAATACATCTTGAAAGCAAAAATACTAAAAATTTTCAACATTCTACTTACATAACACTGCAAGTTGTGATCATTTTATTCAATCGATTACACAGACACAGGTTGATCTAGGAATATTGATAGTTTTAGATTTTAAAAAATCTATTGAAACTTATCATTTGAATAACAAAGAAATGTATTGTTAAAGTGTTTGTACTAATCGATGTGGTTTTTATCATCGTAGCCCAGTGGTAAAAGTATCGGCTTGTGAATAGCATATAATGGGTTCGTTGAATTGTAAAAACCATACTTTCTCATAAAATTGCATATTTTTGCCTACTTGACATGTATACCTCTAATGCATCATGCTATCAACTATTTACTACCTAATTTTCTGCTGATATGAGTTACTACTTCAAGGTGCAGTAAAACTTTTCATTTAAACTTTAAAATACTTTTTCAATACATGCTATTAGAACCCTGTGTTAACTCCAGAGCCCAATAGATTTTTTGCTCCTTATAACCATTTACTCTTTTTATGTTTTGCAATATATATTTTTCACATAGACATTCATACATTCATACATACAAAAAATATATATTAAATAGTCGAGCCGAAAAAAATTCAAAGAAATAAACATTAGAAAAATCAACTTTTCAAAGTAGTCTCTATTGTTCTGAAACTAAAAAAATACGTGACATTAAACTGGAAAGTTATGTGCATAACAATTAAATATGATTTTGCCATTTAATAGCACTTGTTTAAAGTATTAATTCTTTATCAGGGTTTATGATAATACCAAGAACTTTGAACATTCTACGTACATAACATTGCAAGTTACATGTACAATGATATTATTCAATGAATTACACAGGCACAGGATGATCCAATATTGATAGTTTTTAGATTGCATAAAAATACATTATCTTTTTTTAACACCATAGTCTGTGCAATAGATGTCATTAGTTTAAAAATCATTGTTTCTTATTACCATTTACTTTTCTTTTAATAATTTGCAATTTATAATTTTTCACATAAACAATTTACAGTGGGAAAATATTTTTCACAAACCAATCTTTTATCAAATATTTTTATTTCAGATAATTTTTAAAATTTTATATTTCATTTAGCATAATAAACCAGATAAAAGTGGAGGCTTGTTTTCTTTGGTAAAAGAAAAAATTGAATTGTTTTTCATGTAAAATTTGGATATTTACTGACATGTCTAGAGGAGGACAGTCTCCAAAATTAACATCTGATGTACTTACTTTTTCTGCTCAATGATAAGAATATGAAAATAATTTTTATAATTGCTTCAATTACGATCTTTTTTCCAAATGCAACCTCCATCAAGAATGGGGTTAAATATTTCTCCGATTTTTGCTTTCCATTGTACACTGAATTAATAGGTTAAATTTGTTCCTAGTTTGACAAACTTACTACAATTGACTAGCAATAGACAGCAACATGCAGGCAACGACAGATAGCTATAGTTTTCTAAATACCTTAGCGATGCTTGGAAAACAAAAAATATGATTTTTAACACTGAACAATATGTAAAATATGAATATAATCAGTATCTTCGATATCAAAACCATGAATTACTGTATTCATAAATTAAAGATTAAAGGGTATTGAAACACAGAATTAACCACATCGGCCCGTTGCTTCAATTTTTTTATTATTTCCTTGCTCTATAAAACTTTGTCCACGTTATGCAAGGTTGAAAATAGAGCAATGGGAAAATATTGAAATCTTACAAAATCCAAAATTGAAAATAAATCACACAAGGATATATTTTGTCTATATCTTTTAAGGAAGACTCATGACTTACACCATCTGTGGTAGCGATTTATATTCAGTGTATACATTGCAAGCAAGAATTAAGGGGGAAAAGCACGGACTGATTCATATCTTGTAAAGCTACAGCTGGTACATATTAACAGAAATAAAAAGTGTTGTTTATAGTTCCACCGGTGACAACCAAAGAGAATATAAATCAATAATGTTGAAATTGTAAAAAAATCAATTAATCAAATAATGTTCTTGTTGTGTGTTTACACAACAGTGGTAACATTTTTTTTTTTTTATAAATACTGTAATGAAATGCTTACATTTAATAACTCAATTCCATACAACCCTTGATAATTTAATTCCTCGTCATTTGCTGCATACAAGTTTGACTGCAAATTTCTTCGCTGGCAGGTTAGATTCGTTTTTTCTCTCACCTTAATCGTGAGAATCAAGGTATCGGGCCCTTGAAGGACTATGAAATTACACAAGATGTTTTCAAGTGAATATCTTACAACAAAAATAATTTTATATTAAATGTAAAGAGAATTCAATTTAATTTTATTTGGGTATCAGCGTAAAGAAGTTGCAAAATTATATGCAATGGAGTTCATTTACATTTTTATTTTAGTAAGGGTCCATAAAAACATCTATAACGTTCATACTTATTTATTTTAAAAAAAGAAGAAGAAAACAAAAAGGATTTTTCTTGATCCCTGTACACATATCTTATGATCTTTCAAAAGATATCAGCACACAGGTAAATATTGTTTACAACAAATATTTTAAAGATACTATCAACTTATATTTTGAATTTTGCATACGTGAAGAAAACATTTACTTGTGAACATCATTCATTTATTCTCTCTTTACACCAAAATTAGTCTAATTCTGTACATTCATCAATGAGAATTGCTTGCATTTTCCAAATAAACATCCATAATCATTTTGTGACCACACATTTGTAAAACCAAGAGAAATAACCCCTCCCAATGAAACGATGTGCTATTTTTTATGTAAAGTTATCTATTTGAATTGAGTTATTGAACATGGCTTTTTTGTACACACTTATCAATAGAAAATACAATAAGTAGCAACATCTATAGGAAACAAATTTTAATACTGCAAAAGTGCAAACTCTCTTTTTCCCTCTGTCATGATTAGTTTTGTTGGTAATTTGAATTAGCCTCTGAGACAACAATCTTCATATGATTAATACATTTACTTAAAACACATTAGAAATGCACTCGAATTGAAATGCCAATTAACATTCAAGTTGCAATATATAGCACATCTATAAAACATTCATATATATTATTTAACACTAACAATGATCAAAGATATGAATTTAACTATCACGAGAAATATTTTATTGAACATAGTTTTATACCTTGTTTGTAATGTGTCAGCTAAGATAAGAGGTAACGTACTCATCACCACGTTGTGTTAGGGGATCCGTCTTCAATTTCTTTTTTAAAAATATGAAGGTTGTAATAGCCATTGACGGAAGCAAGTTTTCTAAGGAAGCTTTGCAATGTGAGTATAATTGGAACTCAGTTATTTATTAACCTAATTAAATTTGTAAAAAATAAAAAGTTCGTAAAAGGTTTTTCTTAATATATAGATGAATATTCTTCATACTTGTCTTTGAAAGTAAAATTATAAGATGTGAACCATAAACATTGACATATAATCGTGTGAACATTCTTCAAATATGTTAAGAAAATCTCTTTCTCTTTTGTAGGGTACTTGAAAAATGTACACAAGACAGACAACAAAGTGATATTGGTCCATGTCACGGACCATCTTCATAATTTTGCCTACAACAGCAAGTACAATTCATTCTAATTTATAACATATTTGTTTTAGGAGATGAGCTTAATTGACGTATTTGAAATTTAAAAGAAAAATGACCTGGACAAAAAAGTTTAATCTAGGTTTTATTTGTAGCATTTTATCTTTTGCTTTGTATAACATTATCACTTCTCTAGTTAAAGGTTATCAAGGTTTGCTGCACCACGGTGATACGCAGAACAAATCAACATCGTACTCAATTTTATCAAATATTAGTATACACGAGTTATTCATTGGCTACCAACAAATCGAATTTGTTGTTTGCTATCTCCCTAGCATTAATTTTGTTTCTTTGTGGCTCCTATTACAAATAATCTGATAATTCGGGTAAAATTAAGAGACATTTTTGCTTACGTTTAAACCAAAAATTGTATAAATCCAACTAAATTTTTTAAAAGTGTTTAGTTTTCTCAGCTCTTTGTTATTATGTTGCTGTTGTTTTTTAACAGAATCTGAATTTACTAAATTAGGAAAGTGTATGTAGGGAAAGGGCTAAAATAGGCTGTGCATGCTGCCTAATCCCATTTGATATATTGAGTAAAATATTGTTTAAATTAAAAAAGTCTTTAAAAAGTTTCATTTCTTTGTAACATCAGTCCAAGAATTTGGAAAGTTTTGGTTCATTTTTTGTGTGTGATAATTCTAATATTGTAATACCATATCTTGTTGGTTTTTACATTAGAAGACAATAATTTAAAAAGTTGAATCAGAAGAGGAAGTTGAAATAAATCCTTACTATTATAAAAACTAAACATGTTTTGGCGTTTACTGTATTGTTCGTTTGTGAAGACAATAATGATTATCAGTCAATGACATATAACAGAGAAATTGGCCATTTTTGTAAAAGCTATTTGTTGATTATCGTTATCAAAATTTGTTATTTTAATCATTTGTACCTCTTTTGAACCTGACACAGGGCGAATTAGGTTTTCAGAACTTGTGCACAATCCCATTTTGTAAAAGTTTGCAATAAAATGTGCTCAAATTACCTCTTTCGTAGCGTCAATAATACCAGGTGATCCCGAATTAATTCAATTAGCGTACCAGGAAGAGGAACATAAAGCCAAAGCAATAATGGATGAAATGAATGACTTCATCAGCAAAAATCAGGCAAGTAAAATAAATATTTATCGCTCTGTTGCTAAATGTCAATAGAACAATGAAAAAAGTTGACATTTTGAAATGCTCAAGACACTATCGTTTCTAAAGGGATTTTTACTTGTTGCTAGGTTGATGGTGAGGTTGTGCGAGTGTTCGGTCATCCTGGACATCAAATCGTTAAAAAAGCTCACGACGTTGAGGCCGACTTAGTTTTGACCGGAAGTCGTGGCCTAGGAACCATCAGGCGTACTGTTTTAGGAAGTGTCAGTGATTACGTCATCCATCATTCCAACGTCCCAGTTATTGTTTGCCAACATCAGTAGTTTTCATGAACCTCCAGACTTTAAAATAAATAAAGAAAATATTTATTATATTTTTTCTTTGGTGATATACAAGTAATTTGAAACTGTTGTTTTTTGTTCCTTAAACAAATAAAGAATATACTTGAATATACTAATAATTGTTAATACTTTTATTCTTAATTGAATTGTCAACTACAATTTTATTGTGGTCTTTCCTAGAAACATATGCTTTGCTCTGAGTTTTACATCTCAAAACAATAAAAATAATAATTCATGTTCAGTTTATTCTCTCAAATCAATTGTTGGTACAAGGGAAAAATAAATACAAGATTAACATAAATAAAATTCGTCAGAAGAATACATACATGGTCATGCAGAAAAAAGATAGTAAATATGGACGTATAACAGACATCAAATTTAGTTATCACTATGAGGAACAAGTTCAACTGACCCCTAATACGATATCACTGCTAAAGTCCTCACTGTTCAACCATATTTGCTGGCAGACAACGGTTAGGTCTCTTGATAAACTGAACTGTATGCTTGTTTTATTATATTCCCTATTATCTATGAAAAACAACGGTATTTTAAATCATATTCTAGATTAATGTTTTAGATGATGCAATGAATCTTCAGGTTACATTTATAGAGTTATTTTCATTTTTTCAATATAATTATATGATCATCGACTTTGACAATACCAAAATACACTTGACAGATCAAAACAGAAAATGAATTTGATTTGTCTGGTCAGATTTGCTCTTCATCGTCATGCTATGATCTTTGTTATAGTTTGAGTTTCTGAACCTCATAGGGTTATCGTAAGTAGATAGAAATAATGAGGAGGACTCACGAGCTTTCACGGCTAGGTCATTTATCTTTGCATACATTTGTGAAACGCAGCATAAAATCATTACGCAGAAAAAAAATCAGTACACATCAGTGTGTGAAAAGATTGCATATTTGCGTATAACGAATGACAATCTAAGGTATCGACTGACTGCTTCCACGACTAAAATGAAAGTTCTCCTGGCAAATGATGGCAGCAAAATCGCCAAAGACGCTTTGGAATGTAAGTCTATACAAAACTCTCGGTTATTTTCTTTCAAAGTGGTGCAAACAAACTTCACGACCTATTTCACACAGGGTACCTACAGAACCTTCATAGGGACGACAACAGACTATACATAGTACACGTTGTCGACAGTCGGTACGGGTTTGAAAACAAAGGTGAGTTAAAGTTCTTCTCTATAAATAAACTGCATAAATATTTTAGCAATGACAAGCTAACGTCAAGTTCTAACGTATTTAAATCAATGTAAAGCCGACGGTAATGAACCTCTAGATGTTTAATGGTTTTGTCGCATAAAAAAATCTTTAAAAATTCATAACTGCTACTGTACTCTGTCTTATCATGACATTATAATACAAATGGATTAAACTAAAGGCAACTTCAAAGTTTGCAGATAACCAAGTCCATTTTATACTATACATGTACCTTTTTATAAAATTGCATATAATTAGTAAAAGCGTGACATGAGCATCTTCAAACTATTCAAATATAACTATATGTATGATGTTCCAGAGGTCAAGTACTTCAACTGATTGTTCTTATTCCTCTCTGTTTCGCATGAATCAAACAAAACAGTATACATAACTTATTTACGAATCTTTTCATAAACTGCTCTGTAAATTCATCTGCATGAAATCTTACAAAGTAATCACTTTTGGTCTGTTTTTATAACAACACTACAGACCCTGTAGTACCCGGAGATCAACACTTCTTTGTTTTGGTCCACAATGAGAAAGAAGACAAAGCAAAGACGCTCTCTGCTGAAATGGAGACCTTTTTAAAAGACAGTAAAGTAAGACTCTAATATTTTGGTTAATAAAAACATGACATATGCTGGACTTTACAAAAGATACCGAACTTTACAAAAGAATAATATCGTTCACCAAAATGCATAATTTGTGCAAAAATATTTGTTCAAAAAACCATTTCAATCATTATGGGTAGATTCTTCTACGTGTATCATTTAGTAGATTGAAGCAATTTTTAGCTGATGCATAAAATGTTTTCAATAATGTCGTTGTTGATCGTAAAAAAGTCTGGTTTTGAAAAAAATGGTCACAAATTAATTCCGCAAAAGATAAAAAAGTCGGCTTATTTCTCTGCCAAATATAATGAAACAGTATCAAGCTATTTTTTGCTGTCATTTTTGTCCACAACAGAAAGTTAGTTTCCGCCCTACAGGAGTACGCAAGTAAGATTCTTTAAAAATATAATTCAAAAAAGTGACATTTGGGACAACGTTTATTTCTTTTGAAGATAAGCGGAGAGGTAAACATTTTGTATGGTGATGCAGGTGAAGAAATTGTGAAAAGAGCCTCCGAGGTCGACGCATGCCTCGTGGTCACTGGCACCAGGGGAATGGGCGTCATCAGACGGACGGTATTAGGAAGCGTCAGCCAGTATGTCCTACCCTGTAGCAATCTACACTGACAAATGTTTCAAGGGAAAAAAGTGATAACACCTGAAATGCCGAAGTGTATATCTAGTGTGTATATTTTGTCTTCATACAAGTATATATGTCTGTTGGTGATATTTCTTTTTTGAAAGTTTCATTTTTTGACAACTTAGACTCTTTTGAACGCAATTTGAAAATACAGATCAGTTAATATCTGTCTTCTCTTTCCTTTAAACCCAGTTAGACAAAACATTCTTTCGCTTTGTGTTTCTATTTTCTCCTCCCCTTCCTCTTTTCTCCTCTTGTAGTCTCCATTGAAGTCATAGAGCCAATGCCCTATACATGTGTAATTCAAAATTTGATTTACGAACTCTCCATGTACACATCTTGCATGCCTTACTTGGCAGCTTTGTGATTTTTTGTGATTGATGTTAATATTGCCTGGTTTCCGTAATAATCCTTGTGGTCCATCCTCTTCCTTAACACATCTCTGACTACGTTATCAACTACTTTTTTAAAATCAATGCAATTTGTGTAAAGTGAACCGTTCTATTACAACACGCAAGAAAGCCATTTAATCCATATTTGTCAGACCCTGCTTTGTGTCTGCCCTTTTCATCTCCTGCATCTCCTACGTTTCAAATCAAACATTGGGGAGCGAAATTTATTAGAAGTCTGAACTTGTCATGTATTATCCAAAACAATATTTCTGTTTTTGAAGACTGCGATTTAATCAAGTTGATATGCAGCGATATTCTGTGTTTGTTTCCTCTGGACATGCCAAACTTTTACTTGTTTCTTCTGTTTTAAACATTGTCGCCTTTCAGTTGGAAATTTATATTGTCGACAGTCAAAATATATTTTGAACACGTACCATTTATACTTCAAGCAGTTCTAAATAAATGCTTCTATTGAAGTTTCTTTGATTCCTGGTGTCTTGAAGTGTTATGACAAAATAAAAATTTTCAGTTGTTACCAAATATTAACATTGTACCAAAAAAATTATATTGTATGCAGGGAAATATTTGCCCCGTTTTATTTTCGCTGTTTTTCCCTCGTTGTCAGCAGGAGAATTTAAGATTGGACATATTTCACTGTATCAAATTATCTTCCCTTTAAACTCAATTGAATTGGGATAAATTCAAGACGGAATTGAGACGTTTTCTACTGTAGGAGGACGTCAATAACACGGGCTGAAAATAACCCTGTTTCCTATTAAACGTCTTTCTGTACTAGCCGTTTTCTTTGTTTAAAGAATTAACTTCCCTCGAATCACTTACAGGGTCGCGCATTTTAACCCATAGCTAGCACAAAAACAAGTTCATTCAAATAGATAGCAATTCGCACTCTTTGGTACATGTATTTTGAAATTTCAAATTTGTTTTAAATTTTTTTTTATTGCATGAGAAAATCTGCAGAATATAATCGTGTTAAATTTTTGTTATATTTCCTAGTGAGCAAACTGGAATATTCTATATATATACTTTTGGAGATGAATGATGTTAATATTAGCACTAAATTGAGTTGAGACGGAATAACACACCTGGAAAAAGTCACTCAAGTTAACAGTAAATTATTTGATTATGAAAGTAAAGAAAACTTTAAAAAGTGTTGTTCTTTAAGAAATAATCGAATTTATTCAGGCAGTGTAAGTCGTGCAGGATAATGTGTTGATATCAAAGAGTAGTTGCCACAGCAACCAATTGATGCACTACATATATGAAAAATTGTTATCCTCGTTAGTGCTGTTATTATTAGACATAAAATAATAAAAAGTTTCAGTTGAAACTTACATGATTTCTTTCATTTGTTTAAAATTTTGAGCACACATTGTCAAACGAGATACTAATAATAAATACCCAATAACACAATTCAAACATGCATATCTAAGTTCTGACCGAATTCGATTAATACTAGAGATGAAAGAAAGTTATTACCGAATGGAAACAAATTAATGCAATGAGTGTTCATACAATGTCCCAAATTGCTGCGTTTTTCACGAGCACACTGCATCATTATTTTAAGCTCTCCCACATACACTGACTAATCGATATCGGCTCTTGTATTTTTTTCTCGTGGTGTATTGTATATTATACATTTTGATAAGTCACAGATACTTTCTATCTAGATCCGCGCGTGCCTTGTTCTGCGTATCAAAGTGTTGTTCATCAGAGGAATGTTCTGTAATAATCAACTCGTTAATAATAATTTTTTATTGTTAAACAGTAATAATAATCCTTTTGTTGAATATATGTATCATAAACGTCACATTCCTTCAAAATTTTGTAATGTAACGAAGTAATATATCTATATTGTATAATCAATAGGCAGGCACGGCATCGGGGGGGGGGGGGGGGGGGGGGGACACGGGGGGGGGGGGCTCCCCATTCCCCACTTTTTGCGCAGAATTTTTTTTTTTTAAATTTACATACAAAAAATTAAATTAACAAGGAGTCCCCCCCCCCCACTTTCATGGGGCCATGTAAAAATTGAATTGAAAATAAGGACATAAAGAGCGAAATTGAAGTTAAAGGTATACTTGTGCCCCCTCCCCCTCCCCAGATAAGGAATGTCAGGATTTGGAAGAAAGTACCCTTTCTTTCTTTTTTCGCTTGTCAAGATTTTTTGGATGAGTTTGGCCCCCCACTATCAAAAACGATGCTACGTGCTCGATCGGAAAAGAAATAAAAAGAGACCACTGAAATCAATGGGGCTCACTGGGCCGTAAATACTCGTACAAATTGTCCTTTTGTACATTCTTCCAAAAAATAGATGAAAACAACCGTTATATGTTGGATTGCAATAGCTAACTGCTTAAAAAAATAACACAACACAACACCCCCCCCCCCCCCAAAAAAAATAAAACATAAAATGGCCGAGTTCGCCTAATCCGAGCAAGGTATTTTAATTGTTTTAACGGTTTCTACGCAGGTTAATTATGATGGATTCACGATGGGTTCATAAAAACAAGATCATATTCACGCCCCGTGTACATACAAGTAGGTTGGTATCATATTAGGTACAAAACATTTCATGTCCTTCCTACGGGTACTCTGTGTGTGTGTGTGTGTGTGTGTGTGTGTGTGTGTGTGTGTGTGTATATATATATATATATATATATATATATATATATATATATATATATATATATATATATATATATATATATATATATATATATATATATATATATATATATATATATATATATATATATATATATATACTTTGGGGCTTTATATCATTCTGTCCCAATAACCCAAAGTTAAATGATGATTATAACAACTGTAAATGATGATAAATCAAGTTTTGTTATTCTCTCTCTCTCTCTCTCTCTCTCTCTCTCTCTCTCTCTCTCTCTCTCTCTCTCTCTCTCTCGGTGTATGTACGTGCCAGCTCAGCAGATAGCTCCACGATTGACTCGGGGTTGTTTGTAGTTTTAAATACATTTACCCAAAGCCGATACTTCCCTGTCGGGGCACCAGCTTATTGATTAAATAACTCAATGCGCGAAGCGATCATACATACACTGACTGCATTCTGGTATTTTCTGGAGTTTTCCATTATGCCTGTTCGGGTTGTCATCGAAGCGTGACCCGGTGTCATTTGAATGTTGTAAAGTGATAGTAGAGTAGATTAAATTATCTCGTCTTAGTGCAGGCCTCATTTTTTTGGAGTGCACATTAATTTTAAGTAATGGCGGATTCAGTAAACAAACGAAAAATAATGATTGCTATGGATGGCAGTGAATATTCAGAAGGGGCGTTGAAATGTAAGTACTTCTATCGATTTTTTTCTGAAGTATTTTTTTTCATCGGGTCGTGTTGTGAATGTTGATATAGGCCTATACTTACGGCGTTGTTTTATTTATACTCTGTCCCGGGTTTTTGCTTCCACCACTTTTTGCCAAATATTTCGATAATCATAATTATCTCTTTACCCAAAAGTGTTTCATTCACTAGAAGGAAAAATGCCTAGATTATCTGCCATAAAATTGCTTCTCAATGTCCACCTGGTTTATGATACGAGCGAAAATTGAAACCTTACGGGAATTTAACATTGCAGAAAATGGCTGCCACTTCGGAAGGGGCCTGTAATTATTTGAGGATATTCGTGAAGAATCGTAACGTTACGTCGATGACGTATGCTGACGTCGAGCACGTTGCCGTTGTTCGCGCAGGCTTTCGGGATGTTTCGGTATTTGTCCAAGTTTAAAACATACAGCTTCCGAGGATAACCAAACATATCCTATAGTCTGCTATTCGACTATAAACTATAGACCATATAATTCTAAAACATATATATCTATCGTATACATATATCATCACACAAAATAAGATGCCGAGTTCCAAGAAGGGGAAGTCAGCGAAGTCAGTGAAGTCTATGGAGGTATACAATAATTCATTGTGTCAGTCATATCATTTCAGATTCTTTACGATGACTGCAATATATTTGACTTCACTTTTTCTTTGTATGGGCCTAACGTTAAAATCCTATGCCTCATACATATGCAATCCTGTATAACTCTATCTATATAAGTTTAAATGATAACTCTACTGTACCTGATATTGAAAATGTAAACTTCCTGTAATTTCCAAATGGTGCACAATACATTTTCACAAAATTACGACCACAAGGATCCATGATCAACACACATATCATAGTCAGTTTGAAATAATGTCCCGAATTTATGAATGCTAAGAATCCAATTTTTAATCCAAATCAAACTTTTCCACTGCTGTCTGCTTCGTATGATGTCACTATAAAATATTTGACCTTGCCCTTAAAATACAAATGGGTGCCAAGTCATTTTGCACCCCGTTCAATTACACCCATATGTTTATTATAAATTTAGGCTAGCCTGATTTGGTCTTGGGCCAGTTTTACACTACATGATAAAGTGAAGTCAAAAATTTAAAGTCTATAATAATATATCATGAGCCATTCACAACTTGCAACATGAATATAGGTGTGCAAATTAAAATGGGAAGATATATTTCCAAGAACATTTTTTCTATTTTTAAGGAGGAGGGGCAAAAGGGGTGTGAAAAAAATGTAAATTGTGAATGGACGTTTATGTGCAATATAGTTTAAATATGAGCCTTTTACAATTTTCATATCCCAGAAAGTTGTGAATGGACAAATTTATGGGTGTGAATATCATATGCAAGTATTGCACTATACTGTAGGCCATTTTAAGGGGGGTGTGCAGTAATCTTGTTCATTTGAGGAGGATAAGAAATATGAAGTCCTACATGTCATTTTGTTTGAAAAGTATGCATACAAGAACAGGACAATGTCTTTTAAATCACTTAGAACGGCTGTCAAACTGCGCAGTTACAGACTTATTTTGAAGATTTAAAAATCTGGAAAAATATGAAGGGGGTACATTGGTATCCCCTACACAGTTTGAAAGCTGTTTTAAGTGATTATATAAGGCATCATCCTGTTCTCGTACGCATACTTTTCAAACAAAATGACATGTTGAACTTCATATTTAATGCTTTTGTATCTTTTGGCAATAGTTTTGGTCAGTTTTGGGTAGAAACAAGCCAGTTCTAAAAATGTTAACATTCTTATCTTCAAAGGAATAAGATGGCCCCACATTCCCCTTAATACAGAAATACAGTCAAACCTTGTTATCTCGAACTAGATGGGACTGGTTAAAAACCTCGAGATATCCGAGTATTCGAGATATCAAGGTAAATCACTTAAAATTTAATTGGTTGGGACTTACAAATCACTTCGACATATCCATTGTATTCAAGATATCGGTGTTCGAGATACCGAAGTTCCAACTGTATATATACAGTATACACATACAAGTCATGCACTTAGAAGTTGGGTTTGCATTATAACTAAGATTAATAAAGTACAGGTAAATAAGAGTTTTACAATTTATTTCCCAAATAATATGTAGGTAACAGCTATACCTTTGTAGCCATTTAAAGCAATTCTGCAAAATAATGTATTGCTGTTATCCTTTTCATTGCGAAAACATTGAAAAAAGCACCCCAAATCAGTATTCAACATTGAAATATGACTCTCGGGTCAATTTTAAACCCAGGTCAATATTCTTTGTTCCATCCTATTCTGGCAAAATAAGATTTTAAAAAAATTACTCTCTATTTCTCTGTAAAAGTTTAACCAAGGAATCATGAAATTTGCAATTAAGAAAAATTAATATTGATGTGAGATCTTGACAATCTTTCAACTGAAAATGATTAGTGGAAAAGTTGGGCTAAAATTAGTGCTCCTGGTAGAGTCTAAAGTTAACCCTATACCTAGGTACATACATTATACCAGTATACTAAATGTTATCGGTAATTATGAAAGCTTGTATCAGCTTGCATAGTATATTACACATGTGCAATATCAATTTTCTTCCTCAGGCAACAGATATTTTAAAGATGATTTACATCCAATTTCAAAAAGAAAAAGAAGAAGGCCATGTGAGAAACATTGACGACCCCATGAAGAGATTATCTTCAGCAACAGGTAACAGAAAAAAATTTGCATAAAATGGCTACATTTATAACTATGGAAAAATAGTGTGTTGAAAATCAGAATTTCATTATTTTTTAATCATGGTACAAAATGTATCAAGTGATATATTTCGATACTGGTATTTCTGTCATAATGTAATGTTAATTTTGAATTTACTGGGTGGGTGTAAACACAAAATTTACAACATGACAACTGTTGAAATTACTGTGTTTTACCTTAAGTGATTGTAAAATCAGCATTTACATATTGGTTGACAATACTCACCAGAACAATACTGTTACCAGTATGTGGCCTAAAGTATATTGCTGCATGTTGTAATATATAGCTTATTACAAAGCTCACCGAGACGAGGCATCAGCTTTATGAGACCACCTTTATCATATTATATGAAAATCATAGTTAATAATCTTGGATATCAGAAACTGTAATATGGTTTGATACAATATTGAATATCGTATGATACATTATCATGGGATACAATAATATATTATGTAATACAATATCATATTATACAATAATATCTTATATGATACAATATACAAGTAATACATTATAATATTATATAATACAATATAAAAACATATCATATCCAAGTCTTTCAAGTCCCTAAGCAGCATCCGTGCAAGTTTGGTGAAGATAGTAATAACTTAGATACAGGACCTAGTGCACCAAAAACTTGAATCAGGTCTGGACGCTGACGCCAACGCCGGGGTATAGCATAAGCTTCCCCAAGACTTTGTCTCTGTGAGCTAAATACACTTGCCCATGATATTATTTGAAAACTGTTTCTATAGATGATTTTTGAAGGATAGTGCACAATAATAGACAAAAATCAACATAAAAAAATATCATGTGAGGCTGAGTGACTCAGGTACATGTAGCTTAATAAATACAAATGGGTAGTAGAATATTTTTTAACATCATTAGGGATAAGTGTGAAAACACTGAAAAAGAAGGTTGTTGTCGACCCTGTGGAGATGGTGGTGGAGGATCTTCAGGCAGCTCCTCCTGTACCTGTCCCTAAGAAGAAACGTGGTCCCTGTAGAAAGCTTGATGACTTCGATGCAGATTTGGTGAAGAGGACCATTCATGATATGCAGTTGAAGGGCCAGTACGTTTCACTTCGTCGACTGTCAGATGTACTAGTAGAAAAGGGAGTCAGGATCACCAAGTCTCCATTGGGGAGACTTGTGAAGGATCTTGGGTTCAGGTAAGCACATAGAGATGAATCTCATTTTCCTACTGCAATACTGCCAAGTCACCTTCAATCTGTCTAATAAATGTGTAAATCATTTGAGCATATGCCATATTCATGAAAAAATGTTTCCCAATTCAATCAATCAATTAACATAATATAAAAACAGATCATACCATCAATAATTCGCTTACATGTGATAATGAAAAGTGGTACTAGTATGTGTATTAAAAATATCATGTCTATTTTTTTCCAGATTCTACAAAACTCGTTCCAACCAACGCTACATTGGAGACAGGAACGATATCGTAAGTATGCGACATACTTACCTGAGGTCCATTAGGAAGTTTAGAGAGGAGGGTCGTCCTATTGTGTATTTGGATGAGACTTGGTTGAACACCAATCATGTAGCGAGGGGAGATTGGGTGGACTGTCCTAGGACATCTACCTCTGCCTTTGAGTCGCATCGTGGAGGTCATGGGCGTTTTGTCCCATCTGGGAAAGGCTCTCGTCTGATAATTGTGGATGCAGGTTCTTCGGCTGTGGGTATGATCCCGGGATCTGCTCTCATTTTTGAGTCGAAAACAGGCAACCAGGATTATCATGACGAGATGAACTCAGAAAACTTTACGAAGTGGTTCACTGAGCAGTTGCTCCCTAACCTACCGACCAATTCAGTCGTAGTGATGGATAATGCTTCCTATCACAGTCATCTGGATCCTGAGTCTAAGTGTCCGACTTCGTCGGCATCGAAGGCCGAGATCCAGTCTTGGCTTGATAGAAAGGGTATTCATTACACTCCGGGAATGATCAAGGCTGAATTGATCACATTGGTGAAGCAACATAAACCTCGTCCTAAATATGTAATAGACGATTTGGCTTCGAAAGCAGGTCACACAGTTTTGCGTCTACCTCCCTATCACTGTGAGCTTAATCCTATTGAGTTGGTCTGGGCTGAATTAAAAAGTTTCGTCGCCAGGAGCAATGTCACATTCAAGAAAGAGAAAGTGAAGGAACTCTTTAATCAGGCTAGATCAACTTATGGGGTTGAGAAGTGGCGTAAGGTGGAGAGTCACGTGATAAGAGAGGTCGAAGAAAAACTGTGGAAACTCGACGGAGTCCAGGATGAGGAGGTTGCTCCTGTGGTCATAGACTTGACGGACTCGGAACACAGTGACAGTGACATGGACACAGATTCTGGTGATGACGAAAATGACTCTGACTCTGACGAATCCATGGGCTTCGTTGAGGAGTCTGACGACGAAGTCACTTGTTGCATATGTGGTGATTACAATGCTCCTGGAAAGTCTCGAAAGATTGTATGGGTTGAGTGTGAAGTGTGTAAGAGGTGGAGTCACCGCATATGTACCAAGCCCTCTCTAAAGTCAGGTAAGTGTGTCCAATGTTGGAACGCTTTGTATGGTCTGAATCCAGCTCCTTCATGAGTCTTCCCATGGTGTCTGGAGAACTGCTCCCTTTTAAAGGTAAAAGAAAGAAAATTAATCACTGATTTACACATCATTACAACTTCATAAATTATTATCAATTTTCTAAAATGGCAATACAGTATTCTATACATGTAGTCCGATATAAATTTTGGGGAAAACACGTTTGAAAATGTATATTCATTAATATTTTACTTAATGCATCATACTTTTTATCATTCTGACAACAACACAACATTAAAGATAAGACACAACACATCTTCAATCATTTTGCAAAAAGTTTAACACTTTCTCACCCTTGCAATGTGAAGATATTCACTTCACAATTCCAAAATCATTTTTCTTGCATGACATTTTCTATTTCAATATATTGTTTGAATGGAAAATATTTTCTATAACCTAATCTATAATTGTCCATTTGCATTTTGCATACTATTATAAGTATTATTTATTAACAAGTTGGTAATTAAAAACTTGTTTGAATATTTTGTATCAGTGATTAGTTTCATTTCTTTATACTTGGGACTGCTTTATATAACTAAGCATCTTGTTTTTAATTCCCTGTGGGTTTATTACTTGTTGTAAACTTGACAGATACAATGAATTGCTCTTATAACGAAGCAAAAATGTCCGTCCCTGGCACTTAGTTATAAGAATGTTTTACAGTAATTAGTTATACAATTGACAGGTATATTTTACCTCTCTTTCAAACTATATTTTAATGAATAAAATGATGCACGAAATTTGTTCACAAAACAAACGAACAGGTACCGCGTTATATCGCTGTATAACAAATTTGCCCCCAATGTCGAGGCGGCTATGATTTTATTACGACTTGGATATCACTATATATAAAGGTTATAATGTTTTGGCAAACCAGATATAAACGGTTACCTGTGTACATTTTATTCACTTATAGTCTACTTCTAGAATCAATGCATAACACGTGGGTTGAATAAACCCAATTATTCTGGAGACAAAACCAAACGAATAAAAGATGATTGATGCATTCAAGGCCTATTAATAAACTTACATTTTCCAGGGGGTATGGAATCCCCCTTCCCAATCAGTCTGTTGCATGATGACTACAAATGTATGACTAATTCAATGTGCTAAGAATGCACGCTTGTTTAGGGTGACTGAACCTAGTACAAATCCCAAATAAATTTTAAAATGATTTCTACTTGTAAATATGATATTTTCCATTCATTGTTAATTCCTTTTCATTGATTTTCAATGATTCTATATATTAAGATGGTAAGTTATAAAAAGCAGTCCCAATACTGAACTAGTATACCTGACTTTTGAGAAGTGAAACTTGAACTATTCTTCTTCTGCATGTTATGAATGGCTTTGTCAGCAGATTTTCATCTATAGTATCAATCTTTCTACTGTGATCATCTTTCTCTCTGGAATAGGGAATTCAATTGTTACTAATGTTCATGTTTTAAATTAATTTGAAATTTAAAGAAAAAAATGTTTATTCACAAGCAGTGTTCAAATATAGTTTTCAATCCATTTTCTCACAATGTGTACATAATAATTTGTTGTTAAATATGAATAATAATGCAGGTGACTTGTATAATACTTTTGAATTCATTAATTTCAAATGAATCACATTTGATAACTGTGATATTGCCTATCTGTGATTTGTTGCATATTTTACAAATGCAAATATTACATGTATAATACTTTTGAATTCATTAATTTAAATTGAATCACATTTGATAACTGTGATATTGCCCATCTGTGATTTGTTGCATATTTTACAAATGTAAATATTACATGTATAATACTTTTGAATTCATTAATTTAAATTGAATCACATTTGATAACTGTGATATTGCCTATCTGTGATTTGTTGCATATTTTACAAATGCAAATATTACATGTATAATACTTTTGAATTCATTAATTTAAATTGAATCACATTTGATAACTGTGATATTGCCCATCTGTGATTTGTTGCATATTTTACAAATGTAAATATTACATGTATAATACTTTTGAATTCATTAATTTCAATTAAATAACATGTGATAACTGTGGTATTGCCTATCTGTGATTTGTTGCATATTTTACAAATGCAAGTAACATGTAAAATTCTTTTGAATTCATTAAATTAAATTTAATCACATGTACTGACTGTGATAGTGCATATTTTGGATTTGTTGTATATCATTCTTAAATATTATATTTCATTTTTGAATGGAGATTGCCTACAATTGATTGCATATAATTCTTATTATGATCATGAGAAATACAATTGTGGGATCTATTATTTCAAATTAGTGTATTATACACTAAGACTTTAAAAAACTGCTAATTTGAGAAACAGTTTATCAGTGCCTGTGTATATGTGTTCATTTTGGAGAAATCATGTATCACTAGTAAAATGTTTGTTATTGATTTTTTTCCTGGAAAATGAGCTGTAATTTGATATCATGAAACTGTGATTATATCAACATCTGCAATTAAAAATAACAAACATCTCATAATTATCAAAAAACTATTAAAAATGATATATAATAATGATTATCTGTCATGTTATGAGATCCATGAATGAACTTTTGTGCAAAATAAACATTATAAAATTATAATTACATTTTTTTTTATTTAAAAATACCATCATGATGCTAAAATCAGATCAATATGGATATAAAAGGGGCTGTAAATTGCAAGCTGAGTAAGAATACATGAAGAACCCATATACAGTTCTATCCATATACTATTACAGTTCTATTTATCTATATTCTCGAACACTGATATCTCAAACACAATGAATAAGTGATTTATAAGTCCCAATTACTTATCTTTTAAGTATTTTACCCTCAATATCTTGAATACTTAAATAACTAAAAGTTTTCAAACAGTTCCATCTATTGTTCGAGATAACGAAGATTGACTGTACTTTACTTTGAGAAGTGAAGAGAATTTAACCTACTTATGACTTCTACACAATATTTTTATTGATGAATGAATATTGGAACTCTCAAAAAAAGCCGATATAGTGATTATTCTATTAGCATACCAGGTAGTTTATATTTGATAAACTATACTAAATTCAGTGAGAGCATAGAGTGGTTTCATGGAGCTTTATTATGATATACATTTCTGATTATATGGACTTTAAAATTGAGCATATTTGGTTTTCTGAAAATATTTTACTCGTATGATGTCACAGTAAATTTAACCTCCTGAATGGACTTTAAAATTGAGCATATTTGTTTTTCTGAAAATATTTTACTTGTATTATGTCACAATATATTTAAACTCCTGAATGGACTTTAAAATTGAGCTGTTTGGTTTTCTGGAAATATTTTACTCGTATGATGTCACAGTAAACTTAATCTCCTAAATGGACGGTTTTGAAATAATCATTTCATGCATGTAAATTATATAAAATAAATTAATACACTTGGCCATGCAATCAAAAGCCAAGTTCAAGGAAAAAGTCACTCAAATTAACAGGCATTTTTTTTATAATGAAAGATATAATAAATAAACTGTACAAATGTAAAATAAGCGAAAAAATTGCATTCAGTTTGGGGATAAAAAATCAATATCTAAAATAATTTATCCAGTAAGTAACAACAAAAGCCCCTGCGAGATTCGAACTCGTGATGTACGGATCATTAGTCCGACATGTTATCCACTCGGCTATGAAGTATGTTACATGTTACTGTTCATAAAATCCACTTAATAAAACGAAATGTCGTTTCGATCAGCGGTCAGCCATTTTGTGATGATGTGTTAATTATTCCACATTAATTTGATTATAATTATCATGGACATAATCGAACACTGCTAATATCATATCGTGAATTATTGTCTGAGACTTGGTTATTCACGGGACATATCCTAGTAATGCACATAAGTGTATGTCTGGTTAACCTTTTTGAAATAAATGAAAACAATAACGTTATACACTTAAGTAATAATACATCTATTTTATCAAAATTATGTAAATTTGTACCAATTGATTAACGAATAATTCAAAAACATTTCTAAGCAGGCATTAGAGATGAGTACATCTCAAAACTGGAATGATTATAGATATTCCTTTTTAATAATATTTTTGGGTTAATCTCAATGTTCTCCACCACTTCCATGGCCCCACCAGAGACATAAATATGTCTCTGGTCCCACCAACCACCCATTAAATAACTACAGCAAACACAATTCATTTTTCATAACTAGGTGTCACATTAAATATGAGGGTGTTACCAGAAACGTTTTTATTTGGCTGTCACAGATCAAATTGTCGTATGTTGATGTTTATATATTCTGCGGTTTCACAATGAGTCCTACTTTCGCTTTACAGATTCAAAAAGATACTCATAAAGATCTATTAAGTACTGATATTATGAACTGCTATTATATATGTTAAATGTCCCAAATACTATAGAATAATTACAGTTTACATACCTTTATTCCAGATGCGCTGATATTTCGACGAGAGTATACTTGTAAACTTTAGACACGTCAGTTCGAGGCAAGCCCTGTGCATCGTTGGTTGTACCGCGTCACACTCGGCTTGAATTTTATATTTTCCTGACTTTAAATTGTCTTATGATAGTTTACAACATTACCAAACAGCTGAGTTATCAATAACATATGCAAAGTTGAAATTGAATATTTTATTTTATTTTTGCGCTTTATTTCGATGTGCAACAAAAAATAATAACCACTCCCTTGTACGCTTGACTGCAATGGCCGAAATTAACATTGAAAAATCCCGTAGACTTCAGAAATCGTCTCATAACATAACAGCAGAAAATATTTAAGCGGTCCGGTAACGGTAATTTTGTCTGGAAATTTTATAACCTTAGAAATATCCACATTTTAATGAAATATTATCTTATTTTCACTGATAATATTGTCAAAATATCGTGGAAGCGAAAACCCGGGACAGACTATAAGTGTTACGAGGGTTTAAACGCATTGTTGATAAATACTGGACTTTTGCATATAAACAATGCATACGATTGTTCACTTATCCTGCATAGAAACAACTGAAATTATCAAATAGGCCTATGAATAAAAGTTGCTCGATTTTATTTCCTCGATTATTAACCCCTTCACGGTAACTGCGGTACTGCTCTTTTGCAGGGCAAAATGACATAGTTTGGTAAAATATGACGTAACGTCAATTGTTTCATTTACGTCATTTAATTATCTACCAACTGAAATTTCGGCAAAGTATATCAATTTGCCCTGCAAGATAGCAACACTGCAGTTATCGTGAAGGGGTCTATTGTTTTATTTTAGGGTTTGCGAAAAACATGTATCAAAAAGACCGTGATGAGGTCATTGTCCTCCACGTCACAGATCACAGAAATTCATCGTCATTCGGATGTAAGTTGCTGTAACCTTATTTTCTTCTATAAGAGGAAAGGGGCGCATATCTCCATATATTTCTATGTCCGAAATATATGACGTTTTCCTGGGGGCTTTTGTTTTTAACGATTTTGATATTTTACGATATATATTTGTGAAATATCAAAATCGTTAAAATAAGGCCAGGAATACGTCAAATATTTTGGTCTACATATTTCTCTGCTTTATTGTTCTATGATAAACTCTATAATATTTTAGTTTTAACCAAAGCTGTACGTTTTCCACATGTACAGTTTTATGTTGTCGCTTCTGATCCGCTCCGCTCTACATAAATGTATGTAGAGCGGAGCGGATCAGAAACCCTCGACTTGGAAACTGAAGTCTTATGATGCGTGTATGTATGTTGCATTATACATTTACATTGTTTCATGCCTACATGGTTCGTTATTATGGTTTAAGAGAGCACTCAGCAGAAAGACTAATTATCTAAAGATGTTTTGTAGATACATCTTAACAAAACGGCTGTTATATGCCTTTGAGGAAAAAAACAAGGAAAAATTACAAATCTAACGTTATGCTTCATTCTCATTTTACATACGCAGCTTCATAAATAACGAGGAAGTAATTAATTTCCATCATGATAAACAGTCGTAAACACATAGCCATTGATATAACACCACTTGCCTGTGATTTTTGAAATGATTATACTAAAGTAAATTACCTAAATTACCCTGATTATGTAATTTTGAAACGTTCAACGGCAGATTTTTCTCACTTTTGGGATTGATGATAGATATGATTAAAAAAATTATATGCAAGCTTCTGCCTAGCTACTTTATGTTCCAAATCCATATAGTTCAATAAGTTAACAAGTAGCGAAGCTTGGGGGGTTAAAGCCCCAATTACACTTAGTCTGCAGGATATAAGATACTCGTTATAACAAGCCTTATTTCCTTCTGTCGAAGTTTCTGCGCCGTCTCCCACTTCTATCTTTCTACTTAGTTGTTTGTTTTTTACGTCAGTCGCTTCGTTATTGGGTGGGCGCAGTATGTTTTAGGTGTCTAACTTGGGCGTATATTCTGAAAACACGAGACATGGAAACAAATATCTGGTGCCGTTATGTAGATAATTCTGAAACTCATTAAAGTATAATCTGAAAATAGCTTGATCATAACGTAAACGACAAAATAAATGTAATCATCAGCTTCATGTTTTTCCACACCATCGGTTCATATTTCCTATATCTGTGATACACGTGTTCAATTATAGTCGGTTCAATGCACTAAATTGCAGTCATTGTATCGACAAGTAGGTTTTGATATCGTAAGTAGGTTTCATAATATTGCACAATGTGATAAGGTAACCTAATGCGAACAAATATTATTTAAACTACGTCGTACATTCATGCGTCAAATTGAGTTACACATTTTTTTTAATAGAGGTGGTGGGGTTACCAAATGAAAACCAGAGCTGCATTCTGAATATTTTGGCTACGAAGCGATTGGAGCTGAAATCCATTCCGTTTCTGACATTTTTTTTCAATCTGTGACCGATCGCAAGCATTCCCTATCTTCACCAAGATACGCGATTTGTTTTATTGTAACTATGCATATGCAGCATATCTCACATATGTCTCGCATATATACAACCTGAACTCGCTATTCCGTCAACAGCTAAAGAGTTGTTGTGTCATCACCTGCTTGCATTTATTAGTTGTTGCTTTAGCTACCTGCGTGCTTAGATAATATTTATTTCATTTGTCTCTTTTTCTTGCAGCTAACTGGATGCCAGTTGATCCCACCATGGTTCACATGGCTTATAAAGAAGAAGAAGAGAAAGCTAAAGTCGCCATTAAAAAACTAGATGCAATCCTCATGGATGCCGGGGTAATGTGTTTCTTAGAACTGATATTGCACGCTTATCAGTAAATAAAGAATTTAATTTCCATTCACATTTTGAATATGCACGAAGCAGTGTCCTAAGTCAAAGATACTGCTTTTTCTCATCTCAAGAATGGCTATACGAAATCAATATCCGTACATCAAGATATCGTTGAATGCTCAGGGAAACGTAAAGATTTATATAGTACGCTTATCAAAAATGATTGATTTTTAATTTTCATTCACATATTGAATATGCATGAAGAGGTTTCCTAAATCGAAGACACTGCTTTTTCTTAGCTCAAGAATGACTTTACGAAATCAATATCCATATAGCTATATCACTGATTGTTCCAGGTCCAAGGAAACGTTGTACGAGCCCACGGTATTCCCGGAGAGCAAATCATCCAAAAGTCGGAAGAATTAGGGGTCACTATGATAATCATTGCCTCACGAGGTCTCGGGAAAATCCGACGGACAATCTTAGGAAGTGTGAGCGATTACGTTGTCCACCATTCGTCCGTCCCAGTCATTGTATGTCGCCATTGAAAAATTTACGCACAAACTACTAGAAGCGGGAGGAACTTTATAAAATCTGCATTGAAAGATTGACGTACATGAACATTACAAGAATAAAATGGAACTTTATAAGTCTGAATTGAAAGATTTACGTAATGAACTTTACAAGAACGGGAAGGAACTTTATAGACCGTCAGACACCATGTTCATGAAGTCATCCTGTTTCAACTTAAATGTGTGAAAAATCCCCTCAATATTACTGTCACGGTTTTCATTTCTTTTTTCCCTAACAACAATCATAAAAAAATCTTTTGCTTAGAATTAACGAGCACAGAAAAACGCATATTTTTTATTAAATTTTCATTTTTTTTTTTCCAAACATATAATTTTTTATACAGATAATCATATTTTTTTATTTGTACAGACTGATTCGGTTTGTGCTTGTTGCACTTATGTTGATAGATTTGTACTTAATTATCTTTATGTTGTAGTTCGTATCCAATAAACAAATAATTTTGTATAAATCGTTTATCTTTTTTAGGATGAAAAAAGTGTGCCATATAAATGTAGAACTACATGTATCAATGTTTCTTCTTTTTGATAAAAAGCTTGTTAGCATTTTCTAATTTTAACCCAGAGGATACATGTATTGAAATGGAACACCTAAATAATATCGCATGCCGATTATTTGTCAATGTATGTTGTAATTAAGTTAGAAATCGTATGTTAAGCGTACCTTGCAGACGAAATTTGACGGAAATTTTTTCCTATGACTCTTGATCCGATTGAGACTTACCATTGAGAGTTACCTTTCTTGTCCGAGGGGTGGTATACCTTAACTACTGTACAGCGCACTACTTATTTCTTAACCAATCAAATACAAATATGTTTAGCAATTTTTGTCAAATATGTGCTAAAAAATTGGAGCAATGTTTAATAATTTTAAAATCCGAGACAATTGTATCACATAATGCTGTCACTATGAATTTTGAGTTTATCTAAGGCACAATTTCGAGATACAGTACGTGCCATTTCTACACAGGAAATTCTTTTTAACAAAGTTCAGTGAGGAAAAATACATGCTAATTATTTTTCCAAATACTTTACTAAGTTAAAAAAAAATAAAAGTTCATAGTACTTGAATGGATTTCAAATTATTTTATAATATACAACCATGTACTGTATATTGTATTTTGGCAAATTCCTCTAATTACCCGAATGTAATATAAAGTCAGACTGCAGTGTATTTAGGGTTTTTTAAATAATTGTTCAATTCCCAAAGCAAGGCTTTTTTTATAGGTTGAACTAAGACATCTAATATCTATATTCCGTTGGCACCGTGGTCGATTGATCTTCTGTCCCAGTCTAGATTTTAACCTAACAGTCCAGTATCACAAAGTATTACGTAGAATAGAGTTCCGACACTGCCGGTTCCTCTTGATAAGACCCACCAGACTTAATAGAGTCCCAGTTGAAGATTGTAGGTATCAAAGATTTCTAGCAACAGAATGCATTGCCTCACCGGACTCGCTTTTTGTATTACTCTTGGCATTGTCATGGTATGTTCATGGTTTTTATTTTTTTAAAGTAACTTTTTTCTTTTAAACATTTTTACAATTAACCATTTTTTTGCAGAAAAATATACACCATATCAGTTCAAATTGACATGTTAATACTAATTATATGCGGATTCACGTTATCATTTATAGAATGGAAATTCTCAATCGAACACGTGTGAATCTGTGATATATATATATATATATATATATATATATATATATATATATATATATATATATATATATATATATATATATATATATATATATATATAATCTTTGGACAATAACGCAAAACATTTTTACACACACGTGATTAACATTGTCTTTGAATAAATTCTACAGTCATGGGACTGTAGACCGTCTTGATACTGTATTTTCCTTGTTTTTGTGACCAATGTAATGAGATATTACCATGTAGGGTGCCCTTAGGAACGAATGTTCGTCTGACCCCGACTGTCCCTCCACTCATTGCTGTGTGACGGACTATCACGGCAAGTATTGCTCCGCCTACCAGAACGTATCACAACCCTGCCACCTGCCGGGCCATTCTCTTCATACTTACCACTGTAACTGTGCTCCAGGTAAAACAATTAGTACTGTTATTCAAGGTGGTTTTGTTTGTAGTAAGGCTTTTTGAATAAAATATCTGAGTGCAAGAGAAACAAATATATTAAAGAATGCTTCATTGGGGGAACAAATAAGCTTGAATCGTTAAAATCATGCATACATCGTACTATATCATAAAAGTTCATATTTAAAATGTTTAAAAAACACTTTTGAAAATAGCCTCTACGGTTTAAATAACTGTGTATCAATTCCGTTAAATTCTGTAGGCTACTCCTGTCAACCAATGCATCTAACAGCCGACGCATCCCTTGCACAAGCACTACATCAAGTGGAAGAGATTTTGACACACACCGGTTATGGAACTTGTCAGATAGTTGTATAAAAATTGTTTTTGCCAAATGGTTATTGTTTGTATTTCTTGTATGCATATGTTATCATTCCTTATTATACTTTCATGTTAAATACTGAAATATGATTAGTATAGACGCAGTTTACATTCCATTCTATTACCCTCAGCGTTAACAACACAATTGGCAACAGGTAACACAGCGAATTGTTACATGCGCATAAATTATGCGAGTACGGTTCGCAATAAATTTCTTTAAAATTAAGACATTCAGTATAATAAAATATATAGTGCCTGTGTAGGAAGGTAAGAGTTGAAATTGACACCCCTTAAAAACCATTCTTAACCTCCGCTTTGCGTCGATTGACAATGGTTTTCTCTGGGTGTCAATTTCAACTTTTACTTTCCAAAACTATTTAAATAATGTCACGTATAAATTATGAGCATGTACTGACGTAAAAGGGCGTTTGGGTTGCTAAATGATGTACACTGAGTTCATTCGTGGAATTTAATGAAACACTGGAGGTGTTTTCGAGTGATCTGAACTTTAGACCACCAATGCAATTTGTGCGGTAAAAAGCACTCTTCAAAATTATAAATATCACATTTGTTCGTCCCTAGTGACACTTAGGAGAAATCTTTCAATTAAATATTGAAATAAATCTGCAGATTTAAAAAAACCCAGCATAAAGGTCATAGGCCGTAAAAGTAAAAGTCACCGAGTACTGAACCAAGAAAGCTACAAATTTGATGCGAATTGAACAATGCATCTCTGAGCTCATTTTTTAAAAAAAATTTACGAATGTTATATAGGAAATTGCGATCAATATTAGCACGCAAGTTTTAAAAAAATAAAATGGTAAAATTTTGTAATATCGTGATCAGAGCCCTTCACTCTAACTACTAGTAAAGCAAAGAGCAGACGAAGTTGCCGTAGTACACCAATGAATGACAAATATTCAGCACGTGCAGATAGTTAGTGAAAACATTATGGTTTTGGAAGGTAACCTCTGTTACCCTTAATGATTCGATTCAGTTGCTGCAATTCCAAGACAATGTGACAATAAACATGTTGCAGATGACTTCTTTAACAGCATGTTACGATATTTGGCCGTTTTGCTCTGTCGTGTCTCTCGTCCTTGTTCACGATTTATTGAAACAATGGTACATGTTTAAATACATGTACCCACCCCCGTAAAATAAAGAAGAAAAAAAAACCCAAAAATTAAAAAACCTACAAACCAACAACAAAGACAATCGAAAAATGAATTCCCCTCCAAACAACGAAAATGAAAACAAAATACAAAAACTCCCTCCCTAAAGACCCCCCCCCCCAAAAAAAAAACCCCCAAAAACCCCCACATTTCTTGTAGCCTGTTATACTCCATAAGTTGACAATTTGCAAATGCGGTGAAATGCAAATTATCATAAACGTATCTTTTTGTGGTAACGAAGTATAAACTAAAGTGTATAATCAAGAAACAAGAAACGCACAACAGATCTATACCGATATAGCTTATCAGCTTTCACAATAATAATGATCTTGTAAAAAAGAAATACAGAAATGATTAATGTGCCAAATTGCTATTAACAGGGAAAACCCAGAACGGATAAAATAACAAAAAAGAAGTTTGATTGAGATATTTTACCATAAACTACAAATTGACGAAAATCAATCGAAACAACTAAGGAGGTTGTATGGTAAATAAATAACCCGTCAGATCGACCCTAATCATGAAATGTTACTTTTATAACTTATAAACTTTGTAATAAAAGAAAAAAATAAATTACATAAAATTAAAATGTTTACTATATATATTCATACAGAGCTTCTCTTCTGAAGGACATTAAAAAAAAAAAAATAAAATGGCCGTGACCAACAAGCCCTCTTTACTCCTGAACTGCACTCTCCACTGAGATTTGAAATTTTATCGTATTAAGTAAATCGAAAAAAGTCACGTTTTGCTTAACAGTGATATTTCGTTTTCCGGGAGTGATGAACGACCCGCTTAGGTACTTGATTAAAACAATTTAAAAACAGAAAGCTGACCGTGCTGTAACTTCATTTGGACGTGTGGTTTCTCAGATGTGAACACAATTATGCTGACTTTCTTAGTTTTGTGGACCGTTGTATTGGTAGGTATTTCCCCCTTTTGGAAGAAATAATCATGGTGTTTTTTTGTTTTATATAAAATGACTACTTTTAATTTCGACATCCAAGAGTTACATATTCGTTTCAATGTTTTAGGTCTCAAAAAGCTATGGAGGTAGGTGATTTACAATATTTTTTTTTCAACAAGCACATTCTAAACATAGAAGCATTTACGTATATAAGCTTAAGTTATCAGAGTTTAAGGTAGTTTTGACAAGAACAAGATTTTAATTCTTGTTATGATTTTCAGATTTACAATGTGTCGAAAACCCGGTGGATCTTGTGTTCATAATCGATTCATCATCTAGCATTTTCCCAAACGAATATGTTCGTCAGTTGGAGTTTCTGGAAACCATCGCTGGAGCGCTAGATGTCGGCCATCTTCAAAACCAGTCGAGGGTTGGAGTCATTTCTTTTAGCGATGAGCCACGATTGGAGTTTACTTTAAATCAGTACACCGAGAGATCAGAACTGATCGCGGCAATTAGGAGAATCAACTACCTTTCTGGTGGAACGAACACGGCAGCTGCCATTCAACTTGCTTTGGAGACCATGTTCAATGAGGAAAGTGGTGCTAGAGAAGAAGCTAAAGATATCATCATAGTCATCACTGATGGAGAAAGCTTTTCTGAATCTGCAACCAAAGCATCGGCTCAAAATGCAAGAGAACTGGGTATCTTTGTGCTTGCAATCGGCGTTGGTGTCAACGTTAATGTGAGAGAATTGAACCTTATTACAGGAAATCCGGAACATGTGTACCAAGTGTTGAAATTTGAAGATCTCAGAGATATAACAGAGACTTTGATAAATAAGACGTGCACAGGTTTGTAATTAGAGGTGATATCTTCATTCTATTCAGTTTCCTCCTCATTTAATCAGACCATTTTGAGAAGAACAATTTAATCATTAAATTTATCGATTAACTTAACTAGTGGAACTTTTTTCTTAACAGAAACATTTATTACAACAAGTCTTCCAGCTGTACAGAAAGATTTGCCTCATAACGAATCATCCACTTTCGAAAGTAAGTAACCACATATAAACGCCAGATATGTGAATAGATGAAAAATATGACTTGGTATTTAATTACAATATAATACAATATGTTTAAGGTTGTGATGAAAAGCCAGCAGATGTTCTGTTTTTGTTGGATTCTTCCAGCAGTATCCATCGCAATGATTTCAAGAAACAACTAAACTTCGTGAAAACAATCGTGAGTGCGTTCGACATTGGCCCGGAAAAGACAACTGTTGGGGTTTCTACTTTTAGCGATGACTTTCGACTCGTCTTCAACCTCAACGACTTCACAACTAAAGAGGATATTTTAGGTGCAGTCGATAATGTTCCATATCTCAGAGGCGGCACCGACACTGGATTTGCCCTTAAAAATATCAGAGAGTACGGAATCAGATTAGCTCGCTCTAATGTTGCCCATATTTTAATCGTTGTAACGGATGGACTGTCACGTGATCCATCTGACACTCTTTTACAAGCAAGTTTGCTGAAAGAAATCGGAATCAATATTTTTGCAATTGGTGTTGGACCTTTCATCGACAAAAAGGAACTGATATCGATGGCAAGTTCTCCAACAGAAGATCTTAATTTTGTCTTCGATGTATCTACGTACGATGCTTTGAAATCTGTTGAAAACCTTCTTGCCAAAAGGACTTGTCAAATTGCTGCAAAGCAAATGGATAGTTACGGTACGACATTTAAGAAAGAATGTCAATTTAAATTCCAGCAGTTGGTATTCGACATTTTAAAAAGCATTCAGATTGACATTTCAAATTAAATTAAATTTTTTTTTATCACACTTTTATTTTCTTTTTTCAGCGCTCTGTATTATGGAGAAACCTGTCGACATTTTGTTTGTATTTGATTCGGCAGCAATAGGTTATCAGGACACCAAACTAATTTTGAATATAATCCAGAGTTTTCAGAAACTTCGATTTGAAAATGCAGCAGACATACACGTTGGAGTTGTTTCCTACTCGTGCACTTCAAATGGCGACTTTCACTTTCAACCCCCCAACGATAACCTGTTGATATCATTTGACAAATTCGCATCACTCCTCAAACGAGCAAAAACCTTTGAAAATGGTGCTAGAAGCAACGCAGTGCGGGTAATGGTTCTTTTGATAGACCGCCCCTTGACAAATGAAGATGAACTGGAGATTCTTGAAATTAAGACCATGGTTGATAGGTTGTACATGATCTACCTTGGGGAAAACCATACAAAAGAAAACACACTTACCATTTCCTCGCTGAATGCGCAGTCAGTATTTATGAAAAGTATGAATGAAACTGAAGATCTCTCCAATTATCTCCAAAACGAGCTGTGTTTTGATATCGATTGACCATACTATAATACTCAACGATTCAAGATATTAATGATTAAAGGACATATCGCATGTTTCTAAAGTATACGACATTTTACATTTTTTGGCTTCCTTGTGTATCTAATAATTACTCCTAACAGTTTGTTAACGGTATAAAAGCGGCAATTAGCCATAATATCAATTTAAATTATAGCCCCGATCTTTTAAAAACACGTTAATTAGATAGCGTGTCACGTGGTACAGTGACGTCACATGCGACCTTCTTCGAACAGCTGATTGTAAACAAATTGTAGGATTAGCATTATCTTCTTTAAATTTTGACATTCATTCACCATGTAAGTTGTTTTTTTTTTACATGTTGACTAAATTAAAAGAATCTTATTATTCAGTCGTACATGTTTCAGCCACTAGTACGGATGAAAAACGATGATATTGCCGAAAAAGCGACGATGAAGTCGGCAATGACGATCAAATTGATCGACGTGTAAACATTGTAAACACAACTTAGTAAGGATTGTAGCTCAAATAAAAATATGTTAAAGGTGTTTATTTATTAAAATCTACAACAGTCTTGGTTTTTGCCGTTCCTAACGACTCAGAATGTTCATTATTGTAAAAGTGTGGTGCACAAGAAGTTTGTTTCTTCGGCAGTAACTGATCATAACTTTCTAAGGTTGTTTACTCTATATTACACTGGATTATAAAACAGGCAAGAACGTTTTCCTTAATTATTGTTTATTTCTGTAAGATCCCATCTCCATATTTTTTTTATCCATTTACGTATAAATGTATATCAACAAACTTTGTTTATTTCTCGCGTAAACAATCAATATCGACAACTCGATCCATGACTTCTCCCACAAAAAATAAAACTCACAGAAATCTCACCTACCGTACTAAAATTATGATTTCTGCAGAGGTGAGCTACATGTATGAATGAAGAAATCATGTATACAAAATCGATGCATACATGAACGTATAGTTTAACAATAAGAAAACAGCTAATGAAGCGAGGCGGTATCCAAAATGGCGTCCCCTCTCGTTATTTTTCTCCGATGAACTTGCGTTTTGTACACAGGCCCCTGTGCATAAACTTCTATTTAAGGTCTTCCGTTTCCAACGGAAGACCTTTCTATTATTGTGCGGGAAAGATTATTTTTCTTTTTTTTTTTTTTCTTCCTAGACGCGAACTTTGAGGCTTCATATCTTGCTTATTTCTGAACGGTTTTTGCTCAAATTTTCAGGGCAAATGTACTTTATAAAACACTATCTGAAGCAATTCATAAAATTTAGAATTCCCTTTCCGTTAAAGAGTTATTCCCCTTTTAAAATTTTTTAGGGCCTTTTGTTTCCAGACAAAGGCTCCGAGACTATGATAGCAGGGAATGGGAATCCAACGAATTTGAATAACAGAGACATTGTAGTTGTGCACATCTGTTTTTGTTTTTAGATTACGTTTTTTATTTAGGAAAAGGTAGGGGGTCAAAAAACAGGATTCAAAAAAGTGCGAAAATTTAGACATATTTTCCTTTATATCTTTTAAACGAAAAATATTTTGTTAAGACATGTAGAATAAAAGTTGTGCAAAATATAGAGGGCTTTCATTTGACACCAATAAGAAAGGACTGGCCCCTTAAATTAAGGGCCAATGGCCCCTAAAAAATTTTGCTTAATAACTCAAATACGGTTAGGATTTTGATATGGCTGTCGCTGGAAAAGTTGTTTGTTGGGATCTCATAAAGGTCGTTACAATGTTATTTTGTATGTGATTTGTGTAGTATGAGTGTAAAAAGCTTTACATGTTAACATGTACCTGTTTTCATTTGACAAGTTAACGAAAGTCTTTGCGCGTACAACTGGCATAAAGTCACCGCAGAAAGTATGCTGGATTATACAAACGGCATTAATTCATAAGAATTTTTTTTTTAGAATATACGTGCTTTTTTTTAGGAGTTTAAGTCATTGTTGTTAAGTTCTTATAATGCTCAACCCTTAAAAACGGGATTTGGAAAACATATCATTGTTTTTCTTTTCTAGTAAACCACAAAATATGGAATTAAAAAAAATCTATGCATTACATTTTAGTTATTAACTCCATACATTTAAAATCTACCTTGAATCAGAGCTGGTGTGTACCATTACGTAAGCTCTCCCTCGCCCGCGGCCGAGAAAATCGGTCACCATGGTCGCGGCTGGACTACCTAGCGGTCAGGGGTTATCTAATACACGAGAGTTGCGTCTCTCATATATGAGTTTATTTATCCGCAAACCCAAGAATTGTTTTCGTTTTGATTACACATGTTTTTTATGGATTAAACGATTGAGTGTCAATTAAGAAATCGTTCAGTTAAATAATAAAAGCAATGTCATTCTCAATCTAAAGCAATAATAGATATAGATAAATTGTGGGTTTTAAGTTTAAAAAAAATAACTTCTATATGATAGAGTAAGGTCATTATACTGCAATTTTCAAGGCTTACTGGGTTCTGAGCTGTGTGGGTCTGTGCGTTGTACCTTTACGTAATCTATCGTTCGCCCACGGCCGAGGATCTCAGCCACGGCTGCACTACATAGCGGTTATTTATACACAAGATTCGCACACCGAGACGCACACTTCCATGCATATGAACGTGTTTGAGTTAATATAGTCGTAAATACAAGAACTGTTTTAATTTTATGTTATAAAAGTTTGTCCATTTTGTATTTATTTACTTAAATTTGAGTGTAAATGAATATTAATGAACGATATTACTCCAAATCCGAAACATCGTCAGACATAAATTAATGGTTGGTTTGTTTATATAAAATATTTTATAAACTGTACAAATAATGTTTTAAATCAACAACAACCCCCCCCCCCCCCCTAAATATTAAACATTTAAATGATGATCATCCACCGCCCATGGCTGAGGAGATCCGGCACGATTGGACAAGTGATCCGCGGTTGGTTCGTGATCTTGTACCTTATCACGCGTTCATGTTTCATATTTTGGCATTTTGCACGGACACAACTATATTTCATTGTGTTTTCAACTATTATATTGGTTTAAGATGAAAAGATAAATTTATTTTACTTGTACAGTTGATTAAGCATTGGTGTATACGATAGCGTACAAGGTAGTTTAAAAATCAAATCAAATTATAATCAAAGTTCCATGTTACATGTTTGCGGTAGGTGCTAGCACGATAAAAGAATGTCCTGAGTTGAGGCATTCGATGATTATTTAAAAGAATATTCACAGGAGTTTTAAACAACTTTAGATTAGATTCTGTCGGTCACATATTAATCACTTCTGTAGTTTTTCTACATGTTCGTTTCATTATGGAAGCGAACTCATTGCTGCCCCCCCCCCCCTCTCCTCCCGCCCCGCTGACAGGAGCTCGCGCTGTATTTTTTTTTTTTTTTTGAGCGAAACGATATCAAGATCTGTCGAAAATCATTTTTGGTGGCTTCTTCTTATGTGTAACATTTTGTTTCACTTTCCCAACCGTTTGTTTATTCGGTCAGTCTGTGTTAATTCAATCGCCACGTGCGACCGAGAATCTTGTGTCGCTTCAGCGCACACAGCTCAGAACATATATAGCCCCGGGTCATCAATTGTTATGTAATTGAGTAACAGTTGGAATGGTGCTTTTACTACATAAAATATAAATAAAAAAATCATCCAGAAAAAAATGTTACCGTAACTCAATAGTCAATACCAAAAATAAAAATCCGTATGATTACAAACTGAAATCAGTTTTTCAGTATTCGGCGGGATTTGATTTTTCTTCTAACATTAGTATTTTTATTGGTTTCAGAGAATACTATGTAAAAATACAAACAGGAAATAAATCTGATATTTTTTACATTGATAATGTTGAAAAATATTTAAAATTAAATTAGTCACATTCGTTAGAAAACAATGTTATACAAACATCCGATAATTTTTTTCCTATGTCGTATCATTCGCGTAAATAAATATGTTCTGTACATATCCATGTACCTCAGAAAAAATTCAAATGATTAAACAAAAAAGAAAGTTGTAATTACTATTTCGGATTTTTTTCAAAGTAATTTAACATTGTATTGAAAAGAACAAGAAATAAAAATGATTTAAATTTTTGACTCAATCTTCGTATATATTACCGGCGCTCCTTACATGTATAACGGCGTACAGTGTATATAGATTATCATGATCTATTTGAATTAAGTTCCATTCGTAAAGATTCCCTTAATAATTAATTGCATGACTGTGTACATTGTAGGCAAATCCCTGTGCGTTAATTACGTCTTGTTTTCCGTTAACATTGGTTTAAGTAATTAAAATAATTACTTGTAAAAATATCTATAATCGGGATTCCAAAGAACTTACTTCCCGCAATTCATAGAAATGATCAGTATGTTTTCTTTCTATGTTTACATTTAATTTTGTTCAAATAATTAATAAATTTTCTATCATTTAAATTGTGTGCTTCATCAGATACTGATTCCAATTACCTTGAAGTCATTAATTTTTCCATTGGCTATTGACAAAAAAAGAGACGCTTGACCATCCAATGAAAACAAATACACAGAGTTTGATTGACAGGTTCAGCCAGGTGCAGGTCTCACCCGATGTCCGAGGTTATGTGTGCCGCGAGTGGTCTCAATAAGAGTTATCGATGTAAATAAATTAAAAAAGATACATACTTACCAAAACATGCTCGTGTAAGTTAAAGTTGATTAAGGCTTGTTCCAACAGAAATCATGTTTTGCTAACTGTATTTAAAGCTGCTTGGTCCGATTTATTTGTTATTACAGTATCAAATTTTTTTCCATACAAACCATTTATCGTAGAAAGTTATGGACTTTCTCCTATTTACACCAGCAGAATCAATCTCCTTTCAAAGTTAGAAATATTCAAAGTAAATAAAAATAATTTCTCTTTGGGCAAACGAAAAAACAAACCAAAATGCATCACGGGAATGTTTAGAAAAAGAAACCATTTGGTTTCGTCCCCCGAATGATTGGGGTCATTCAACACGCATGCTCTGCATCGATTGTAAAGAAAACAAACTTCAGAAATATTAGCGAACAAAACGTACACATGTTTATTTGTAATTTGTCTGATCATTTCGACCTTTATTCAAAGCGATGACAAAGTCGTAATACAACTATACCCGCCTCGTCGTCAGGGGTGAAATTTAACATGAGGCGAAATAACGCGGTACCCTTTTATGTCGTTTGTTTTGTTAGCAATAATGTGTACGTATTTTTCTTCATTGAAATTTGGCTTAATTGACTGGGAAAACAACTGCAATGTCTATTATTATACATATACTAAGCATAACCATCGTTTAAAAGCGTGCATAAAATTTGATAAAAAATCGGACCAAGCAGCTTTAATATTTTTTATGTATAGCCAATTTTAATATTGTACAGTCATTTTACCGGTAACGAATCAGTATGCGGTTTCTCGTGCATGCAATTATTATTATCAAAATTCCAAATGTTTTTATTTTTTGTTTAAATCGCGTTTCTTTGTCCTTCTAAACTGTATCAAACTTCCGAAAATATAAAGGATGAATTACGGAGACAGTAATTTCAACACCCCCTCCAGTTTCCTAGTTTCGAATTCGTTTCCCAGTATCGAATTAAGCGCCCTTTATCACTTCTGACCGAATATTTTGAGGCGAATTAATTTCAAAAATATACTAGAGGTACATGTTAATGGACTTATAAATGAACAAGGAAAAACGATTGTGGGAATATGTCATTTAAACAAATTATATGATCGTTATTTTTATCATACCGTTTTCCGGTCAAATTGAAACTGGACTTGAACAGTTTTCATTTCCGTCACTTTATAATATTGAATTTTCATATAAAAACACTTTATAATAGTAATTGATGATAAGTAGTTGCCATTTTCCTTTGTTTTTCTCGTATATCTATCAATTTTTGCAGCCAAATAATACTTCTGTCGCAATGAACCGTAACTAGGAAAACTACATGTGGTTCTATTTGAAGTCGTAATTTCATTCAAAGCTCCATTATTATTTGATATGATGTATTATCTTTTTAAATGAATTATATTTACTAATTATTCACTAAATAGGGATCAATAAAAAACTTATTTTCATAGTTAGGCTTAATTGTTTTCACACTTTCGTTTTTTCTGCTTTGAACATCCGGCAGCTCATATCTGGGGCACATTTTTAATTTGTAAACAATTCGGTAAATAATCGTGCAAATGGCAAACAACTTCACACACTGCTATAATATTTATTTCTGTGTTATAATCACCTAGCTAGAATTTTTTTAAAACCTCAACTTTGTCTTCCACCGATAATTTTTCTAAAAATTATTCGATACTGGCAAATATTCGTTACCGGTAAAACTGTACCAGTACTGAAACATCGTATAAAAACGTTATATATACATGTACTCTGTAACTAGTCGTCTTTTAATACATATACCTTTCTTTTGTTTGTTAAAAATAAATTCAATTTTGTTAAAAGATAAGTATATCATTTCTTCTAGATTTTTTTTTTCATGAAAATACCTACAAGAGAGTTTTGCCAATCACAAACAGTTTAAAGTACATGTAATGTAAAACACGGGCTCCATTTTGAAACAAATTGTCAGAGAGTTCCGAATGAAATCTGATAAACGTTTCACATGGTTCTCGCACGCTTTGCTCGAAACGATTTAAACGCATTGTCCGAAATTCTGCACGCTTTGTCCGAAATGCTAAACGGTTTACACGAAACGCTTCACGATTCACACGAAACGCTAAACGGTTAGGCCTAATACAAAACGTTTTTCGCACGTAAGTCGCACGCTTTTTTTTGTTGTAGTAGTACGTTTCAGGGTCTGTAAAATTTGTCAGCACGCAACAATTCTAAATTGCACATTGTCTTCAAAAATTTACAAATATTTAAATAAAGAAGTTATCTTAGAGAAAAGGTTACGTGTTTTGTAAACGGGTTCGGTTTTTAAAAAAACCCCACAATTCCTGACATGACACATGAGTACACACTGTTTATTACAATGCTTGCTACCCTCTGAAAATTTAACTCGCCATTAAATATCTCATTTTTTAAATAATATTTGTTACGATTACATAAACTGTGTGCGACAAATAGTTTCCCTAAAACATTTTCTTATTTTCTTTTTCAAAACACGTTTTATATGCAGGCTTTCAATCACAACACGTTTTTATAACAAAAGCAGAACTAAAAGTTTAGTAATTATAATCGTTTGACACTATATCACATATATTTTCAACTCGCAGCAACAACGGAAGACCTACTCGTGGCTTTGCCACGAGCTCTGCTCTATTTTTTTTTCTATTTGAGAAATGGATGCGATTTATTTATTAAACTATAATTACAAAAATGTACCATATAATTAATGATATATAAATTGAATGTTTATTTATAAATCATCTCGTCGACAGATAGTCCCCTATTTGTCACAAGATTTCCGCATACTTTCGTAAGGGAGACGCTTGACCATCCAATGAAAACAAATACACAGAGTTTGATTGACAGGTTCAGCCAGGTGCAGGTCTCACCCGATGTCCGAGGTTATGTGTGCCGCGAGTGGTCTCAATAAGAGTTATCGATGTAAATAAATTAAAAAAGATACATACTTACCAAAACATGCTCGTGTAAGTTAAAGTTGATTAAGGCTTGTTCCAACAGAAATCATGTTTTGCTAACTGTATTTAAAGCTGCTTGGTCCGATTTATTTGTTATTACAGTATCAAATTTTTTTCCATACAAACCATTTATCGTAGAAAGTTATGGACTTTCTCCTATTTACACCAGCAGAATCAATCTCCTTTCAAAGTTAGAAATATTCAAAGTAAATAAAAATAATTTCTCTTTGGGCAAACGAAAAAACAAACCAAAATGCATCACGGGAATGTTTAGAAAAAGAAACCATTTGGTTTCGTCCCCCGAATGATTGGGGTCATTCAACACGCATGCTCTGCATCGATTGTAAAGAAAACAAACTTCAGAAATATTAGCGAACAAAACGTACACATGTTTATTTGTAATTTGTCTGATCATTTCGACCTTTATTCAAAGCGATGACAAAGTCGTAATACAACTATACCCGCCTCGTCGTCAGGGGTGAAATTTAACATGAGGCGAAATAACGCGGTACCCTTTTATGTCGTTTGTTTTGTTAGCAATAATGTGTACGTATTTTTCTTCATTGAAATTTGGCTTAATTGACTGGGAAAACAACTGCAATGTCTATTATTATACATATACTAAGCATAACCATCGTTTAAAAGCGTGCATAAAATTTGATAAAAAATCGGACCAAGCAGCTTTAATATTTTTTATGTATAGCCAATTTTAATATTGTACAGTCATTTTACCGGTAACGAATCAGTATGCGGTTTCTCGTGCATGCAATTATTATTATCAAAATTCCAAATGTTTTTATTTTTTGTTTAAATCGCGTTTCTTTGTCCTTCTAAACTGTATCAAACTTCCGAAAATATAAAGGATGAATTACGGAGACAGTAATTTCAACACCCCCTCCAGTTTCCTAGTTTCGAATTCGTTTCCCAGTATCGAATTAAGCGCCCTTTATCACTTCTGACCGAATATTTTGAGGCGAATTAATTTCAAAAATATACTAGAGGTACATGTTAATGGACTTATAAATGAACAAGGAAAAACGATTGTGGGAATATGTCATTTAAACAAATTATATGATCGTTATTTTTATCATACCGTTTTCCGGTCAAATTGAAACTGGACTTGAACAGTTTTCATTTCCGTCACTTTATAATATTGAATTTTCATATAAAAACACTTTATAATAGTAATTGATGATAAGTAGTTGCCATTTTCCTTTGTTTTTCTCGTATATCTATCAATTTTTGCAGCCAAATAATACTTCTGTCGCAATGAACCGTAACTAGGAAAACTACATGTGGTTCTATTTGAAGTCGTAATTTCATTCAAAGCTCCATTATTATTTGATATGATGTATTATCTTTTTAAATGAATTATATTTACTAATTATTCACTAAATAGGGATCAATAAAAAACTTATTTTCATAGTTAGGCTTAATTGTTTTCACACTTTCGTTTTTTCTGCTTTGAACATCCGGCAGCTCATATCTGGGGCACATTTTTAATTTGTAAACAATTCGGTAAATAATCGTGCAAATGGCAAACAACTTCACACACTGCTATAATATTTATTTCTGTGTTATAATCACCTAGCTAGAATTTTTTTAAAACCTCAACTTTGTCTTCCACCGATAATTTTTCTAAAAATTATTCGATACTGGCAAATATTCGTTACCGGTAAAACTGTACCAGTACTGAAACATCGTATAAAAACGTTATATATACATGTACTCTGTAACTAGTCGTCTTTTAATACATATACCTTTCTTTTGTTTGTTAAAAATAAATTCAATTTTGTTAAAAGATAAGTATATCATTTCTTCTAGATTTTTTTTTTCATGAAAATACCTACAAGAGAGTTTTGCCAATCACAAACAGTTTAAAGTACATGTAATGTAAAACACGGGCTCCATTTTGAAACAAATTGTCAGAGAGTTCCGAATGAAATCTGATAAACGTTTCACATGGTTCTCGCACGCTTTGCTCGAAACGATTTAAACGCATTGTCCGAAATTCTGCACGCTTTGTCCGAAATGCTAAACGGTTTACACGAAACGCTTCACGATTCACACGAAACGCTAAACGGTTAGGCCTAATACAAAACGTTTTTCGCACGTAAGTCGCACGCTTTTTTTTGTTGTAGTAGTACGTTTCAGGGTCTGTAAAATTTGTCAGCACGCAACAATTCTAAATTGCACATTGTCTTCAAAAATTTACAAATATTTAAATAAAGAAGTTATCTTAGAGAAAAGGTTACGTGTTTTGTAAACGGGTTCGGTTTTTAAAAAAACCCCACAATTCCTGACATGACACATGAGTACACACTGTTTATTACAATGCTTGCTACCCTCTGAAAATTTAACTCGCCATTAAATATCTCATTTTTTAAATAATATTTGTTACGATTACATAAACTGTGTGCGACAAATAGTTTCCCTAAAACATTTTCTTATTTTCTTTTTCAAAACACGTTTTATATGCAGGCTTTCAATCACAACACGTTTTTATAACAAAAGCAGAACTAAAAGTTTAGTAATTATAATCGTTTGACACTATATCACATATATTTTCAACTCGCAGCAACAACGGAAGACCTACTCGTGGCTTTGCCACGAGCTCTGCTCTATTTTTTTTTCTATTTGAGAAATGGATGCGATTTATTTATTAAACTATAATTACAAAAATGTACCATATAATTAATGATATATAAATTGAATGTTTATTTATAAATCATCTCGTCGACAGATAGTCCCCTATTTGTCACAAGATTTCCGCATACTTTCGTAAGGGAAACTTAAAGGGTACCTGCAGCCCAGCCGATGTGAAACATATGTTAAAGAGTTTATTTACCAAAATTTAATGCAAAAAACCGCATCGAAATCGGTGCAAAAATAATGAAGTTACGCCCCTTCAAAGTGGCTATTTTTACCTGCTTTGGGAAATCTAATCAAGAGAAAACAGAATTAGGCGATAACGAGGCTTCAGCGGAAGTGACGTCACGAGGTCAACACGACGGAAATTTCCTTACAAAGCTATACAAATTAAATTCGATTTTTCAGCCAAAATGATTGATATAGGTCTGATATTTTGACGCATTTTGTTAATTTAAGTATTGTAGATCTAGAAATTTGTATCCGTTATTATTTTATTACAATCTGATTTCTTTTTAAACGATTTTAAAATTTGTTATTCTCGTCGCCTTTTTACCGATGAATACGATATCTTAAAACGCTTACATGGGCAAATTTATGTTCATTATTCATTTTATTGATTACATAATATCCTTTCACACACGAGTGATCCGAGATAATGACACAGGTAAACAGGTAAACTAACGAAGCCACTGCTCCAGACACACGTGTATCTGGGGTATGTATACACAAGGTACACGAGTCTGGTGAACAAAGAGAGGGTTTCACACCTCTAGACTGGTAAATTGATTTGTGTATAATTAGCTACTCAATTGTTAAAAGATAAAACAGAAAAATAAATTAGACTGTGTAAAATCAAGCATTCGTCAGCTAAAACATGTGTATAGTCCGACAATCAGTGATTAAAGAAGCATGCATGATACTATTGAATAGTTAAACTAATGTTCAAAGTAAATGCCTTTATTGTTACTTATCTTATCACTTAAATAATGACAAAAATTTACAATTCTGCAATTGAAACCTTTTTTATGTGATCAAGTAATTATTTCGGATTTATAATTTGTTATTTAATAAAGTGCAACTTTTTTTCGAGCGCTATGGTCAGCAATTAAACGCTTTATAACTCCGTATATGTAGCTTAAATTGTAATACTGACAACGAATCATTATGAAATCTAAATAAACTGGAACATTTTGACAAAGGATGTAAATAAATGTAAAATTAAATTCCATTATCGTATTTTTAAAAGAATACGAGACAGGCATCTTGGACTTTCGCCTTGATCCGTTTATAATCCCGTGTTTGTTTGTTAAAGAATGCATACTATTTTGATTGTTATTGGTCCGATATCAATATTATTGAATAATCGGGCGACATCATTTGTAATGTTATGCCTTATACGAGGAATAGACCACGAGTTACCTTTTACGAAATATCATTATGTATCATCAATATTATTATTATAATCAGTTAATAATGTCACTGAGAAATCATTCGAAAGAATGACAATATTAACAAAATATGTTTCGTATAACAATAATGCTTTGATTAATTGTCATTTTGCTACATATGGTGTGCATTTATATGTAAAATGTGTTACACATTTGACGAAATTCATGAAGCAAACAATTGTCCAAATTCGGCATTTTTGTTCGATAAAATACGGGTTAAACTCAAACGACAGTATAATTAGTCATCCAGGGTTGATACGGAAACAAAATAACAGAAAAAAATATTCATATATCGATTAAACAATGCAAGAAAACGAACAGTTTTCATACGATATTCCTGTTTCTCATACAGCGGCGTTGACCCCGTGACGTCACAGTTCATCTCGCGCCAAAACGGCTTGATTCAAAACTCGTTCAGGTGTGAAATCGGGTTTTCCCCAAATATCTCGAAAACTACTTATGCGATCGATGTAAAATTTTCAGGATGATGTTTTTACACATAGATCTCAATTATATCAAGAATTGACCGGCACTGCAGGTACCCTTTAACTAACAGCCGTGCCTACATTTTTAAGTTATGATCTGTTTTGCTATAAACTATTGAATAAGTAATATAAAAAAATCCATATATTTCGCCTTTTAAATTTTGGTATTATCCTAATAAATATTTCTACATAGAGCTCTTCTACTAAAATGGATAAATACAGTTTAAGAATGGCTACAACCACAAGGTACATTGTTACTTATTCAAGATGCATTTTATGGACAGATGATTGGTTTTCTGATCTTAATGAATGTAATATCATGGTTAACTCTCTATATACATATATCTTTTAGCGTTTTTTAAAAGCAGAATAACCTATTGCACAACGTGTAAGTTTATGATACATGTGTAACTTTAATATATGCATGTAGAGAAGTAGAGGAGATAAGGTTTACATAACTATTAAAACTAGGCTATATGTTGTGATTATAACTGTAATGAAAGTCAGTATACGTGATTGTTTTTTTTCAATTCAAGAGAATTAATGGTTAAGCTTAGATAAAGATATGGTTAATGAATATTGTATATCCATTTACAAATTTTTTATCTTATTTAAAGATCAATTTTTATCATTACTTTGAGCATTTTTACCAATGCTACTAAGGTCTGTCCCAAGATATTTTTGCTGCACATTTGGACGATTTTTAATAAAAATACACATAAATGTGAAAAAGTGCAATTAAAATCGATGAAAGGAAAAATTTCCAAGATAACTTCATTCACACATTATCATTTTCCTTCGTAAAAATTCACAGGGACGAAAACAGATTTCCTACGGAGATTTATAATGGGGAATGTTGGCATCTTTTATCCATTCGGAAGTCACTCGGAATACCTCGACAGTTTTTTAACGTTATCATCCGGGCTAAATTGTGGCTGATGCAATGCAAAATCCCCGTAGACTTTCTAGTTTAACCGTGAATTGAAACTGATAAGCTAGAGGGGGCGTTTCAAAAGGGAAATCTTGGGATTTTTTCATACTATTGAATGAACATCGTTTGAATCAAGAGGTATTTATAAATTATATCGAATAATTTAAGATGCGGCAAAATATCTCGGAGCAGAATATAGTACTAGGTCTATGGTTTGGTAAATAAATCACTGCACATGATTTGGTCTTAAGTTTACCAAAACGAGGTCCATTTGTGATTTACACAAATCAAACGACCGTTTTTCAATACAACAGAAAGAACAGTTATATTGGTTATTTTCTTTATTTTGAAAGATGGTCACGAATGATTAATACATGAAAATATAAAAGTAGTCAACTTAAGGTCAGACGACATGTTCCTCAATTTTAGATAACTTTTTCCAGGAATTTGTTAATGGTTTACTACTACTTTGACAAGCTTTCTTGCAAAAAATTAGGGTACTTTACCAGGCATTTCTGCAAAATACTAGAGTATGCAATTTCCTATATAACCTTCTTGAAAATACAATTGAATTGCTGATATAAAAATAAATTCATATACAGCACAGTAAAATTCACTGTAATAGAACTCTATCTCGGCCGGGTCGGGGCTTTGAACTGACGACCTCTAGAACCTATATGCTTCTGGCAGTGAGCGGCCACGGTTCTAACCACTCGGCCATCTAGACACATAACCACATTCAATTAAATTTTAATCATTTTTAAAATAATTATAAAATTAATATTTTTTATTGGAACTCTTTATTACGAGGAGATACAAAAAAGATTCTTGAGGAACGTGTCGTCTGACCTTAAGTATGATACAATGATATAGCAATAGGAAATAAATGCTTATAGTTGAGGTAAATTTTACAGGACCTTATTAAAACAAAAACAAAAACAAAAAACCCAAAAAACCCAAAAAACAGAAAAAAAACAAACAAACAAATCAAAACAAAGTGAAAAAGTTATTGGACCATATATATATATTTAATTCATCCCTATGTATATTTTTATTTTCAACCCCTAAGTTTCCTAAATAAAAATAATTTTAATTTTCTCCCTTCCATGCGTGGTCTTGGATGATGTAAATGATGATATACATACATAAAATATATATGATATATATGTACATGAGAAAAAATATAATACATGATTAAACCTGCTTAACGTGGCAAACACATTCCTAAATAAATGTTTATGGTATAAATGTTTTAAACAACACTGTTTTCTTTGAAGCAAAAACCCTTTGATTTCAGTTATTCAAGGTCAATGCGTATACACCGGTATCAATTTATTGAAATTTTATATCAATGGACCACCAGATACCCCAAAAGTAATTAAACTCAGTGTTTAAGACTAATGACAAACGACCTCTTGATAATTGTACAAAGTTTATCCAAAACCTGACTGAAAGCCGTACTAAGATCAGAATATTTGGGGACTCGAACCAAATAATTAAAGTCGGGATCGGAGGCTAAATCAGCTGCAAATCCGGTAGTGTATGGATCACCAATCGCTATGACCATTAAGTCAAACGACGGGTTCTTCTTAATGAAATCTATGGCGCCCCTTTCCCCCGTGGTGCTTTCATCGACTATAAGTACACCAACCCTTTTTACATTCAACCTGGTCGGAAAACTTTGGTTCATGGATTGGAGCAACTGGCCAATACCTGGGAACTGTAAATCTGTGAACAGTTTGGTGTTGCGTCCTAGAGGGACATTGCTGTATCTTGGACAGTTGTCGGTGATCCGGCCTACATTAACTTTCCCAGTAGAAAGGTCCAGACTGGAGACAAGAGTGTAAACAAATCTACCAATGACTTCACTTTTTCTGAATCCCAAACTCGACGCATCGTACGCGAACAAGACGTCTGTTTCCTTGTCACCGCTGCATGCTGAAACAAAAAAAAAAGCGCAATATACGTAGCTGACTAAATGTATAGTAAAAAGTGATGTTTTTTTGTTTAAGGACGTATAAAGCGTCTTGATGCATATACCTGACCTAAATTCACAAGGAAGGGCATTAGTAAGAAGGATTTTTTTAATAACAATACTTGTATTGTCAAGTGGTCTGAACACTGTAACTACGTCTTATTATTCATTTAAGAACAGGCACTTGACTGTTTTCGTTAAGTATTTTGACGACGTTATTTATTGGAAAACTCAACTTTTAATAGACAAAACACTACCTAATACATATTGTAAGCTTATAAAACTAATACCTAAATCAGATATCTGTTGCATGGTTGCATGCATCTAATTAACAAAATAAATCAATGATGCCTACTATGGTCTTTTTTGAATGGAAAATGTTTACTGTTAATCAGTGTACCATACACTAGTATTATGTTTATTACTGGAGTTTGAAAACGCCATTTACAGGCTGTGTTTAAAACCCTCATAAAATCTATAAAGATCTTATTACAATGTATAAGCTTTATAACTTCAGCATGAATTATATTTCGAATTTTTTAATAATTTTGGTACATTACCTTAAAAGGATAAACCATTGAATAACTTAGACATATAGCCACAGTGTAAAGTGCGTAAAGAGTGTAAAGTGACCTCTTTAAGATCAAAGATATCACCAAAATATTTAGGTCAAACGCAGAGAATGAAGTTCTTCGTGAATTTATCGTTTTTACTTACTTTGAAGATTCTGAGGAACATCTGGTATCACCGCACAAGCAGACAGAACAAGCAGTTTTTTGATTGCGTGGAGACCAGCAAAATCGTCAACATGAAACAAATGCTTGTTGTTGGGATCATTTGCAATTCTCTTAAGCTCTGATTTGTCCACTTTATTTCCAATACCAATAGCAAAAATGATTATGTTTTCTTGTCTAGCGAGTTCCGATTGTTCCTTGGTGTCTTGAGGGTATCTGGAGATTCCATCGGTCATTACAATGGCAATCTTTATGGCACCTGGGCGGGTTACTCCTTCTCGGAAGCCATATTGTCTGACAAATCTGATGGCTTCAGAGGTATGAGTAACGCCCGTAGCATAGTCAATTCCTTTGATTTGCCTCTTGAGTTCCGCATTGGTTCTTTTGGTATTCAGGGCGACAATATTTCTTGTTCTGTTGCTGAATACCACTACACCAGCCCTGATCCTTCCGTTGACGTTGTCAATCTTTAAATCATCAATCATATCAGATACAAATTTCAGTTCTGTTTCAAAGTCATGTTTCCAAATGCTGCTAGAAGCATCCAACACAAAATAGATATCAGCTTCCTTTTCTCCACAATCTGTAAAACAATTATCATCTACATCAGGTGTGATTAAAATTTATTTTGTCACAATAAACATTTGGTTTTACTGTTCAAACAAGCTTTTAGTTTTTTGTTTTTTTTTAGGTATGAAAATGAAGATCATTTTATAAAAACATGCACTAAGCGATGAGTGATATCGTTTTCACGAAATTGTGAATGGAGCTAATCGGAATACAGCATGAATTATTCAAATAAAATAAATTATTCGTTTACAAACTAACACCAAAACCGATGAAAATATTGTCCAAAACACGTGAAAGTATGTTGATATTTCTCAGCAATAGTTACAAGGAATAAAGGTGAATAGTTAGAATCAATAGTAAAGAATTTAGATTTATTTAAAGTTATTGGCAATTGTATTTTTTATAATTATTGTCAAAGTACGATATGAATATCTTGAACATTTATTATATCTTTCTTTTAATTTTAATGATGTATTCAGTGTAAAGAGGGAGGGAACAATTTGTTGATGACCTTCCTTGCTTTTGTTTCCGTAAACAAAACACTTACTTTTTCCAAAAAATCAAAACTTCCTTGTACGAATAAGTTTAGAGGAAACCTCAAGTTATACAATCACCAAATATCTTATCTTGTCCGGAAAGCTGTTTTGAAGAATATAATAGAGACGTAATAATATTTCCAAAAGACTTAAGAGTTTTATCTTCCTAGCTATGTTTTACATAGATACATGTATCCCTACATGTATCCCTAAAAAAAAAAACAAATTTGCAATTAGCACAAAGTTTTGTGGTTAAAGGCGATCAATTAAAACCCATTGTGACATGAGACGCGGAGGTGGTGGAAACTAAAGTGATTATTAACCATAAGAGGACCACTTACAGTCTGCGGGCTTGTCGCTAACGATATGGTGGATATGATTGCCGTTTGGCTGGTCGTGGTATTGGTAGTAGTGTTTTTTGTAGAAGTCCGCCGGTTTCTGACCGTCCGCCAATACATCAACTGTGGGTAGTGGCGTGGTTGTTGTCGTCGTAGTTGTAGTTGTTGTCGTCGTAGTTGTTGTCGTAGTCACTACGAAAAAAAGAATGTTTTTGGTTATATTATGATGGTGCACCTGCCCATGCTTAAATGCTTTACGTGTACGATTTTTTTTCTTTGACCTACTGTCTCTTTTAATAAAAGTGTTTTAATAAAACATAAGTAAAATTTTTAAGTGGTAGCAGAGAATAAACGAATTGGTAAAGTAACTCTCCGTTTTTTCGAGACATACCTTCACATGCGTTAGATGGCAGTCTGTCTTTGATTCCTTCAAGCTCTGAAAATGTCGATACATTGAAGACATGTTTTTCAGCAGGTTCACTCCCAATGCCTTCCAACTCCTCAAAGTCCAAGTGTTGTCCAACTCCGATTGCAAAAATCTGAATACCCTTTTCTCTGGCGATTTTGGCCGCATCTAAAGTTGCTTGTTTGTTCTGTGATCTACCGTCTGTAATGATGATTGCAACATGGTTAGCGTCAGGCCTTCCCCCAGTTCTCGGATCAAACATGTAGCTGTGCAAGAATTTAAGAGCTCCAGCAGTGTTGGTACGGTATCCATGTTTGTGTCGGATGTACCTTATCGCAGTTTTTAATCGCCGTTTGTCCAAGTATGTCCGCAAGTAGAACTGGGTCCAAAAGGTCTGGGCAAAAGTCGCCACACCCACCCTGGTGTCGTGTGTGTCTGGGCCGATCTTGAAGTAGTCGATAATGTCTTCAACGAATCTTAATTGCCTTTTGAAGTCTGGCTCCCAAATGCTTCGCGATGTGTCCAGAAGAAAAACAAGGTCGATGCCTTTACACGGGGCTTGTCCATTTACCAATACTGTTTAGTTAAAGTTTTAAACAAGTAGTACATATACAATAAAATATTGCAAAACTTATAATTAATTTGATAGTTAAACAACATTGTAAAAAGAACACTTACTTTCATTGCTGAGAAGCTTGCCGGACTGTAACAGAAAAAAAATTAATTAAAATATATAGTTTAAAGCAAATTTTGAGCAATTATTTTATATAAGATACATGAATAAAATTGCATGTATTTTTGAAAAAGTCATTGACATTTATAGAATAAAATAGAAACGAAATACTCACAGCAAAACTGATCAGAAACAAGAGAGGTAATATTTTGTAAAGCTCCATCAACCCTTGTGATCTTTCTCAAGAGACGAACAAGAGGAATTTGATTAGCATGCATCAATAAATCTTTTTATATAACCATGTGACCATAAGTGCCGTTAACGTAATATATATTTTTAGTAAATTCCGGTATAGATTGAAAATACGTTACATCTTGACATACACTTTGATATAAAAAATGAATTGTTTTAAAAAGTAGGTAATGTTTTGGTAAACAAGTGTTTGATAAAGGAAGTTGTTAGTTGTTAGTAATATTTGGATGAATTGAGTTAGTTATTGATGATTGGCTTATTTAAAGCTCAAAACAAAAGCCTGAAGAGCCAGGAATGGCGAACACGTTTACAGTAAATAGCATCATTTTGTGATTTTATTCTGGATATTCATTATTTTTAAATTTTATATATATATATATATATATATATATATATATATATATATATATATATATATATATATATAACAGAACCATTATAATTGTTTATTGTTTATTTTTTCCTCTACCCACACCTAAAGTGTAAATTGTGTATATGTTTGTAATAGTTTCTATGTTGTTAACTACAACCGTAGAGAAAAATAAACTGTTCAACTGCTATGCTCCAATTAATCAAATATCCATCTTAGCATATATTTGTAATTCTACAGAATAGTATAGGGTAAGACATCTAATTTGGAAAACCTAATATCAAACTCAGAAAGAATATAAATAATGTAAACCAAAATATACTTTTTTGAACGACAATGACAAGACAATGTGATAATGATAAAATATCTTAATGTGATAAACTAAAACCAACATGAAAATAATATAATACATACATGTATTACTATAATTTTTAATGTGTTTTGGTGTCGAACAAAAAAAATACCAGATAAATACTTGTCCTTAATTGGAAATTGTAGTGGTTTTTTTTTTTAATTTTCGAGCATTCGAGGCAGTTAATTATTGTACCTTGCGTGTAGTGAAATCAGCTCTTTAATGCATAACTTCTTAATAGCTAAAGTATACTCATGTTTAAGACATGTTTACGCAAATTTCAAGTCACCTTATGTAAGGAAAATGTGTCCAATCTTACTATATCTTTTTAAATTTATCAACAGCAAAACAATGAAAATTGTTTAAAGGCCGAACATTTTTACCGGGTGGTAAATCTCAGGTAAGGGCGGGGCTTAATTATCTGAGGTGTGAGAGCCTCCGGGGCTTGCATCTACCTGTGGTCGTGAACGCTGCTAATCGCTATACACAGGAGGCAAATTAATACACACGAAATAAAGAATTAGTCAGAATTGGTCTTAGTATTAATATCTTATTGTTCTTATGACCATACGAAGCGATTTTATACGGAAATGGTATGTGTCGTCCGAATTTTCTCTAAGCACACGTGTGTAAAGCACAATTGAAAAAATGCAGTAAATTAATTCTGCTATAAAAGTATAACTCAGTACATTGTGTTTAGCACTTGACATTGTTTAAAAAGTTAATTTTAACAATTATAATAGTATAAGAAAACCATGCGATCAGTAAGAATGTGGAATGTAAAGACAGCCATTATACGTCGACAATTAATGGAGTTCGTTTTCCATGGAGTGACGTTTACATGGACCAACTTCTTACCAGTAAATATAGCTTTAGTAGCATATTGTACGTTTGTTGTAAAAAGAAAATTTTATATGTTTTGGAGCTGTCCATGCATTTTCGTGGAATTTATTAGGTCACACACATTCAACATAATTCAAATATAAATTGTGCGTATTTTCAATCACTGAATAATTATTTTTCATAATCAATTTTAATACTGGTAATGTTTAAAAATCAATTTTCAACCCCCCCCCCCCTTTAATACATGACGGAAGATACCGTTGTTAATTGCTAGTAAACAGAAATCCGCGGACCTGGCAAGATCACGCTCGGACGTTCACGTCAATCAAACTGGGTGCTATTGTTTCAAACTTGATTGACAAGCGGCATCATTTTGAAGTTTGTACAGGTAAAAAAGGGGGCGTTTGTAAAATGTTCGGCCTTTAAACTAAACGAAAAGGACCACAAGTGCTAAACTTTTAAACCTTGTTCATATGCATATAATTATGTTTATATGGTGGAAGATCTCTGCCCCTTGTGTGCAAGTTATTTTTCAATCAAATATGTCGACATGCAAAATAAATATTTTGACATGCAAGATAATTATGTTAACATGCAACATAATTATGTTGACATGCAAGAAAATTGGAATCAGATAAGAATTATACAAAATCTCAAAAAATCCAAAAATATCGCCCACCTGTGACATCCAAGATACTAGATGGTATTTTTTTATGTCGACATGCAACTTATTTATGTTAACATGCAAGATAAATATGCTGACATACAACTTATTTATGTCAACATGCATCTTATTTATGTCGACATGCAACTTATCTATGTCAACATGCAACTATGTAATGTTGACATGCGAGATGAATATGTTGTCATGCAACTTAGTTATGTTTACATGCGAGATGAATATGTTGACATGCAACTTATAAGTTGTATGTCAACATAACTAAGTTGCATGTCGACATAAATATGTTGCATGTCAACATATTTATCTTGCATGTCAACATAACTACGTTGCATGTCGACATAAATAAGTTGCATGTAGACATAAAGAAGTTGCATGTTAACATAAATAAGTTGCATGCTGACATCAGTAGGTAGCGTATCTAGCATCTTGGATGTCACATGTTGGCGATATTTGAGATTTTTTATAACTCTTATTTGATTGTAGTTTTCTTGCATGTCAACATAGTTATGTTGCATGTAGACATAACTATCTTGCATATCAACATATTTATCTTGCATGTCGACATAATTAATTGAAAAATAACTTGCACACATGGGGCAGAGATATGCCACCATATGTTTCGTATAGTCTGTACAAATGAAAAAAAGCTATCAGAAAATTACAAGCAAGTTACTCCATCTAAAATAATAACTGACGTCAAAAAAAGAATTAAGTCTTTGCTTAAATTGTTCGATATGAGCAAAATTAAAGTTTGAATAAAACCTTGAATATTGTTCAGCATTCAACATGTAAACAAACACAGAGCCCGATCGAGTCGTTTGCATAAAAAGAATTGTGAGCTATGTAGAACTCGCTTATAACCTGTCGACTGACCCCCCCCCCCCCTTTTGTCTGATTATTAGAAAAACCCACAATAAACATTTATTATAGGATATTCATCAAATATGCAATCTAATTAAAACTACACTTATAAATCGGCTTCTAAAATCTGAAATATAAAAATTAAGGAGCTGGATTTTCAGAAAAATCCGGTTTATGATCGCAATTATTATGGTACCTTTGTGTTGCTTATATTGTGACACGTCACATGTTGCCTTATATTATACCACTTACTAATTATTTTGAAAATGCAAAAGGCAATATATAATTAGACTCAATAATTATCTTAATTTTTAATAATCTTAATTGTTGACGACCCAAACCCTTTCTCTTTATCTATACTGCTTGACTTTACCCATTACATTATCTTCTTTTAATCAAAAGGTCTACCAACAAATGTAAAAAAAAATGTGTTTGTGTAGGGTGTTTTTATGATAATCATCTTTGAGCTACCTATTGAAATAGGATACTGTGAATGCATGAATGCATCTTTATAAAGAAGCGTTTAAATTCCACATCTAGAAGTTTAAAAACGTCATTGTTCAGATGGAAATCCCGAGTCAATTGCGTAATGTTGCTTTTTTAAATGGTATTTTCATTTCCGTGATTGTTGAAGACAAAATTCAGTAAGTATTATTTTGAGATTTAAGTGTTTATTTCCTCACTGTAAATCATCTTCGTAAATACTTTCTTTTCGGATTGAAATTAGTGGATTAAAACAGTGGTTGATATAAAAATACGTCCAATGTTGTGCCAATTTGTTTTTGAAACCATGCCAAGAATTAAAATTTGCCCAAAAGAGGTGGTTTGGTTTCTTTTTTAATTTTCACTTGTTAAATATAACTTGCTACATATGTTAGTTATATTTCGACCCTTTTAACTTTTTTAGAAATGCACTTGGAATATGTTGGTTTTCTATTTATAAACATTCACGCGATCACTGAGTCAAACGTTGTATCACGAGTTAAAAAAGGAAAACAATCAATGATAAAAAAAACAAAAAACAACCAAATAAACCGCGTAAGCCCATGCATTGATCAATGTAAATGTGCTGCACGTTATCCTTTTAGAAATCTCAAGACACGTTGGAATGGAGGAAAATGAAAAGTTTGTGGACATTCTAATTGATTGTTTTGTTGAATTCCGTGAGAGCGTGGACTTGCTTATTATTAGGGGTGACTTGATACAAGGAAGAATCTTTACTCCCACGCAAATAAAAGACATTGAAACTCCAATTCGTTCCAAGAGTAGTGAAAATCTTTTAATGGAATTCATCGATAAGAAGCCATCGCATATAAAATCCTTCCTTAAAATACTAGAAAAGGATTATAATTTTCTCGTGCAAACGTTTTACACTAAATTTTCTGAGAGGTATGGCAAAGTTCATAACCAAATGAAGCTGGATATATTTACAAACTACAGAAAGCAACACTCTTTGCCATTGCGTCATAAATTGAAATTACTATCACACAGAGGCGAGATAAGTGAATTCAATTCTATTGTTGCATCATGGGAAGAGAAATGGGAGTTGTCACTAAAGGAGGAGTCCATTTCGACTGAACGAAAAACGCGTTTAGCAGACATGTATTTCATGACACTGGATGCACAGCTCGAACATCGTCGAGTAATGTGTGACCGTGACCTCGTCAACGATAAACTGCTTTTTACCAAAGTCAGATATATTGCTTCCATGACCTCTCAGCCATACCTATCATACATGATGTACTTGGCCAGGTATGGCTCTGCTAAGAGGCTGGCTGGAATGCCATTTGATGATAGCATAAAGGAAGTTGAAGAAGCCCTCAGCCGATTTGACTTAATTCCTGCGTGTCGCGAAACAGGAATTGTACTGTATATTTACTTTAATATGATATCTAGTATATATGAAAAGGAGCCGAGAGAATCAGAAAGAAGTCGTCTTCTAGAATTAGCCATAAAGGCTATCCATCATTTTGGAAGAGAGGATGAAAAGATGGGAGAAGACTTTAGGAGGATGGTTTTAACGAAAATTGCTCTTGTAAATCTTGGAATAGGAGTTTTTGGAAATCATTTAAAAGATGTTTGTGTGACCGAAGAAAACCGAAAGAAGGCCGGTGATATTCTGCATGAAATAGGAACTAAGTATTGGGATAAATTAGAAGATCGATGGAAGATGTTCTTCTACATTGCAAAATCTAAAGTTTGTGAATTGGACAACGATTTGCCAAAGGCTCACTTAAGTATAGCAAAAGCATCAACATTTTCGTCCAAAGGTAAATTTGTAGGCGAAGGGGTAAACATTAAATATCATTACAACCGACTGTCATTTCAATGGAAAATATTTCTCCTTAAAAAAAATTCACACTCTATTATAGTATGTACCATGTTATTTCTTTACATTTTTTATTTTTTCTTTAGTTTTAATCTTGAATGTTTATTTGGTGAACATTAGATATTCATTAGAATTATAAGGGACTTGTAAAAGTTTGTTATCATTTTAATGTATAAAATGCAGAATAATTTTAATAAATTAGACACACACATACAACTACGAGACTTTTGAAACTGTGGATGTTTTTACTATAATTTGACAATCATTTGTATGAATTATCATAATTATCTTTTTCAGATACATGTATAAGATTTCTAATGTTATTTCTTATCATATTGATATATTTGAAAGCCAAAAAATTAATATTATCTTGATTTAACCTGCTTACTCCTGAAAATGTTTATAATGTACTAGTATTGTATTCTTATAATTAAAAAAATATTTTTTAAAGTTTTTAAATCAATCTAAGATCAGGGATCTCATTCACCACTAAAAAACAAATGAAGATTTAATTACGAAAGTATATCAGTTTTTAAAGCAGGAAAATTTTGCTGCATAAATTGAATGATTTCTTAAACAGTTTTAAAATTAACAAATTTCATGAATTAAAAAACTTTAATTTAAAATTAACAAAACTCTAAATAACGTCGTTTTCCAACGTATAACATTAAAATTCTTTTCTTATGTTCGATTGAATTTAAATTCTAAATGTTCATCATTACCGTCAAACTTGCGCAGAGAGTACATGTATCTCTCTCCATATCCTTTCCTGTCCTATTATTACTAACCATGGTTTTCCAATGAGGTTGGGAAAAAAACACATCGAAAAACAAGGAAATACGTTGAATATGTTCACGTGTACACAAGAATGAGAAATAATATAATAAATTTGTCACTAACACAAGCGAATGGCTACACACGTTGGAGCCATTCTTCTAGGGCAAACTTAGTCCCGGTGCTGACTCTCTCGTGGTCACTTACAGCTCCTGACACTGTTAGCAGAGGCTCTAGGGGGATGTTTCCTTCTACTTGTCGATTGTCCTCATCTATTATATGCCCTCTGAAATAGTACCAGATTTGTCAAAAATCAATTTACATTGCAGCATTTACATCTTTAATATCTTTTATATCTTTTTATATATCTGTATATGATTTGATTTTAATCATTTGATTACCAGTATTACTTAATGATAAAACGCCCATTGTGCACAAACTTAAATGCCAATTTTATTTACATGTGCCATATTTATCTAAACTGTTAAAGTTAAGATAGAAATTGTCACTAAACTAACTAAATTGAGCTTATTTTTTCCCACTCACTTGAATTTTTTAAACAGATTTATATACTAGTAAGTAATACTATTTTTAAAATGCATTGATTATTAAGATCAATGCTTATCGTATCATTATCTTCATCAATGCAGCTTTATGTTTTAATACTATTATTATTAAGATTTATTCATTATCTTATAATTATTTTTTTCCTAAATGCATTTATGTTATTAATACTAATTATAATTTATTCTCATTATCATTTCTATTTTAATAAATACAGTCATTGCATTATAATTCTGTTACTTTGAATAAAAAAATACTTTATTCGTTATGACGGATTCGTATACTTGATAAGAGTGCTTTTTTAAATTATTTTTTTAATGTATGATCTTTTTCCACGGATGTGACAGTAGATTTTACTTTGTGATTACCTGGTGTTTTTTTTTACAAATTTTTTTTTTACTTTTATTATTGATCTCATTTTTCAATAAGATTTTTTTATACAGTGTATCTATTTCTTTTTAAATGTAATACAATGTATTTTACATAATAAAAAGTTGAACTTTCATTGTATTTGAACTGTTTTTATGGTGAATATTTAATTTTCTTTCAATGGAATAAATCTAACACAATCTAAAATCCATTCGAGTCTAGAAAATTCTAACAAAGAGATAATGAAACTACAATCATGAACATTTTGACTTAACATTCATAATTCACTTACATTACTGCGTGGCGTTTTAAAATATTAATGATTACCTCACATATTCGCCTTTCGCAACAGATTCCTTTGGCTTATACCCATGTTCTGTAGCCTTTTCCTCATCTGCTTCCGTGATGCGTTTTACTAAATCTCTGTCTAACCACGCGCATGCGTCAGTCTCTAATGGTTCCAACTGAAGTTGTTTGTTCATCGTATTGGCATCAAAGCCTGGTTTTAATTTTCCGTACAAATAAACTACAATGTGATGACGCTTTGGTGGTCCAATGGTTAACTTTGTAGGATACACCGACTATAAAATTGTAAAGTGTCTACTTATATTTCACATGGACATTGCAAAATATAATTTGACAAAAGAAATCATACATATCGTAACTTAATTAAAGGATTGCTCTGGGAAGACTGTTTACATTTTTTATAATTCATTTTAATTATTGCATACCTCCCATAAAGCCAGCACCTTTAGATCTTCCGAGACAAACTGCTGAGGACGCATCTTTAAACCGGTCTCTTCGTGACATTCACGAAGTCCAGCCATCGCAAACTGAAAATTTTGTTAGACTGCATGCATGAATGTGCCATGTATAGATCTAGCTTGCCTGTAAGTATCCTATGGGTTTTTGCAATGCAATGGTACAGTACTGAACTTTCAGTGAAGATTGCTTTATTTTGATAAAGTAATTTTTAATATATCAGCTAAAAATACCAATTTTAGACGTTTTCTTGTTATGTTACTATAGTCAGTTTTTTTTTCTTCTGATTTATCAATATAATGAAGTGTAGGTATTGTGGGGTTTTTTTTTAAATACAACTGATTGTATTGTGAAAGTAATAAACAACATTTGTCTCACAGGCACCTGGCGATATACATTATTCTTGTAATGATATATTAAACCACTGACCAAATAACATTTACAGTACATTATAAAGTCAGATGACTGTCATTTTTCTCTTCTCACCGTCTCGTTTTCTTCAAGATGACCACCTGGAATAAAAACAAACATCAGGATATCAAATAAATGAAGGTTGTGTCATAAAAAATCGTAATTGGTATTTATGCAACAAGACATCTTAAATGAAAAGCAAATTAAAAGTGTAAAGAATTGGTTTACCAGGAGGTACCCAAACTCCAGGGAAGGTTCGCAAAGTCTTCGCACGCCGAGTCAGGAGTACCTTGCCGTCTGCTGACTCCAGTATAAGAGCTACCCCAGAGTCGATCCCACGACTCTTTGTGTCGTCTGGTAAATCGTCCCGGATTGGTGACGTCAGATTTGTAATGGGGCAAAAAGAGGGGCGCTAGAACCGAGAAAATATCGCACAGGTCTACAGCAAATCATTTCAGGTGAAAATATAAATGCCGAAAAAAAAATTTAAGTTTGACAAAACCCCGATAACAATGTGATATTTATAACAGATCAAAAAAAAGTTATAAAAAATATGTAACTACTAGTATATGAATAATATCAAAAAAATACTGCAGACTACAAATGAAATTCAAAATATAGAACCTTGAGCTTTACGGGCTGGCCTTTCGTCCAGTCATTGGACAGAACAAGCTTGTTGTCCTGTAGATACGCATTTACTTCCGTAACATTGTCTCCCGTTGTCCCAAAATGCTCAATTACACTCTACAATTTACATACATTAATAACGACATTTCTTTTTATATATATATAATTTCCTGTACTGTAATAATTCCCATAGTAGCGTAAAAAAAGTTTTAAGGTCATTCTTGAAAACATTCTTTACAAGCATCCAATTTTGGCCGTTAAGCCCATCATATTTATCTTAAAAACAAATAGAACAGGATTGTAGACAAAGTTTTAAAGTTCAAATACACGTATAACAAATCTTTTTACTTTACATTTTCTTAAGCTCAAGTGTCGCATTTTAAACATTGAAGGCTTTTTTCAAATTTATAGGGTTTAATATTTTTAGCGCAAATATCATAAAAATTACATATCACGATAAAATACATGTAAAATTGAATACATCATCTTCCACATGCAATTACTATAACAATATAGCCATTTCTCTGATTTCTGTGGGTTCTGTTTTATTCAACAAGTCTCAACAGCAAGATTATGAGATGACAATCTGATTGACTGATTTTGGAAACTAAGTTAAGGTAAAGCTTTTGAGAGATGGTACGTGATGTGGACAATGTTGTGAAATAATTTAAAGGTATGATAAATTAAAATGAATATGTCACAGTGGTGAACATGAAGTCAAATCCTTGCAGAGTATACATTAAAAAATATGTCTTTGTATGTGTACATGTATGTATATTTACATTCCCCATATATTTTGCATGTAAAGCTACTGCAAATATAGCACCATAACACAGACAGGGTACTAATAGGTTAAATCACGAGTTTTAATTGTGACGTCACAAACGTTGAACGCTGATAAATACAACGTCACAAGCGAAAATCAAATATCACGCTTGTGGCTGTTACTGTGGCTATTCCATTAATTTGAACTTACCCATAGGATAATACAGTAACTTGAGGTATAATTTGCATTTGCGTCCAAGGCAAGAAGGTAAAAAAAATGTAAATATAAGCATTAAATCCTTATTTTTTGAAAGATATAGTCTCATAACTGCAACGGTGTGTGCAAACAAATTTTCATAACCCGCTAACGCGCGTAATTCAATTTGTATGCACACACCGTTGCAGTTATGAGACTATATCTGTCAAAAAATAAGGATTCAATACTTAAATATTTACATTTCAAATATTTTTTGCATGTAAAGTGTGTGAAAAGATACTGCAGTTATAAGGCTGTAACACACACAGGATACTCAAAGGTTAGAATGACTAGTTTCATTATGACGTCACAAATGTTGAACGCTGTAAAATGCAACGTCACAAGCGAGAATCAAAGTTCACGTTTGTGGCTGTTACAGTGGCTCTCCCATTAACATGAACTTACCCTTAGGATAAAACAGAAATTTTGACCTATAAATTACATTCGCGGACAAGGCAAGAAGTTAAAAAAAATGTAAATATAAGCATTAAATCGTTATTTTTTGAAAGATATAGTCTCATAACTGCAGCGGCGTGTGCATACAAATTTTCATAACGCGCTAGCGCACGTTACTCAATTTGTATGCACATACCGCAACAGAGCAAATGCTATACATAACGCCATGTTCACTAAATAACGTTGTTTATTTCTTAAATTAATAGCAATTGCTTTGCTGGCATATTCCATGATGCGCGCTAGCGCATCATGGAAAATATGCCAGCAGAGCAGTTGCTATTCATAACGCCATGTTCACTAAATAATCGTTGTTTATTACTTATATTTGAATTTTACTACTCGCAAATACTCTGTATTAGCCCAGAGTTTGACATTTAGCTATTGCATCAAAAATAAACATTCAGACTGTAATGTATCTTTTTAATTAACATAGATTTGTTAACAGAATCAATGATATTTTATAACAGTAATTCCTACAAAATGTTATTATAAGAAATGTTTTAATATTTAAATACATCAATTTTTTGGAGTTGGAGAAAAACCACATGATGTATCGTATAGTGGTTTAAATCTATAACGTCATGGAAAAGTATATGACGTCTCACCTTTATGACGTCATAGTATACAGACAGAGCATTGTCGATTATTATAGCATTGAATCATGATTTTTTGAAGTATACACTCTCATAACTGCCGCGGTGTGTCCATACAAATTGAGTAACGCGCGTTAGCGCGTTATGAAAATTTGTATGCACACACCGCGGCATTTATGAGAGTGTATACTTCAAAAAATCATGATTTAATGCTTATATTTACATTTTTTCAACTTCTTGCCTTGTCTGCAAATGTGATGCATGCCTTAAAATTCCTATCTTATTCTAAGGGTAAGTTAATATTAATGGAAGAGCCACAGTAACAGCCACAAGCGTGAACTTTGATTTTCGCTTGTGACGTTGCAGTTTGCAGCGTTCAACGTTTGTGACGTCATAATAAAACTCGTCAATTTAATTGACCTTTGACTACTTGTTGCATTTAGAGGCATTTGAAGATCACAGAATTTAATGGAAAAACACAGTAGAATGTAAATATAGAAAGATAATTGCAGTTCCTTCTTATGGACTTACAGTGGGAAAGAACAATGGATATGCAAATATGAGACTATATCTTTCAAAAAATAATGATTCAATGCTTAAATGAAACGTTCTTTGTATCACGTTTTGACTTCAAAGAGAAATATTATTGAACCTTAAGGATATTTGTGATTATAAATTTAAGAACATTTATTTCATTATGCATTATATTATTCAAGGCATAAATGTGTTAATTTAGTTAACTATTATATAAGAGAACATAGTTTCGTAAAACGAAATGATATTTATATATACTGTATTGACGTCAACTATCCAAAGTTGAATATACTTTGTTCTTTCTCTATTATTTTGAGAGAGGAACGAGGTTTCTGACAATGAGATTTGAATTTTATGATACTAGTTTAATAAACTGCAGATAAAACATGATATGGCATGGACTAAACAATATTAATTTTTACACGTGTTGATGGAGGACAAAACAGCATTTCAATGTCAAAACAAGATCATTTTGAAAGAAAACTGAGAGCAATAATATAAAATGAAACCCAACATCACCCCCCCCCCCCCCCACACACACACACACAATAACATGCACTTATACATTCCAATGTATTCCATTCACAACTATTCTTGTCTTACGAGTGATTATCCCTATGAATAACAATCAGAATGAACCAGCACTTTAATAACAGTTTTATAGGAACATTTACTGTAGGTACATACATTTTCATGTAGATACTTGGGGTGCATTTACATCTGCATCACAACATAAATATTTTCCAATATATTCCTATACCAAAGCTGTTTAATATGCCGGCTTATATGTATTATAATCAATGAATACATCGACTTACTTGTGTGAAACTTGCAGGATTAGGACGGTCTTCGTTTTTATTAACATTCTGCAGATTGACAAGTATCCGTGTCGCTGTCATTGCCCTAATCCCTTTTAAAATGCTTCTTGACAACTTCATGCAACATGAAAGTGAAAGTAGAGGGTTGTTTATTAGAAACATAAAGTTTTGAATTTTCACGGTATTAAATTTCCGGAATACCATTCCCCCCCCCCCCCCCCCCACCCCAAATGACGGACAAAAGTAAACAAATTATTGATGGCTCTTTTTTACAATATATACGAATGATATTTACAGTATGCGTCGCGACTGCAAAATACTGATATAGCATAACAGCAGGTTATTTTTAGTCATTTTATTTTTAAAATGTCGCAGAAGTGATCGCCACCCCGATTCAGTGTTATTGCCTTAACTGCTGCCAACGGTGACTGATTAATCAATTAGCAATGCCAACAATACTATCAGAGACATAAATGTCTATGGTACACTATATAATTATGTGTGTGTGTATTAATAGTAATACAATTTATATTGATCCATGCACCTGTATAAAATAAATGCATATAAAACAAATTTTTAAATTTATTCATGAGCTTTCGACTTATGCTTCGGATCACATTTATTTTAACCATTTTCATTATGAATTTTGCATTAATTAAATAGCCCTATCATTAATGTGGCATTCCCTATATCCATTCAATACAATATTTGCATTTAAGAAAAGCTGCAGTTCTGTCGCTATGAAAAAACTTCAGAATTGTTATATTCTTTGGAAAACCATTTTCCCTTTTGTCCCGAATTATTAAGGTAGAGACGGGTATGAATAATTAAGGTATATATAAACTACAGCATCCGCAGCACAGTTAAGGCTGTCAATAAACTCCGTTCAGACAAAAAGTACGGGAAATGTGCATTATGACATCACAGTATATTACAAACCTCGAAAGTACTTATTAATCTATTTATTAGTAAAATTAACTTATACTAATCTTTTAATTAAAAACAACAAATGCTATTACTTACAATTTTGATGTCCGTTATATCGTACACACTGAAAAATAAGCGAGATGTCGTTCTCGCTGTACTACAAAATATGACGTCATATGCTTCAAAATGACGCATTAAGTTAAATCATTGAAGGCTATCTTGCAGTTTTATAGCGAAGAAAAATAAATGTCATACATTAACGGAAAAGTATAAATGAATATTTTGTTTAAAATTATTATTAGTAGAATGCTACCTATATAGTCTTATTTTCATTTTGTTAAAAGTATCACCGTGCAAAATTCATCGTTCAATTATAACTTTATTTTGGACTTTACTTTTAAAATTCAACATATGTTTTTAATATTTTCTCACAGTCTATTTCTTACAAAGTTACTTATTTAATTAGTGATTAACACTTTTCGGACTCTATATGTGATTTCAAAGAGACAGAGTGGCATGTCTCAAGGACTGTTAATCTCCTAAAACAACATTGTGCAATTATCAGTTTTTCATGTCTTGGACATCAAAGACTCATTGAGTTTATTTAATTATTTTATATCTGTGAACCTTTCACTCAGCTTACTTACATGTATGTCACCACCTGTCAATTTATTGTCATTGTTCAAATTCCTTTATATAGTTATGTACAATTGTCAATCGGTAGTCTGGAATACGGCGGCCAGCCTCGGCCATGTCCGACTCACCCAGAGTCTTGAGTCCGGAGGCCACTACTGGCCATATCCGACTTGTTTGTAAAATGTCTATCTGTTAAAATGTTGCCATCGTTGAATCTCGTCAAATAAATACGGAATCCTTCATCACTTGGTTTATTTTCTGGAACTGTATACTGGTAGACCTTCGGGAATACGGCAAACCTACCCTTCGTTTTTACCTTACGGCTTACAACGCGCCACAACTTTATACCTTATACCCTTTACGCCAACATTCCCTCACCCGGTTCGTACTGCACACGACCGATGCAGATCCAGAAGAATTTCTCTAGCACCGTAAAATCTACGCGGTCACAGTTGGTGGAGAATCCGGGTAACAACAACGCCCGGGGTTGCTGCATATATTTTGCAGTAGCCAGATCCTGGACCTCTTCAGCCAGCGAGTTTCCCCCATTAAACATCAACTCAACGTAACAACGACGGACAACAACAGCCACAGTCATCATAAACAGCGCAGATCTGATCGCCGTGGAGTTCCAACCAACGTTTCAACACCCTTTCAACGCCCAATTACTACTGTCTCAAGAATTAAACCAAAGAACTCAACAAAATGACAAGATTGTGATACTTCATTCAAAACACGAGGACGTGTTTTCTCCGGAGCGGTGGGAAATTATCACCGTGCAAAATTCATCGTTCAATTATAACTTTATTTTGGACTTTACTTTTAAAATTCAACATATGTTTTTAATATTTTCTCACAGTCTATTTCTTACAAAGTTACTTATTTAATTAGTGATTAACACTTTTCGGACTCTATATGTGATTTCAAAGAGACAGAGTGGCATGTCTCAAGGACTGTTAATCTCCTAAAACAACATTGTGCAATTATCAGTTTTTCATGTCTTGGACATCAAAGACTCATTGAGTTTATTTAATTATTTTATATCTGTGAACCTTTCACTCAGCTTACTTACATGTATGTCACCACCTGTCAATTTATTGTCATTGTTCAAATTCCTTTATATAGTTATGTACAATTGTCAATCGGTAGTCTGGAATACGGCGGCCAGCCTCGGCCATGTCCGACTCACCCAGAGTCTTGAGTCCGGAGGCCACTACTGGCCATATCCGACTTGTTTGTAAAATGTCTATCTGTTAAAATGTTGCCATCGTTGAATCTCGTCAAATAAATACGGAATCCTTCATCACTTGGTTTATTTTCTGGAACTGTATACTGGTAGACCTTCGGGAATACGGCAAACCTACCCTTCGTTTTTACCTTACGGCTTACAACGCGCCACAACTTTATACCTTATACCCTTTACGCCAACATTCCCTCACCCGGTTCGTACTGCACACGACCGATGCAGATCCAGAAGAATTTCTCTAGCACCGTAAAATCTACGCGGTCACAAAAGTATGCATCGTATAAAGAATCCACCTCGGTTTTGTATAAAATATCGTATATCTAAAATCTGAGTACCTAAATAAATCACTTAATTGCAAGGGCATACACTTACCTGATCCCGACAAACTTTTACATGTGAATTTGAAATATGCTATGTAACTTAAAAACTTCTACGATCCTTGTAAAATCTTACAAATTAATTATTTTTTAATGAAATTAACCCTGTGACCTTCAAAATTATTCAACATATGCATTATAAATTACGGTTTCTACTAATAAATATTCTTATCTTAAAAAGTTCGCACCGTTTTTCAAAATCTACGATATAACATTAAGTTATTTCATAATTCAGTTGTGAATTTTGACATGATTATGCCCTTGCAATATTGAATTTTTTAAATGACCTCAAAACTACAAATACATCTGCTTGTACCATGCGACTGCCATATCACGTGACCACTATGAACATAAAATATTGTACTGTTATATATATATTTTAGAAACATATTGCGTTTGAGTGACTGTTATTGATTTTAAAAAGGACATGCCAGTTTAACTAAAGTATACGCGTTTTCATCACAAAAATTTGCCCATATTTTTATTGACCGCCTTAACTGTACTGCGTCCCTAGCTGCGACCAGACCGGGAGTTACAGACGTGCAGCTACATCATCCCAAGCCACGGTCCGGAGTCCGCATAGCTAAGCCTATCAAGTTGCTTTCAAATATTTTTAACACAAAATGCAGAATAAACTGAGGAGCAATTAACATGCAAGTTTAAATAAACATACTTTTTCGGGTGCGTTGCATCGTTTTTGAAAAGGAAGGAGGAGGCAGACATAAATACCCGAAATATTCACAAGCAAAAAAAAAAAATCCCCATCCCCATTCTCCCCCCCCCCCCCCCCCCCCCGGTACATGCCTGTTACTTTTATAGTTACTGTAGTTTTACTAACTGTGGCTTAAAATATGCAGTTCTTGAGATGATTATAAGATTTTTCAAAATTATTCCTATGTTGAGCTTGGCTTCCTTTCTTTAGGCAACATTTTTAATCATGGGGGTAAAGCTTGAACAAACTAATCTAGTTTCTTTCTTTGGGCAACATTTTTACTTATGGGGGCACAGCTTGAACAAACTATTCATCTAATTTCTTTTCTAACTAGTCCAGTCTTTCTTTATAACATCTTAGATGAACCCACCACTTTTACCTCACTTTGGGAAAAAAAAAAGAACTTTATTCTTTCAACAAAAGATACTTCGTCCAAGTTTGGTGTACCGGTAGTTCTAGAAAATAAGTTTTCATGTAAGGTTGAAACTTGATTTTATTCAGATATTGGACACAGCTTACATGCCTTCAGAATTCCGACAAGTCAGAGCTAAACATAATGGGATAGTATATGTGTTGACATCAACGCCAAAACTTCAATTGAAAAGAGCCAGCAAAGCCAGTTTAAATTATTTAGAAGTAGTTGGAATGAATCTGAACATTCCAAATTTTAGAACCAAATATAAAACAAAATTGTCACTTATTTCATCCCTCAATACTCCAACTTCTTGGTATTAAGACTTCCTCCCTTGCAAACACAAACAGTTAACTTGACGTTAAAAAGGGGGAAGAGGGACTTTCCATTTTTGTTTAGCTGTAATTGAAATGCAAATCTTTGTGCATACAGTTCATCAATGAAACAATTATAACACAATACATATTATCAATAACTTTTTATTACAAGTATATTTGTGTTTCAACCATTTGAAATATAAACCAGTTATATCATTTAAAGTGTAAAACGAATTGTTCATCATATGCACAAAAAGTATGTAAAAAATACAAAAGTGAGGAATTTTCTTTCAGATATTCCAAGACAAAGTGAGCTTTACAATAATATTATCAACTTAGTTCAAGATTTTTAACAATACCTATATGATTGGGCCTCTCCAGTAAGTTTTTATTTTAGTGTTAATTTAAATCATTGTGTTGAAAATTCAGCATGGATTGATTTTCTGATTATAATGACAACACATTAAAAGTCTATTACTCAAATATAAAATTGACTAAACCTACATGTACATATCTCTCTCCTACATATGTAAGAGGGTCACAAAATTGGTCATGGTTTGCCATGATGCAATTATAAATGGATAATGATAATACAATGTATACCGATTAAAAATCAAGGTACGTTTAAGTTGCTTTTGGCTTTGGCACAACCATGTTTTGAAATACATGTACATCTATATGAATCAAAGTGTTTTGGTAAAAAAACAAAAAATTAAAAAAATTATAACACTAGCAGGCATGTTTTTGAAACAATATTATAATGCTAAATAAAATATGTGAATATGGCTTTTCTATATAAAAGGAATGAATCAATTCTTGATTTATGAAGAACATTCATGATAGATTCTTAAAAATTACTGCATCTAAAAAAGTGAAAAACCTGTATTTCTAATACTTTCAGAATAATTTTAAACATGTTGCCTTCTAAAATGGTGGTACAAAAATACAAACTACTGATATCCTTCATTATAGTAAAATAAAGATTGATTTTAATTGATACATTAACTTGTATTTTATTAACTTGGTGGAATATACACTAACCCATGCAAAGTGAAAAAGCGAAAACTTTTCAATTAAATTGATACAACATAAAAATGTACCTACTAAGTAAATACATGTAACACTTTTTTATGATTCAAATTACAAAGGGATGTCCTTTAGCCAAAAAATAAATAATTCAAACTTGTTAAATTTTGAGTGTCTTTTGCAAATGCTCCTAATTATTAAGGTCAAGATCTAGTAAATGATTCAAGAGTGTCTTTTTGGTGCTAGAACCATTATGACGTCATAATTGATTTGAAGAATCTTTTCCCCGTACTTTACGGCTTTAAAGGAATTATGTAGAAAATCAAACAATTTCTTGACATTCTGTGTTAAATCATGGGAAAAGTAATCCCGGTGCGTATATTCAATTTGACATCATTTTAAAGAGGAGGCCAAGAGCTTGTTTAATTCCATTCATAGAGAGACTGTAGGCATTCTAGATATATTTCATTTGTCCAAAATGGACAAAACTCCAGAATTTCTTCCTCTATTCCTTCATATTTCATTTAAAATGACAGTTTAAAACATGATTTTTCATTGTGTTTACCAAAAATTATAGCCCCGGTACACCCTGCCAAACAAAGCTATTGTTATGAAGCATCATCGAAAGAATTTATATCTTAAATTTTATGAACCTGCAGGCACCTTTCATTTACTAGATCTTGACCTTAAAATGATTTCTTTTTTTTTCTTTCTTAAAAAACATACATATATCATCACTTAAAAAAAAAAACAACTTTTTTCACAATATAGACTCAATAAAATTGAATTATGAAATTTCTCTATTTTACAACTCTGCTCTAGCATATTCAAATCATATTATTCCTGATTTATGGCACATAAATTTTATGATCATATGGTTCATGTGTTAATATTTGGTACATATGAATACCATATTGACAACAAATCAATATTGAATAATAACATTTTTAAAGTTTTCAAACTGGTTTTCCATAGTTTGCGCCTTAATACTACAAAGAACATTCAAAAATTGAATTGTAAATACAGTAACTTTTGTGATATGATATCATTATGTGATTGTTTGATAAATGTATACTTGAAGCTGCAACAATTGAGCTGCACAAGTAAAGGTGATATTAAACATTAAACATGTGCAGATATACAACCCAATATGTAAAATTTATTTTCAATTCTAAAATAATGTTTCTAAAACTAAATACAAAATAATCTATTATGCTAATCTTCATTTATAAAAGTAAGTCATTCATTACACATAAAAATTGTCTGTAATAAACTCTAAACCAGGTGAAATATAACATATAATTCTTCCGAAAATAAAATATGATATCTTGTTTTAACTCAAAAATGGTAAAGTGTCTTACAAAACAGTGGATGATGATTATAAAGTACTGTACAGTTTCGAGTTAGTGTAATAAAAAATGAGACTTAATTCTCTTGAAATAAAAAAAACCTCTCTCAATTTCAAGTAAAATATCTTTTAAGCTTTCTACTAAAATATAAATGATATCAATTCTATTTCCACTCTAAATCTAAATACCTGTTGCAACCTTCTGGAGGAAATGTAAAAGGTTGTTGTATAACAAATTCATACAATGAATCTCTAACGTCTTCAATATTGTAAACTTCAATCAGCAAGTTGAATAAATTTATATTTTATATATAAATCAAACTTTTAAAGAGTAGCTATGAATTATCATGTATTTCAACATTTCTATATAACTGTAAAACTGATTCAAGGAATGACACAATTTAAATGAGATTCTATTATCAACAGCCAATATTGTATATGCATCTAAATATAATATTCATATTTTACATGTATAAATCAATGAGTTTCTATGATATCATATAACAGAGGAAAACTAAGACAAAATTACATGTATGTGTATAGTTACTCTTTAAGATTTTGGGGCAGCATGGATAGCATTTCAGATCTCTATCAAGAAACGATTTTTAAAAGTCCTCTACAAATTCTTTTTTCTCAAAAAATCTTAATTTTTGTTCACAAAAAGAAATATATCACACTTTACAAATCTATAGACAATATGATGACAAGTTGATGATCAAAATCAGTGAAGTCTGTATAACTAGGGTTTCATCTTTATAAGAGGAATGTTTTTATTGTTTAAACACTTGTCACAGACCCATTCAGCATAGACCTCTTGTGTAAGCATGATGAAAGCAGGCTCTGTTAATCCGGCACACATCCGATGAAACCAAAAATTACAACCACTCTCACACAGAATTGCTTGGTCATTCTCATGAACTTCCTTATGGCACACTCCACATGGATAAATGGGAGGGGCATTTGGATTTGCTGGATTGAATACCATGGATTGATTGGGTGGATAAATTTTCCCCATGGACTGTGGACCCCCAGGTCCCATGTGCATGGGCCCACCTCCTCCCCTAGGACTTGACATGGGATGAGTCGATCTGGGATCTGGCATATTTCCACCAGGACCAGAGTGAGACATAGGCATTTGCCCATTGTGACCTTGCATTTGCATTGGTCCATTTGGTCCTGACATCTGCATGGGTCCATTAGGACCAGACATTTGCATTTGCATGGGTCCACCTCCTGGCCCTGCCATTGACATAGGTACATTTCCTGGTCCCATCATATGCATTGGCCCATTGCCAGGACCTCCAGGGCCCATATGCATTGGGCCATTTCCTGGCCCAGACATCATAGCCATGGGTGGTCCATTACCAGGGCCTGACATCATGGACATGGGAGGCCCTGACATTGACGGTCCACTGACTGACATTGGCCCAACACCACTCATATGTGGTCCAGCCATCATTGGTCCTCCCCCTGCCATGGACATTGAGGGGCCTGACATTTGGGGCCCATTTCCTGGTCCTCCCGGTCCCATCATTGACATGGGATGTCCTGAATGGTTTTGCATCTGCATCAGTTGTTACCACACCATTCTGTGTAAGTTTTAGACCTACAAAACAAAAGTAGGAGCTACTTGTACATTTGTCTGGATTATCATTATCTCGTGATTTCAAAAATAAATTTAAACGTGTCCAATGTACCGGTATAGTAATTTTTAAATTTACACAACAAAGGGAAGATAGGATAATCTGTTTGGAACAAAAATATTGAATAAAAATATTCTTTCAACACAATGAATTGGCTATTAATATGTTACAATATTAAAATATAAATAACCATTAAACCATAAATCTTTAAAACAAAAATTGAAAGCAGTGTCAGAAATTTAGTTAATAAAGTAAATTTAGTTTTATTGAACAATCAAAAACATTTCTAACAGACTGGTAACAAAGAAAAATGTAGCATCAGAAGATGATATATGTGAAAATAAAGAAGGTGAAAAAAATGAAACAACTTTAAATCAAAACAGATTTTATCAAATAAAATGTACAATAAAACAAACAGCTAGGATATAGAGGGAACAAGGTATAGAGAGATTCTAATGATAGCTAAAAGACTCTGGGCAAAAAGACTCAGATGAACAGGTGAGGTGGATAGTGTTTAATTGATAGCACAAATCACATGTTGTACGGTTTAATACAATGTTTTATCATCAAAATAATTTTTTTCAAAAGATAACAAAAAATGTAATTTTAAGATTTTGTATCTACATGTGTATGTACACCATACAGGTCATGAGTCATAAAACATATTGTTATATTCAGTAGTATATTCTCACTATATAACTCTATATAGACAAATAGTCAATAACTGTAATATTAGCTCGTCCGAAAAATATTGACCGGTCAATATTTTTTTGATATTGACTGGCTAGGAATAATATCTAGAGAACATTCCCTCTATTTCAAATAATCGCCTCTGATTTGTTGATTCGTAAACGATGACGTAAATAACTCTTCGCGACTCCAAAACAAGGTGACGTCATAATAGACAGTCAGTCAAGGCAAGTAAACAACGGACGCGCAATGCGACGGTTTGCTTTCATAACGGATATAAGGATTTGCGAATTACTGTGAAGTAAAATCAGGTAGAACATCTGTATTTTAATTCTTCTGGTCGGCGGAATATCACCAGTGACCGTTTTATGCTGAGGATATTTTGGAAATGAACTTTGCACAAAATTGAATTCGTGAATTCTTTGTTGAGCTGAGAAAATTACGGCGATCTGTTTTCAATTACTTTCTTAAATTTTGGTTTGTTTCTTCATATAACAAAACAAATGTTGACTGTGTTTTCGGGCAACATTGATTATATTAGCCCCCTTGGGACGAAAATATTGCCCTTCGCTTCGCGTCGGGCAATATTTCGTCCCTCGGGGGCTAATATAATCAATGTTGCCCTCAACCCCAGTCAATATTTGTATAATATATACATGTACATGTATAAGTATCATGCATATTATTTTTCAAAAGATCATTGAAAATGTAATTTTAATATTTTGTATCTATGTACAGGTCATTACTTGTAAAACGCAATATATACATGTAAAGGTATCATGCATATTCATGAGGAACGTCACAAGCATCATTCAGTGTGAAAGAAACCCAAGCAGTACCATAAGCAGAATGAGATAATTTGTAGATTTCTTATAACGTTAAATAACGTTGATAAACAACAAACATGTTCATGAAGTTAAATGGGATCCAAATTATACTTAAAGTATTGGAGCCAAGTGAATAAAATTCATTTCCCTATTGTAAACACTAGTAATTATATCTATAAAGAGTTCTTACGCTAATGCCTGAATTACATTACATTTACAAGTTACCTGCCAACTTTTTCCTCACAAGCTTCACCGGAAGTTTATGAAATTGAGAACAATAAGGGTCTTATGCTGAAATACTGTTTTTCCATTTGAATTGCACCTGATTGACTAGTGATCAAATATCAAGGTATGTTGAAGTTTTGTTTATTTTTATTTAAGATAAAAAGATATCTGCTTTGATCCTTTATTCAGATTTATATAAAAAACGAAACAAAGGATGTGATACTGAAAATACCTTCGGTTCTCATTGGTACAAATATGGCGGCTCGCTTTGAGGATCCGTATCGTCCCGCAAATAACGGGACGCAAGGATCCTACAATAGGTAGGATCGCTTTTAACACAAGATTAAAACGATTCATGGGAAGTTAATTTTGAATATATCTTTTAAATTTCATGATACTGTATAATCTGCGATTTTTGACAGATTTTCCCGAATTTCCTCAATTATCTAAGCATCCCCAGCCTCATCCATAATTAGCCTCCACATCCAGTATGGGTTTTAGTTAACTTGACAGTATCACCTAACCCTCTTAATGATATGATACTTATTTGTCATCGTGTCTAACCAATTCTTGCCGACGACTTTATTTTACTATGAATTTAACGATAAAACTTTAATTCTCCTCTTCCACAGGGTTTTGACAATTTTTTTCTCCAAAATCATATATATACTGGTAGTGTATCATTTATCGGCTAAGACCAGTTATCGGCAAAACAGTTCAGGTTTATATCATGGGATATTCCAAGATTTTTTAATCTGTTAATTCAGTAATTAAGTATGTGTATAATAATACACATTTCAAAAAAAATTAAGTACAAAATTTGTGATCAAAACAAGCGACAAAAAAGGGCATCTCGTAATTTCGCCTTATGTTAAAATTCACCCCTGAGGTAGAGACTGGTATGGTTGTATTACGACTTTGACATCGCTATAAATAAAAGTCGTAATGTTCAGGTAAATTAAAAAAAGGGGGGAATTTTATTCGTTAATATTTCTGAAGTTTGCTTTGTTTACAATCGATGCATAACATGCTGGTTGAATAAACCCTATCATCTGGGGGACGAAACCAAACGGTTCCCTTTTCTAAACTTCCCATGATGCATTTTGGTTTGTTTTTTTCGTTTGCCCAAAAAGAAATTATTTTATTTACTTTAAATATTTCTAACTTTGAAAGGAGACCAATTCTGCTGGTGTAAATAGGAGAAAGTCCATAACTTTCTTAGATAATTGGTTTGTGTGGAAAATCATTTGATACTGTAAAAACTAAAAATCGGACCAAGCAGCTTTAAAAAATAAAATACTACCTATTTGTGATACATTATTATATCCCTTCTTTGATTTGACATATAATATCAATACATATATCATGTATAAACAAAAGGAATTCACTTATTTCCAAGAGATTCGTAGTGCAGTTGAATGCCTGATTGCACAATTATGTTTTGAATAGTCTACGGTTTTGTGTAATATTACCATATGATAATAATTTTATGAGTTTTGTTTATTATACATGTATCAAAATGCTGACAAATTTAGTCTGACCCCACAAGTGGCATAATTCAAATTACATTTAGCAGAGAATAAAATCAACATGTACAGGGAATTTACTATGATATTATCATGAAGCCAATAACTGGTACAATTAATCGTAAAAACTCAGCAAATTAGGGGCATGCTAGCTAGTAAGCAAAAACATGATGTTTTGGGTTCTAAATAATGATATCATCTAACAGATTGATAAATAAGGAGTTCACCATTTAAAGTATGTCAAGTTTTATCCAAAAATATCAAGAAATAAGGAAATACGAAAAGAAAACTGTTACAGTGCTGGTATAGAATATTTTACTTTTTTTCTACAGATTGAGACAAATCATTAGTGATCCTTTTGTTTACTTTACAGAGCCATGATGCAGAGCCCAAGTAGTAATGATTCAAGGCCTCACAGTAACAGCAGTGTTCTTAGTGAAAGGGGACCAAAATTGCGGGAGGATGTTTGTATTGGAGAGGAGGTCAGAATTTCATTACACTTGGCAATTGAAAGATTTAGACGAAATGAAGAACAAAAAGGTATATAGAGCAGTAGCACACATACTTGTTGTCTGTACATATGTCTATATCATTCAACATTTGAAATACATGTTCTGCAATTTTACCTCCTAGAATTGGAATTTCCATCCTCTCTGACAGCAACAGAAAGGGCATATGTTCATCGATATTGTGACACAGTAGGACTCAAGCATAAAAGCAAAGGGTAATTAGAAACAAATATTGTCTTTGTGAATTTTACTTGTATTTTGCAGGAAGTAAAAATAGTCAATAAATTCGCATTTTTATGTAATGTTAGTGACTTTGTTATGTGTAATATATATCATTTTCAGAAAAGGCAACAATAGATTATTAACGGTCACCAAGAAAGAGTCAAACCAAACTCAAACATCAGCTTCTTCCTTGAATATGATAAGGAATTCAAGGCAGCAAATTTGTAATTTGCTTCAGAGGTTTCCCTTGACCACCAAAGAAAGACAGGAGCTTATGCCACAAATGGAAAGAAATCCAGCATATGATGGTATTAATTCATTATCTAGTATATGATATATGAAGTTTAAAAACAGCATTTTACTTATTGTCTGTTATTTAGTTATGATATATTAATTTAACCTCATTGTTCAGGTAGAACAAAAGTATTTAAGTAAAACTTTGAAGAATTATATACAGGGTATTAGTATTTTATTATATTATTTAACAAGAATTGAATCCTTGAAATTTTAGCTAACAGGGATATTGCCAAAGCAACTATTGGCAAACTTAATAATGGAGTGGCACAAATTCCTCCTGCCAGAATTAGCACAGAGTTGGACTCATTTAGAAGCACTTTGCCAGTTTTTCAACACAAAGAGGAGATAATCCGCAGCATCAACTCCAACAGAACCCTTCTTATTACAGGAGAAACTGGTTCAGGGAAGACAACTCAGGTATGTAATTCAAAGTATGACACTATAACATTGAAACCTGTAATAAAATATATATCGGAAATTTATATTTTGAGGAAATATATATATTGTTGACCATAAAACCAAATTTGTGAGAATTTTCAATTTTTTATTTTTATTACAGGTATATTATATAAGTGTTACAAACTTAAAAAAAAAATAAACCAAAGTTTTGAGGCTTAACCATTTTTTTAACGAAATTAATTATAGATTCCACAGATGATACTAGATGATTGCACAGCAAACAACAAGAGATGTCGCATACTTTGTACACAGCCCAGAAGAATAGCGGCACTTAGTATCGCTGAAAGAGTGTCAGCAGAGAGAGGGGAGAAGATAGGACAAACCGTCGGCTACCAGATCCGTCTGGAGAGCAAGTAAGACCATATGCAGTATACTAATCAAAAATGTTTTTTTAACTTAAGAATTTATTGCATCTAATTGATTGTAATGTTGTTTCTTACCGGTAATTGAAATCCAAGTCTCTGAATGATATATATATATAATATTTTTCTGGGTGATTTCAAATTGCATGTATTTCATCCTCACATATTGAATTTTCTGTGGTTAAAAGTTGTCTTTTAAAGTACCTAGACTGTAAAAGAACCTAGACTGTAATGGGTAAAAATTATCTTTGTTTTTTGTTTTATTAGATTTTTAAACCCATGTTTTTTGTTATTTAAAAAAGAAAAACAATAACTATGAAATCATCAATTTTTACAGGACATCTCCAAAGACACTTCTTACGTTTTGCACTAATGGGGTCTTGCTGAGAACGCTGATGAATGGAAGCCACTCTTTGTCAACTGTTACACATGTTATTGTGGTAAGAGCTTAGTACAATTAAAGCAACTTACCTTTGATTGCTTTGAATAGTGTTATATATTAAACAATGTTTAATCGTAAATTGGAAAAAGGAAACCATTAAGGTGAATTTTTCACCTTTGTTAAAACAATATGAGCTGTATTTTTTAGAATTTTATTTCGCTGCAAAAACCTGCTAGTATGATAAGTCTGCCTGTAACTTTAACTTTTATGATAAATAAGATATGTGAATATCATTAATTTTTGTCAGGAGAACTATTTCACTTATAAGGAATATATAGCAGATCAATTTTTGTACAGGACAACAATAATTTAATTTTGCTCTAATTAAGGTTTCTTAATGGCTTTTCCAACAAAAACAGAGCTAACAGAAATTTAAAAACCATGATATTTTTTGTCATTTTAGTAGAAAATAACATTTTCTTTTTAAAAAATGTTAACATGAAAATTGCAGCTCATATTGCTTTAAATGTATTGGTATCTTAACTTTTAGGATGAGGTCCATGAGAGAGACAGATTCAGTGATTTCCTTCTCACAGCCATTAGAGACGAGCTATCTAAATATCCACACATGAAACTTATTTTAATGAGTGCCTCAATGAATGTGGACCTGTTTATTAGATACTTCAATAATTGTCCTGTACTGAGGTGTAAGTTCAAATACTTCTATGAAGACTTTCCTATCACTCTAAATTTTCTCTTATTTAGCATGATATACATGTATATATATGTTATATAGGTAAACTTGTGGTACTCTACCAAAGAAAAAAAACTGTTTTACCTCTTGATGTGAATTTTTTTTCTACATTTTTAGTCCCAGGAAATCTTTTTGATGTGGAAGAGCATTTCTTGGAGGATGTGCTAAAATGGTAATTTCTTTATCAACATTGTATAAGTGCCAAATATCTTCAGTGTTACTCCTGATTAAAGAAAATACAAGTTTTGTTTAAAAATTGAATAACACAAATTGATTACCCGGTAATTTAACATTGTCTTATTCTATGTAAATTACAGGACTGGTTACACAAACAAGAAAATGGAAAAGTTGAAGAAAACCCAACCAGATGGTATGTGCATTAGTTTAAGTATTGGATCTCCCATGTTATGTGATTTTGTAATGGTGTATACATGTAACTTCATACAGTGAGTTGTGTTTTAGCTCATCTAAACCAAAATATTTGTATGCCCGCAGAAAAATGCATACATTTTGCAAATAATTTTGTGTGATGTTTTCTGTCATTTTTTTTAACAGTGGCAAACCAACAAAAACAGCTGAGTCAGTGGTGCAAGATTCAGATGGATGAAGTTCAGACCACAGCTCACTCGGAGGAGATAGAGGAGAAGATGGCTAAAGAATTGTTAGAAGAAGGGAAAACTCCACAAGTAATACTTGGTCCAATGTGTTATTAAAAAAAGAATTGATCAACAAAAATATTTTTGAGAGATTTAAGGGTTGAATAATGAAATAATCAAAAGATTCATATAGCATTGATTTATTTGAGTTTTGGTTAAATCATGACCTTTTAATTGGAAAGAACAGTATTTGAGAGACTAAAGTTTATGTTTACTTTTGTGTACAGAAACTTGACGATTGAATATTTTACTTAAAACTTATTATGATATTGTGATGGTGTGTATAGTACATAAAACCTGTATATGTACCATGTTTTATGACAGACTGCTGATGAGAAAGAGGAGCTAGAACCGTGGCTTGTGAAGGAAATGGATGAACTTTTGAGTGAGATCTGGCTGACTGGAAATGAGGACTGCTTCTCTCAGCTCATCCATCTCATCAAGAGTGAAAATGTCTCAGGTCTGACTGGTTATGATAATAAGACATCCATGAACATTCCATATCAATCCTTAATTCAAAAGACATTCATTTGCATAAGATACTAAGTATATTAAGAATACTGTGAAGTTGATTATCTGGTGCTTTTCATATAGTGGACTACCAGCACTCTGAGACCAGCCTGTCCCCCCTGATGATAGCTGCTGCCCGGGGTTTTACTGCTATCGTGGAGCATCTCCTGACCTTTGGAGCAAATGTCAAACTCCAGTCTTCAAATGACTGGACAGCGCTGGATTTCGCCAAGAGGTTTAACCATGAAGAAGTCATTGAAATGCTGCAAGCTTACATGTGAGTGGCAGAGGATTCAGAATATATACAGTCTACTCTTCCATTTTAACCAATAAATTTATTATAACCCACTGCAAATTCAAGTTTAGGGGAAATGGTGGTACATTGAATCACCATGTCCAGCGGTCAGAAGTCATGATATTTTTTTTTTTTTGGTCCAAACATGTTTTCGGAGACTAGTGAATGGATTTTTATGAAAATTGTATAAACGTGCACCGAATACACACAGAGACTAATGCATAAGTTTTGATGGGAGTTTATGTGTAATGGAATCACATTCATCTGTTTGTCCATGGTAGAATTTCCCTAATGTCTTTTCATATGTACAGTATATCTGTTTGTCCCATTTTGATGTCTGGTCATTTACTTTTATGAAAAGAAATGTCAAGGTTCATACAAGGCATAAATGTTAGACATGATGTGAGGGTGTGTCATGATCCTGATCTGAGGTCATTGATCAAGGCTAAGGTCATTAAAATGTTGCTTTCATGATATAAAGGATCCCAGGGTATTTGTCATTTGAATAGTTCTACATTACATTTAATCATTTAAAATCTAGAAGAAGTATAATATTTTCATAGTATTTAATTTCTATTTTGGATTGAGTATTCTGAAGAAGAAAAAACTATTACTGTATGCTCCCATATATTTGCCCCCTTTCTATTTTTGCCCCTTTCACCCTTGTTGTAAGGGGGCAAATTTTAAACTGGGCAAATTCCAATGTGTCATATTATCTCTTTTTCAACACATTTGTCTGGGCAAATTCAAGACAGTGAAACTGTTTGCAAGTGTAGAAGGGCAAAAATTACCCTGTATACAGTATATTATGGCCGAAGAATATATATTACACATTACAATTTCCTTTGTAGGATTGAGTATGAAATGGGACCCTCTGATGATATTAAAGCTCTTGATACAGTAGCAGCAAGGGAGCTCTCAGAGGAAGAGAAAGAACTGCTGAATTTATATCAACACAGCTTTGATGATGACAAAGTGGATATTGAGCTCATTCTCTCTCTTGTGATCAAAATCTTATCTACCAGTAAAGAGGGTATGTTAATCATGAAAACTAAAGCACTGTAATTGAAGTACTCATTTGACATATACAAATAAGAATCATGACTTCACAATTTACAAAGATAACATGGATTAAATGTTTCTGATATATCAGTTGATTTTACATGTACATGTACACTGTTTATGGTTGAAAAATTGTAACTTGTGTTGTACATCTAACCAACATATTTGATTGAACAAAATGAATGTTACATTAAAATGAAATCTTGTACATGATGCACAAAATTTTTCTGTAGGTGCTGTATTGATCTTTCTCCCTGGCTATGATGACATTGTGACTTTAAGAGAAGCAATTGGTGATAGCAAGAGTATGGATAAATTCAGGTAAATGAATCTGACTGTCAATTTCATGAACATATTTTACAGTGCTGTAGATAAAATGAGCTAATCAGTAATTGTAGACTCACACATTGGTTTTCTGAGCCTACAAGGTGTTTTTTTTTACCACTTTGAAATTCTGTTTTCCATTTGGCAGGTATGTGTTGTACACCTTACACTCATCCATGCAATCAAATGACCAGAAAAGAGTGTTTAAATCTGTACCCCAAGGAGTCAGAAAAATTGTAGGTACAGGCACGCTCAATGATAAACCAAATATCAGTATTCTCTTGCATTGTTGTTTGGCACTATACAATATATGAATGCCCTTTAATTCTTTGTTTCAGATTCTGGCAACTAATATTGCAGAGACTAGCATTACTATCAATGATGTTGTATATGTTATTGATTCAGGGAAAGTGAAAGAGGTATTTGAATTATAATTCATCAAATTTTGATACCAACATACTGTATTTGTGCAATCTGCAAAACTACCTTGATGCACTTAATGATTGATTGATTGATTGACTTGGACGTTTACAGAAAGCCTTTGATGCCTTACTCTCACTGTCAATGCTGAAGAGTACATGGATCTCAAAAGCCAGTGCACTGCAGAGAAAGGGGAGGTAAGAGCATACACCAGAATCCATAGGGAATTAAATATGCACATTCATGAATATCATCTTTTTAAATAAGCAATACTTGTTGACAGGGCTGGGAGATGTAGGCCAGGCATATGTTACCATCTATTCAGCAGAATCCGACATAGTATGATGCAGGACTATGCCACTCCAGAAATTCTAAGGTATCCTCTTCAGGTAAGGTATAAATTATATGTGATATCTCTCTTTCTTGGACAATATTAATAATTTAGGCTTTGTCCTATTAAAATGGCGTTAATGAAAACCGATGTATTCCAGGAAATATGCCTCCATACCAAGCTGATAGCTCCGATTCACTGTCCAATAGCAGAGTTCTTGGCTAAGGCCCCTGAGCCCCCTCCATACATGGTGACAAGAAATGCTGTTCTACTGCTGAAGGTAACCGTTGCTATAGCCCACAGTAGAGGCCCCACTAAGAACAATGGGGTTTAATTTGTGATTTATGCTCCGTTTCTAGGTTATCTAATTTTGTGTTTTACAATATATACATGCACATCACAATTTTATGAAGGAATCAAAAACTTATGAATCTAAATTTTAATAAAAAATTGCCCTTTTACCATGTTTTTCTTCTGAATTAGAGTGTTTTATATTGATGTTTGATGTGAACATTTGCAGCAAATAGATGCTCTGGACCACTTTGAGGACCTGACAGAGATAGGCTATCACCTAGCGGACTTACCCCTGGAGCCGCGGCTGGGAAAGGTTGTGCTGTACTCCATCGTACTCAAATGTCTGGACCCGGTGCTGACCATTGTGTGTGCTCTAGCATACAAAGATCCCTGTAAGTTTTATTAATATTCTTTACCGATTTTAGTTGATTTTGTTGTTGATCTTCAAAATCAAATGCTCATAATAAAAGTAAGATATATAATATTACAGCAACAGATGATATTTACATTTGTAATGAACATTGCCCACAAATTTTCATCTCCTAATTGTGAATTTTACAAAGATAAATAATTGATGGTCTTAGAATTGATCAAAAGGATTTCCAAATTATCCTTTAGATTTTTATTTTGCTTTCATAACTCAGCATACACATAGTTACTTGTAAGTCAATGTTTATATACAACTTCACTACAGTGTAATTGTTTAAGTGTTGCATTTTGATGTGTGTTGATTTCTCCTTTCAGTTATGCTGCCCTCTACTCCTCATTTGAAGCGAGCTGCCGACCAGGCTAGACGTATGTACAGCTCCAACACATTCAGTGATCACATGACCCTGCTCAGAGCATTCCAGGTCTGATTAATAATAATATACTGTGTTTTATGATTGTTTAAACTTGTTGTTATCCTGTAGAAGGTCAAAGGTCCTTATAAGTCTGAATTTCGTGCTTTTGTAAAAGGGGTGGCAAAGAGCTCGCACTGACAATTGTGAGAGAAGTTACTGCGAAAAGAATTTTCTGTCTTCTGCTTCCATGGAGATGATAGTTGGAATGAGGTATTTCAACCAAATATCAAACAAGTATTTCTTGTCATTTTGGCATAATAATCACAACTCTACCTACAATACTTCTAGTTTATTTAATCACTGAAAGTAAAAGATATATGTAGGATATACATGTGCATGTAAATATTTTATGTTTTTAAAAAAATATTGAACAAAAATTCATAAGTTTACTGGATAATCTTCACTTCAGAACACAACTCCTTGGCCAGTTGAGGGCATCAGGATTTGTTCGAGCAAGAGGGGGTGGAGACATTCGAGACCTGAACACTAACTCTGAAAACTGGGCAGCTGTCAAAGCAGCTCTCTGTGCAGGCATCTATCCCAACCTGGCAAAGATTGAAAAAAATAAGAACTACAAAATGTTTTCACAGTATGTGTATTCATTTGATTGGTATAGATTTAGTTTTTACTGTAGAACTTGTGTAATATAATATACCTTTGTGTATGATATGCAAGCCAAAATTTTTTGAAAACAATCCGGAAAAAATGTTTTTTCTGTATATGATGATTATGTGCTCGGTTAAAGCAATGCCTAAGAAAGAATGAGGAACACAAGAAGTAGAAATAAATGTTATATAATGTTTTAAATCATCATTATCAGGAATATTTTTATGCTAAAATTTTATAATTTTGAACATGTTGCACAATTAAAAAGTTGGATTTGGCAATGTACATCCATAAAATAAGTTCTTTATTAAGTGGATTTAATCCCTATAGATGACAATAACACAGGGTATCCAGTAACATGCTCTGTAGAGAGAAGATAAAAATTTGTTCCTCTGCATGAAACAAGCATGCACAACGTAGAATAAATTTAGACTGAACAAAGCTGCATACTATACATGAGTCTTAATGGGTATGTGAACCATCTATGTGAAATATAACATATATCTGTAAAATGCATAAATGATTTAAGTAAAAGTAATATGTGAGTAAAGAGAATGAAGGATTTATGCATTACACTTTTTCACACACCATGTACAGAGTACAGACACAGGCTTGTGCATAGATAGAAAATGTCATTTAGAAGCAGTTGTATGTATATACATGTACACACTGTTGTGTATACCAGTAGGTCTATCTATGTTTCATAATTTCAGGAAGTCTTCAGGTATCAAGTTCCACACCAGTTCTGTGTTGAGGAACTCTGCCTCTCCAAAGAAGCCTGCACAGAGTATTCCCACAGAGTGGATCTTGTATGAGGAGATGAGCCGCTACGAGAGGAGTGCCTATATTCGCTGTTGTACAGCCATCTCCCCAATCACAGTGGCTCTCTTCACTGGACCCATCAAGCTACCACCAGAGAGTGTTCGAGATGGAGCTAAGCAACATGGTAATAATTGATTCATGGAGTTTTATTTGTATTTACATGTAAACTAACATGTACATGTAAAAGGCAAATTTTTAAAAGTAAACTAATGTAGAAATAACCACAATTAAAATATTGTGCTTACCCTGCAATGCTTTTCTTCCATCTGTTTGAATTTTATTTCTGAGTTCGTAAGTTTAGTAAAGGAAATTGTCTAATGTTCTTACCAATCACACTTTAACATGCAATAAATTTTGATTTTAAAAACTCAAAGGAATCTTGTCAGATTCGTTTGTGTTTAACAAAGTGTAAAAAGAATTGTCAAAAGGATCTACCAGGTATATACATGACTTCATATTGTACAGCCATGCTACATGGAGGACTGGAGGACAGCAGTGACAGTGAGGGAGAGGAGAAGGAGGACTCCACCAAAACCACTCTACAGTTTGATGACTGGCTGTCCTTCAAACTGGATAACGAGGTGGGTACTAAGTAGATGTACAAAATACATGCATCATCTACTGTTGTCCATAGACGGTCATTACACTTTGCTTCATAAGCATGTGTCACTGTTTTTTAAAACTATTATTCATTTTGTAGACTGCCAGCTTGGTGCTTCAGTTACGACATAAATGGAACTGTCTTTTTCTCCGCAGAATGAAGGCTCCCTCTAAACCCTGGTCACAAGTGGATGAAGTATGTAACCCCTATTAGGCTTGTGCATTAAAGGCACTTTTAAAAAGATTGAAATTCAAACTTTGACTGGTGACAAAATTTCCTTTAAGTTACATGTTAATTTTTTCTGAGTGGTTGGAAGAGACGGTCTGTCCTTCTATGTTGCACAAAGACTGTTCAGGTGTTCTGAACAAATCTGGCCTGAAGATTATTAAATGTTTGAGTGTGTAATCTGTACCCAAACTCATACTCCATGTTCCAAAATTTATACTTATTTAAAAAGTCATCAAGGAATATGGGCAAAATTCTGAGAAAAATCTGAGTATGAGTTAATACTCACTAAGCCTTGAAGCCTACAATGCAGTTATCTCTGTTTATTAACTTTACAGGCTGTCATCAAGGCAGTGATCAGTGTCCTGAGTAATGAAGAACAATCTCTAGGCTTTCAGCAGCCGGCTGGTATTGGCCAAAGACCAAGGCCTATGAGTAAGCTTAAACAAAAAGACAATTGGGCTTGAAACAATATTTTTAGAAAAGAAACATGTTTTAGTCCATTAAACAAATAGCTGCAAAACTTAAGAAGAATATGTGCCCTAGGTAAATGTAATTTTTAACAAAAAGATTTAATTTCATTAATGGATATCTGTACATGTATTATTATGTGGCATTTAAATTTAGTTTAAATTTGTTCTCTAAGTCTTCCCTTGTGTTTTGTAGCTGAGTATATGTCGGCTGGTGGAGGGGGCTACAGTAGTTATGATAATGAGGACCACAGCAGCAGCAGAGGCAGGAGAACTCCTGTCACCCCACCCAAGAAACACAGCAATGTCTTACCCAGTGTGTATATTATCTAGCTCAACACATAGCTATTGATTAAGATAGAAAAATGTGATTTTGGGTTTTTTGTTAACTAATTTGCATGCCCAAAGTATCTTGCATATTTACCCTTATAGGAAAGAACATTAAAAAGAGTTTAGTTAAGTTACAAAAACAGGTTTGGACCAGTCGCCTTAATGGGATATAATAACGTGTTTGGGATATAATATCCCATGTGGGATAGATTTGAAGAGAAAAAAAAAATACTGTATCAATTTTTTTATTTTGCTAAAAATATGGTAATAAGAATAGATGAAATGTAACAAATTTTTCTGTAACCATACTATTATGATGAGTGATCCCTCGGTTTACCCAAAACTTCTTGGGGAACAATCTTTAGGTTTATAGGGAAACTTGCTAACCAAAATTTGTTGCATTTGGTATACATTAATGCAGATTTATAAAAAAAATTACGGAATCAAAATTTTTTTTATTATTTGCACTTTAAATTTGATATCCCTTTTGGGATATTATATCCAAATTGGACGATTGGTTCCAACTTGATAAAATAATGATATCATATTTTAAAGGAACTCCAAGAGCACCGGGTGACAATCGGTCAGGAAGTTCCTCCACAGGCAGCAGTCCTAAGGGAAGCCTCCCCACCACCCCCTGCTCCAGCCCCCAGGCTGTTAGCTCCACCCCAGGAAGCCAGGGCACGTCTCCCGTCAAGTACTTCGTTGTCAAGCCAAACAACCAGAAAGCACTGGATGTAGCTCTATCAAAGTCTGTCTTTGCCACAACTCCAAAAAGTGAAACTAAATTCAACAAAGCTATACAGGTTTATTGTCATTGTTTGCTTTTGATGTTCATTCACTGGTTTTTTATTTGTTGTCCTACATCTGTACCTTTGGAATGTAAATTAATTTTAAGATATTGCTTTCAGGATGGAAAGGAGGTGTACCTCATCTTCTCCATGATTGACAGTGCACAGTTTCAGGGTTATGCCAAAGTGACAGCCCAGAGCAGCCAGGACAAATGTCCTGATATGTCTGGAGATGGCTTGGGAGGAACTTTCAAAATAGAATGGATGAAAAAGTAATGTACTTTTATCTGTGCATGTACATACATGAATAGCATCCAATGATTTGGTGAAATAATGATATATGATGGTGAAATTCATTATTTATGTAATATCAGTTTCAGAATATCAGTTTGGTATGTGATGTACATATGTATTTTTGTCTGATTCATGTGCAGGACTCCAGTGCCATTTAGAGCAACACAACACATTTGTAACAGTTGGAATGAGAATAAGAAAGTGCAATACAGCAAAGATGGACAGGTGTGGTTTTTGATGAATTTATTAAAAGTGATAATAGTCTAGATTTGATGCATTTACATTAATGAAAATAAAAGGGTTAGATAAAACAGCTTTCTAGTTTTTCATATTCAATGTTTTGGAAGAAGCATGATTAAGTGTTTTTATCTATATTTCTTTTATTAGGAACTGGAATATTCTTGTGGAGAGAGGCTTATTCAGGTGCTACAGACATTTGAGCCCAAGCTTTATGAAGCTTCATCTGACGAATTGAAAGAGAGTGAGTTGGAGGAGGACACCTGTAGTGATAAAGCTTCCAAGTCCTCACACTCGGAGGAAGACAAGGACTTGCTGCTCTCAGACGAGGAACGGTCCAAACACGAGGAAGGGGATAAAAACTCGAACAGCAGGGGGAGATATCCAGGACATTATCAAGGTCGACAGCAGCAGGGTTACGAAGGTCAAAGGCCAGGGTCGTATCCATATCCTTCATCTTCACAGGGTCATCAGTACTATCACCATCATCAGCAGGGTTATCATGGGGGTGGAGGAGGGGGAGGGGGACATTATAACTCAAGAATGTACAACATGGGATATCCCCCACCCATGGGACCGAACTATAACCCTATGTACATGGGGGTGCACTCTCCCCCCAGACATCCTCTGTCCTCTGTGATGATCCTACAGAGAGGGCAGAGACCTGGAGGTCACTTTAGAGGTTATCATCCAGGATATGGTTCAGGATATCACTAACACAGCCAGATATCAAGTGTCTGAATATTACTTACTCAACCAGTATCAAGGATCAGAATATCACTAACATGACTAGATATCAATGTGTTTACTGCCTTGTTTGCCTGACTAGGTTAATTCAGAGATTATTGACAGGGATATCGTTCAGTACATGTATATCACCTACACAACCAGATATCTGTAACTACATTAACCAATGGTCACCATGAACACTGAATGATACAGCACAATTCATTTTTAAAAGGAAGTTTGTACATATATTACATTGTAGAATATTAAAAAGAAAAAACACGTGTAGATAGGTTTTTTCTTGAGCAGCTTTGCAGAGAAGCTGTTTAGAGGAAAATTAATTATTACTGATTGTGAACTTGAGAGATTATGATATGTCGTGTTTTTGATGTCATGGGGCAAACTGCCTTCCGCTGATTCAAAGGTTGTTGATGAATATTAATATGTCATCTTTTGATATTTATAAATTCTATTAATAACTTATTGCTAGATGACTTGTTGCTTGATGATGTTGTTCAAAGTTCCATTACAATTTCATGATCGAGACAAAACTCTCTGTCCTCTGAATTTCTGCAAGATATTTATAACACAAAACAAAACAATATTATTCTCTTAATTGATTGATTTGAATGATTAAAAAAAGGATTTGAATGAAATGTGAATTTAACTAAATTTAGATATTTCACACTCCTATAATATGATCGATATCTGTGACAATTTAACAGGATCTTTACAGTGACAATTTAACAAGATCTTTACAGTGACAATTTAACAGGATCTTTACAGTGACAATTTAACAAGATCTTTACAATGAGACGTATACTTAAACAGAGGATTGCGATGGTTTAGATTTTAATTTTTATTTTTATTTTTAGATGTCAGTAAAAATAATGAAATACTTGAGTATTTGGAAAAACTTCAGATATAGAAGTTCATAATTTATTTAAAGTATATATATACATGTAACAGCTTATTTCATCAATGTATGAAATTGCAAAATATTTTTTTTTGTTAGCAATTGTAATAGAAAAGGGCATATTTTCTTTATAAAGAGAGGAGAAATTTTACATTGTTATTTTTATGTAGGGATTTATTTTTACGGTAAGGAATTCAAATAGGTAAACACGTAAAACTGTATTAATGGATTCATGTACTTGGGTGAAATACAAATAAGAGTTAATAGTAATGGACATGAAAACCAGAATTTTAAACAAACTAGAAGATATCGACACAAATCTTAAATCATGCCTATTGCATATTTATACACGTATATGCCCCCATATCATAAAAGATGCATACATACATGTATATTATGTTCATGTAATTTAAAAATTAATGGTTTTCAACACACTGCCTGTGCCCTCTCTAGACCAGTGCTGCCAATCCTTTGCCCAAATGTACCATACATGTATCTAGTACAGTGTGTGGGTGTTCTATAATGCTTTGTAATTATGGTATAGAGCGCTATTTTAGCACTGATCAATAACTTTTAAAATGAAGAGGATGGGATAGTTAACAATATTTAAATAAACAATCATATAATGTTATCCCACACAACAAAGTTGCCAGGGGTATGATGTTTTTTACCCAACCACCAGGCAGCCAGTTTAACAGTCAATCCCTCAGTCCTGGTGGTTTTTTTTGTAAGTGCAACTCCTAAACCACTGCACAGAATTTCATAAAATTTTGTAGGTATTTAGGATTAGTGTTAATGTATACATACCAGTAAATTTCGATTCCATCATTTTTCTAGGAAATTTTGACCCTTTTCAATTTTGCATTATTTTGTTGTTAAAAACAAAGGAATAGAATTATATGCACAGTTGCATGAAATTTTGAGCTGATCATTTTTTGTGATTTATACATGTATTCCCTTTATCAAATTATTTTGTGTATTGAATGCATACATGGTAGCATTGCCAAGGGTTGGGGAAGTATAGGGTATGACAGCTTGCTCATTTTTCCTTTCATTGTAAACCATACATGTTAATTAAACACTTTGAAGCTTTGTTAAAGATGTTCTTTCTCTTTTGTTGTAAAAAAGCAAATGAAATAAGAAAGCAGATAATGTGTAGGTAGAAGTTGTGATTGTGTTTTATTAATCTCAATGTCATTCTACATGTATTTAATGATAATTTAACATAATATTTTTTGAAAGTGCCAAACTTCATGTTACTGATTTCATTATTTTTGTTCTTGGCTGTTCTGTGTGTCAATAAAGAAAGGACAAAACAATTCTAGGACTTTTTTTATGTTGAACGAATCATACACAAAACATTAAACACCTTTCTCTCTCTCTCTCTCTCTCTCTCTCTCTCTCTGAAAAATCTTGCTGCCGCCTCATCGTTACATGTCCATGAACCATTTCCTTAACTTAGAATACATCCCCCATCAGTAGTAAGAAGTATATAATTATATATACATGTACGCATACTATTACGTCTGTCAAGTAATTGAATCTTGTTCACCACAATTTGACTTATGTCTCTGTAGATTCCCATCCTAATCCTGTTTTAATAAAAAAAAAAGAATAATCATCCCAGATTAAAATAAAGTTCGTGTTTCGAAGTAAGTGAATATTGGTCGAATTATATTCTTATTTTTTTTAAATTTCCGTTATTTGGATATGTCTTTTTAAAAACACGTACTCTTGATTGAGGGGTTAGTTTTACCGTACTTTCTGTACTGTTTGTCTTGTTTACAATCAGTAACTACACATCGTCTGTTCCTGTACTAATATTCTTCATAAATGTAAATAATTGTAAATACATGTATCATACAAAGATGTGCAAAAAGCAATTACTTTTGTAAGTGTATACTTCCAAGTTTATTCGCACTTGATAAGGTTACAAGTATTTTAGAATTAATTATTCAAGAATTTGCATTCGTTTGGGGCCTTTAACCCACGATTACATTTCTAGCCGACGCGGAAACACAAGGTCTGTAACACATGTAAGTATATCGGAGTTCTCCAGGGGACAATTCATTAATATATTATACAGAAAGCTCTTTCTCAGCTTATGGATAAACAATATCATAATCAATACACATTTTAGACTGCCATCAAGAGTAGACGCGTGGGTGGGCCATGCATTTTGAACTGCACGCAAGGCGGGCGTTGAATTTCATTTATAACATACTCTTCTTGGAAAATCATTCACGCACTATTGATAATTGGTGCGCGTGTGTTTTTATTAATCAGGGTGGTATGCAGTGATTTGAGAAGTTTCTCTCTGCCAGATTAATTTCTGAAGTGAAAAAAGAAGAGTTTTAATTTATTTTGGTAAAAATTTGGTATTTTGGTATTTGTCGAGTTGGACGTACGCTTATCGTTCATAGTTAGCATTTTGTTTACTGGAAACTGTATTAAATTTTCATCAGCGATGTATTCATTGCTAATTCCAGTGACAAAAACGAATAATCATTAATTATGTAGATAAGAATAACAAGAGCTGTAAGTTAATTTAATGTGAACAATCATATTCGAGATTTCTAGCGTCTTGAAATGTGCAATACCGGTATGATTTTCTGGTCCTATGCTACAATTAATTATTGGGCATAAAGAAAGAAGTATGTTACAATACAACAACTAATTGTGCCTATCCGTTGAAGCCTAAATTTTTTGCATTCTGATTAAAACCATTCCCCTTCTCCTTAACTCGTTAAAGACCCTAACAAATGTAAAGAGAAGGGGGGGGGGGGGGGGTAATCAGACTGAAATCCTTGATTTTTAACTGATATTATAGCGGAAATTCCATGTTGTAAATTTTGAATTTAGCGGGTGGCAGTAAATACAAAACTGACAATGTGAAAAGTTGACAGAATGTCACAGCTCCTGATATGTTAGGGAGAAAGTCTGCACTATGTGTGGTACATTATTTATACCCTGTAAGACGTAATCATATATTCAGTTAGATTGGCGTAAAAGCCAAGTGCTCTTCCATAAGGAATGTCTACCACATATTTTTATTGTAGGTATAGTTCTAACAGAAAATATGAAGTTTACACATGAGCTTTTGTTTACCCATGCAATTCCTTCCACATATATATACATGCACATGTAGATGTACGTGCACACCACTGCATCTGGAACAAGGTAATGGAGCTTATAAACACTTCAGATTTTTACGAAAAATTGAACATTAAATTTCTTCTTTCTCCATCTTCTTCTAAAGGAAATCAATACAGTCTTAAAAATGGTCATAATTAACCACCGAGCCCTCATCACTCCAAATTTAAACGCTGTTAAAATTGCTGGCGCCTCCCTTTGAGGAAAAGATATGAAAAGTTGGCTCAATTTTAGATTACGATTTATCAGACACATTAAATAAATAGTCACTGTTGTTACAGTGATTTGTTAAAAAAAACTTTTCAAATAATATTAATTTTAATAATCAGTTTTATTGGAATTTGAAACAAAAAAAGAGTCTCATTGTGCCAGAATTACATAATGATGACAGTTGTCCATACAAATGTGTTCCTAATTGTATATGCCAGTACATGTATTTCCCTCTCAGCGCGTTAGCTATATGATAACACTCACACATTTACGCAGAAACAACTAGATACAACAGTATAATAGTAACACAAATAAAAACAGTTCTGTTATTTGCTTTCATTTCTTAACTGCCACAAACAGTATGAGAAATTAAATTTCTTTGAATAAAGTTTGATACGATTAATGTATACGAATTGCATCATCACATTGTATTTATTTCATCCGTACCAATATTCCATGTAATCATAGATATGTGTAGCTCTCTCTCTCTCTCTCTCTCTCTCTCTCTCTCTCTCTCTCTCTCTCTCGTTTTCTCTCTCTCTCTCTCTCTCTCTCTCTCTCCAATATACCACACAGAATAGATAGCAGATATAAGTTCAAATACAGAGCATTTAAAATGGAATTATAAACAATTTACCACCCACATGGCAGTTCAATAGATCACGAAAAAGTAAATACAAAAATGTATAATAATCAGGCGCAGTGCTTTAGTTAAGCATTTGATGTAATGTAATATAGTAATGATGATATTAACATAGCATGATACAGTTGTGACCAACTTTTGCAAACGACAAAGAGATACCACGTGACTTATGACTTATTTCATTATAAAAAGACAAGAATATTGTTTTCGGAAGTCAAATGACTTGCTCTCTTTATTCCCCAATAATTGAAACAATAAAGCTATCAGATTTCTGGCAATATTAAGTTTTATTATATCAAAGATCAAAATCAAACGGACATTTTGGTTTTGAATTTTAAATGCGTTGATTAATATCGTAAAACCGATTGTTATGGTGTCAGATTTCGAAATAAAGCGGTTGGTTTGTATCGAATCTCGTGTAAAAAGTAGCCCTCCAACAACTTTAGGCTGCTGGTTTATTTCTGCTGGAAAAAAATAGTGCTAAATAATGCCAAGTAATTTTCTTCTCTGTTTCACAGAGTTTGCAGCTGATAAAATACATGACGTTTATTCTACATGTTCTACCACGCATTGTAAACAAACAACTTTTTTTTTTCTTTTTTTTTTTCTTTTTTAGATCTGATCAAGTTTTTTTTTTATATTGTTGTTGTTGGAAATGTATGCATGTAAATACATAACGGCGAGTATTTTTTTTTCTAAAGTTGCATTTGCAGACCCTGGATGAGATAGAAATGGTGGAATAAAGAAAAGCAACTGACTCATAGTATATATATGTACATGGAATGATATTCATAATTGAAAGTTCTCATTACCAAGAGAGAATAACAGATGGTAAACCACAAAACAGACATTCACAAACACCAGTAAAACTCGCTATCACACAATTCCAAACATTTCGAATATACCTACCATACCCATATCATTTACATTAGGATTTTTTCAATAAAATGAATGAAATATATAGTTTAATGGTACGGTGCATTTTATAGTGGTTTTCATTGATAAGTGTAAGCAATATTAAAAAAAAATCCAGTGCAATTTTCTTTTACACCACTTTGACACATCTCCGAAAATAAGACACGATTCACTTTCCACGCGTAATGGTATCTTAATTTTGAGGACAGTCCAAAATCATTTCTTTCTTCTTTCCTCTCGTTCAGCTTTCATGTTTAGTTATGCAAACTATGGCTCATTTATAGATTGTAGTAACTGAAACGTAAGTTTTTCTAATCTGGAGAAGGTGTCACTTCCTTTGAAATTGTGTTCTCTGGTTTTGTAGCAAGATCACAAGATGTCTCCGAATCCCTTTAATGCTCGACGTATCAGATGAGAAAAAATCCGATCATTTTATTATCACAGAAAGAGTCGTTAATAGTCCAATCAAATAAAACGTGTTGTTGGGTAGAAACCGAGGCTGTCCGTTACTACCTATAAGAAAAGGGTGAAAAAAATTCAGTAGATGAGTACATTTGCACTAAGATGTTTATGAAACAGTACTTATTTCTGCTCAACAAGATACGCAATTGAAATGTAAAACTTTGAAGAAAACTTTGCATGAATTAAATAAGAATGGATAGCTTTTTAACATGATTTTTTTTTGGGGGAAAAAGGTGTTAACTAATCGTATGCCAAAACGTATTATTATACTTTCATGTTAAATACTGAAATCTGATTGGTTTAGACGCAGTTGATGATCCGTTCTATTACCCTCAGCGTTAGCAACACACTTAGCAAAGGGTAACACAACGAATTGTTACATGCGCGTAAATTATGCGCATACGGTTCGCCGTGGAATTCACGTCAATTCCATATAAAAGTAGTAAAAACATCTATAAAATTAAGACATTCAGTATAATAAAATAAATAGTGCCTGTTTGGGAGGGTAACAGTTGAAATTGACACCCCTCGGAAACCATTGTCAACCTCCGCTTCGCGTCGGTTGACAACGGTTTTCTCGGGGTGTCAATTTCAACTGTTACCCTCCCAAACAGGCACTATTTATATAATGATACTCGTATTACAACGAGATGTACAGTATCTGTGACAATAACTTACTATGAATAGTATAATACATGTACAAGTGGGTCTTTGATAAAGTGGGGTAGGGAAATAGTGTGCGCTTAATCTGTTCTTTTTTTTCTTCAAAATTTACATTTACGATCTTTGTGAGCACATTCATTCCAATTTCGGGTAATTTTGATAAAATTTAATTTAAAAAACAACAACCCAGTTTTATGCTTTGTTGGGAAGTTATTTAAAAACAATCCTTTACATACAAAATGCCAAAGTTTACAGTCCGTTCACCTCAAAATACAAAACAGAAATATATTTTCCTGTAAAGAATGTAATCTGATAAGATGGAAAACGCAGTGTCGAATTCATAAACATTATATGATTTTTGACACAACTAGGAAGTATTGTTATATTAAAATAATAAATGTTTTGTACTTTAAAAAAAAAACCCATGTTTTACATAAGTAAAATAATGAATTTTCCCATTTCATCATTTGTAATTTAGCTTTGCATTTTGACAGAAAAGAAGGAAATCTTCAAATGGCATTAATTATTTAAGTAATCAGACAGAATTGTTTAAAGTTCTTGAATTAAAATGATTTTTTTTAAATGTAAAATTTTGCACATAAACTACAAAAACAAGTGCAATTGCACGTCCTTTAAAGTAACACAGCTCATTTATTTGATGTTTGAATTTTTTATGTAATATAATATTTGGCGCAAAAAATTAAAATACTGATTTCTGTTTTACATCCTTATTTTCTTCCCCTTTCCCTGCACCACTGACCATTTATATCTCTGTTTATTCTGTAAGTTTGTTCCTCCTTTGCAAATATATATTTGCTTTGAGCAAATAAAATAGATTTGAACTTCATTATTATTCGGTATTTATACGCACACGGTCAAAAACACTGCAGAAATATATTTTACAAAGATTCACTGCACAGACAGGTATAAATGTATTCAGATTCTATAAACGTTTTTGAAAAGGAGAGTACAAATTTATAAAATAAAAAAAGGGATAGAAAAGTGAACAAGAGTGAATAAAGCTGAAAAGAAAGTATTGTATCTTTTGCTGGTCACGATGAAATGGGACGATCCAAACCCCGCCCATCAAAACAAAATACAATAGAATTTAAACTTTTAAAATTTCACTCCTGCCAAAACAGAAAATTCCCGTGATTTATTAAAAAATACAAGTGGACAGGAGTAACAAAAAATAAAAAAAAAAACATAAATAAGAAGAACTTAATTAAGCTAACCTTTAGGTTTCTTTTTTGTAGCAAGAGGGGGCCGATCCTCTATTAAAATAAAACAAAACAAACTTATTTGATAAAACTGCGCATACCCGATCAAGAGCTCACAACAGTATGTATATATATATTTACACGTGAAATCTATTTCGTTATTATGCATTTATTTACTTCTTATAAACAACACGAAAAAAAAAATGAAATTCTACAGTAGGCATTAATACTATTGTCTTTTACTACAATGTAATTAACAATTTTTAATTGTCAATAGTCCTGAACTAGACCTAAATAGTGAAAGACAGTATTGCAACCGTACCTTTTTTATTTAAAAAATAAACAAGCATGCAGTTGTCAGTTTGTTCTTGACCTAAACTTAAAACCTGATACGCAATGCCATCTTGTAGTGGGTTTTTTTTAAGACACAAACTATGGACTCACTGCTATGGTATTCCCGTCTGGGTGTGTAGGTCCTGACCGATGGAGTCCAAGTGAAGACGTACACGTGAACGGGCGTGGTGGTGGTGACAGCACTGGGGGTGGAAGGTGATGGCGTAGTTGTTACCAGCTCTGAGAAATAAACAAAAAAAAAACACCAGAATAGCAAAAGTTATACAGTAAAACTACATTTTTGGGGGTTAATCATCAGAGACATAAATAAGAAAAGTTATTCATGTCTCTGATATCATTGCAGATTCATCTAAAGCGCAAAGTTAAAAAGCCCCCCCCCCCCCCCCAAAAAAAAATATCTTAATTTTATAATATCTTTTTTGCCCATGGTTGTAATTAGGTTTTATTCTTTAAAGGGTACTCATTAAACACTCCTCCTTACAAAAATTGATACAAACCTTCAGTTTCTGAAAGACATTCGTCGTTGTTATATAAAATAATAAGTGGGCCAATAAAAACTTTTCTCTGCAACAAATATGAAGGAGGGGGGAATGGTGAAGGGGCTTTTGAATATATACATGTGATCAGTTATTAGCAGCAAATAAAATCAATATATTGTACATTGTTACCATAGAGAAAGAAATCCTTAAAATCTCGACCAAACTCATTCTGCGCCTCGCAGCGGTAAACGCCAAAATCAGGTTTCTGAATGTCAGAGATTTTCATGCTCAGAGTCACCATATTTTTGTAATCTTCATAAAGATCGATTTTAAATTTGTCACTGTTTTGAATAGTAATGCCATCCCTTGTCCAAGCACTGTACATGCTGGGGTTAGACGTCACCTCACAATTTAAAATGGTCTCCTTACCGACCGCCTGACTTAACTTTTTGGTTGGCAAATGTATTTCAGGTGGAACTGTAATGTAAATTTAAAGCAAATTCAATAGGAAAAATATATTTAAGGAATAAGGAATCATTCTTATAGTATTATGATGTGATAAAATACGGCCGGGGGTGATCCCATCTAATAAAGCGCAAAAGGCTTGATGATAGATTTGCTCACCCCGACCGAATAAGATCATCTCATGATATTAAAAGAATGATACCTTATTCCTTATATTACTTACCTACTTATAATTTTCAGCAATTGTACGATTAAATTTTTATAATAGTAATTGATGAAATGTATCGGACTATACATTACAAAATCGATTCGTAGAATTATCATAGACAAAGACACTGGAAAATCTAAATAATTCATCTTAAAATTATTATCATGAACATATATTTCCCGGTAATAGATATCGAGATTATTAATTACTCTATGTTTATTTTGGTTTTGACTTTTGCAACTTTTTTTGAATACATCAGCTATATAACTCGATCAAAAAGAGCCTTGCTGAAAGTTTTTACTTGTGATCATTAGAAACATATCAAGAGACACTCTTTAAAAAAGGACATTGAAATATCATTGTCATGGATACAGAGTATTTCAACAACATTGACAAAGGAGGAAATATAAGAGATCCAAACAAGGTTGTTCAGTCGAAACAATTTCTCCATTCCAGAATAATTGCGCCATTTCTACAAGACTTTGGACTTGGGGTAGTTGTCATACAACAATGTGACGTAAACCTATGGAACGCCTCAACTGCCTTATATAGATAATCTTCATAATATGATGATACTTCAACATTACATGCTGATACTTTAACATTACATGCTGGTACTTTAACATTACATGCTGATACTTCAACATTACATGCTGATACTTTAATATTACATGATGGTACTTTAACATTACGTGCTGATACTTCAACATTACATGCTGATACTTTAACATAACATGATGGTACTTTAACATTACATGCTGATACTTCAACATTACATGATGGTACTTTAACATTACATGCTGATACTTCATTATATGATGGTACTTCACTATGCGGTAGTTCTAAAAATAGGGTTAGGGAAGCGTCGCCTAGGGAACGAAATACGCTTAAACTCAGAACACGTGGATGCCTGTTAAGTTTTTAACACTGGGCTGTTTCTGTGTTTCAGAGATTGATCAGATTGGACTAAGGTCCACTAAAACTAGTTTAGATCGAGATTCTCAACAAATGCTACTATTTGATTAAGTGTTGTCTTTTAAATGGGTCATTTTGAGTTTTAAAGAATGGCTGCATTGTGAGTTCATTGGGGCTCAGCGCATATAAATCAGGGGGTACCAAAAGTCCTTCAGGAAATTTTGGTCTAAAATGTGCATTCAGAACCCAATTTTTTGGCGCTTAGTCAGAGCGAACAGCTATTTTTTTTTTTATAAAAAAAGCACTTAAACAAATACTTCTGTCATTCATGTTAAATGTAGATTGGACTTATGGGGATTAATGGGTTCTTTCTGGAGATCCACGTGAAAGAGTTGGCAATGAAAGCACTGATTTGTTCAACAGTACAGTTACTGCTAAAATCAGATTCAACAGCAATGCAATGCTTTTTCCTTTGCATGATCTTATAAGTTGCATGTGTGGTTGTCGTTTGCCTAAATACATTGCACCAAAACAAATCGTAAGTTTCGACAATATTTTTATTCAGTAGAGATCCTCTCTCATGAGCTGTAGTGTATTGTGTTCTTCTTCAGTTCCAGCTTTTTTTTAAATTTTTTATTTTTGGTTTACACATAAATCAACACACACAAATATTTCAGACATACTTCATACATTTCAAGATTCTACATATTGTAATATCTTATTAATCTAAAGGAAATAGATTATCCGTGTAGTGTGAAAACGTGTTGTCTTGCAAAAAAAAAAAAATAACTGTAGATGAAAAAAATAGCAGTAAATGAAAAGAGAAAAAGGGAAATATAGAAGATTAAAAAAGTACAATAGAAAAGGGGGTACATGTATAAAAATATTTGTTCACAAGTCAATATAATTTAAAAAAAGAGAATAGTTTAAGCAATCACATATGTCATAAAACTTGTTATAATTTCTCACAAATTGTTTGCCAGTGGTTTTCATGATTTGAGTATCTACAGTTTTTCACTAACATATATTTTCAAGCAGAACCCTGTTTTTTATTATTTGTAGTTCCAGCTTTTTGACATGATCCAAACTAGTCTCAGTGGACCTTATTCCTATATGTTCAATCTCTGAAACAGAGAAACAGCCCAATGTTAAAACTTCCCTATTTTTAGAACCACCGCATAGTGAAGATCATCATATAATGAAGTATCAGCATGTAATGTTGAACTATCAGCACGTAATGTTAAAGTACCATCACGTAATGTTAAAGTACCATCACGTAATGTTGAAGTATCAGCATGTAATGTTAAAGTACCATCATGTAATGTTGAAGTATCAGCACGTAATGTTAAAGTACCATCATGTAATGTTGAAATATCAGTATGTAATGTTGAAGTACCATCATGTAATGTTGAAGTATCATCATATTATGAAGATTACCTACATGAGGCAGGTGAGGCGTTCCATATAAACCTGTCTATTTCCCTGTCGGTGACTCTCGTGCTGTGTCTACATAATCTGTGCATGTTTTGCTAGAAAACAGCGCCACTTTAACTTGGTTTTGATGCAAAGGGTAAATAGTTACATCCTACCGGAAGTCCAAGATCTTATCAAAATGACTCCATACTTACACTGCACAGTGACTTTTATATCTCTGCTTACTGGGAGTTTGACGCCATTGTCAGCGACGCACTGGTACACGTCATCACAGTAGCGGCTTATGTTACGTATACGGAGCACCATTCCGTCATGGCCTATCACTAAAAAGGGAGGATTATGTCCTGAGTGCAACAATTTACACTTACAAATTATTCAAGGTATACCGGTAGTACAAAACACCCGTGAAATTAATGATTTGAAATATTTGCTTAAATACAAAAAAAATAAAAAACAAACAATGGCACAATTGTTTAAAAATTTACAAAAATTAAAGGGACTTGGACACGATTTGATCTAAAAATTTTCAAAATTTATTTTTTCAATTTTTATGTCCAGAATTGTTAATATAGATGTTTTCAAAGCTTTGACAAAATTTGAAAGTCAAATATTGAGTTACAAGCAAGTTGCAGAGGTTAGAATTCTTTGTTTTGTAAACAAAACTCGAGTCTTGTTAATGTTTACATAGTTGTTGTATTGGTATAAGTTTCAATCTAATGTTGCTGTTTTTGTGATGAAATTATTTATGAACCCATTGAATCGGTCTATTTTGTTTCCACAAGTTATTTTGATGAAGAAATGGCAATTTCTTTACTTTACAGTATTTGTAAACAAATATAAGACTTGAGCTTTGTTTACATAACAACGACTTCTTACCTCTGTATCTCGCTTGTAACATGACTACTAACATTCAAATTTTGGTGAATCATTCAAAATTCAAAAGTAAACTATTTTATACATAGAAATCAAATATAAAATTTCCATCTGAAATCGTGTCCAGGTCCCTTTAAAATCAATTAAATATTGATGTATTGATAATTTTTAAATGATTATTTCTTAAAAATGACGATGCTATTTTTTTATTAATACATGGATGCATGAGGTGTCTCATTTACTGACGATCAAATAAACCAAAATAAGCAGCATACTTTCTTTATCGTTATAACTGTAGTGCCTTCTGTTTGGTGACTTCTTGTACCATCTGACGGTCGGCGTTGGGACCCCCGTCACGTTACAGACCAGCTGGACCGTGTCACTTTCCCTCACGAACACCTCCTCCTTACTCGAGAGTTCCGGAATAATTTCAGGGGGCTCTATGATATCACATAAGTCATGAATACCTTCGATTCTCCACTTTTTTCCAAATTATCAATGATAATGAAGTTGCTATTTCTGCAGATTTTGAATCGTATGTTTCTTAATAAAAACAATCGATTCCTCGTTAAATGCTGCCTAATAGTAATATTTAAAAAGATTAACAGACATGGTTAAATAAAAAAAATATTCATTCACTGTACATGCTGTAACATTTGCTTTAACAAAACGGCAATTTTGCTAAAGTTTAAAGTCCTATATTTACATTCTACTGTGTTTTTCCATTAAATTCCGTGATGTTTAAACGCCTCTAAATGCAACAGCTATTCACTGCGTATGAATTTACGAGTAATTTACATAAGTAGTTCTCTATGTTATCAGTTAAAAAATGTATTTCATGAATGTTGTCAAATCACCATGTTTTATAATTATTCAACAAAAAAGTTGACTTTATTGTTAAAAGCAACATTTCAAGAGTTATATTTCATGCTCGTCGATCTTATCTCAACAGTCTATGTGAAAACCAGTTTAAACCGGTTTTACAAAACAGCTGTTCTTGCTGTTACTTATTCACTCCCTCCGTGATCTGCACTTTATATCGATTTTTTTAAGTAAACAATTGATTTCCTCAGTAAGGGAATGTAAATATAAGCATTAAATGATTTATTTTTGACGTCGTCGTGTCAATAACTGCCGTCAGGTGAGCAGACAAATTATCATAACGCGCTAACGCGCGTTATTCAATTTGTCTGCTCACCTGACGGCAGTTATTGACACGACGACGTCAAAAATAAGAAATAAGTCATTCAATGCTACAATATCTTGCAAAACGAGTTAACCTTTTAAAATAAGGTCAGACGCGACCTATCTTCCACTCCCCCCCCCCCATTTTTTTTTTACTATTTCCACAATGTGAGGAATTCCACTAAGTGATTCCGTTATTATATTTTCGTGTTTTATGATACTATTTTTTTTTTAAATATAAAGTGTTCAAATGAAAATATATACCATGATTTTATTTATAAGCAGTCAAATGCATTTTGCATGTAATATAAAGAAAATTTTTAAAAACATGTATTCTAGCTCCAAAACTAGCCAAGTAACGTACCCTGAATTTATGGAAATTAACAGGTTTACATGTTAATAAATAAGGAATAATATATCAGTGAAAATTATTAAATGAGGAACTCTTGTGTGCCCTTAAGAAATGAATTTAATTTCTACCTATGTTTTACGATATAACATAACTTGGTGCAGTTTACGCTTTATAAACTGCGTTGCAGCTAAAAAAAAAAAATCGTAAATTGTCCATAGTTACGCTATACTCGTATAACGAAGTAAAAATTAAATTCATTCTTTATAATTTAATTTTCTGCAACTTAAAAAAACACACAGAACCGGAGCATGTTTGTAGATGTTGCCCATCTGTAAAGGAATTGGTGGGAACAGTGAATGAGGTAATGTTGCAGCGTTTCCTTACCGTGGACTGTAAGAATGACGTATTTGATTTTGACTGGTACGGTGTTGACCTGACACATGTACTTCCCGGCATCGGAGAGTTCCACCCCGTGTATATATAGGTTCCAGTCCCCGATATCAGGTCTCTCTATTGTGATCCTCTCGTCTGCAATGATTCTTCTCGCCTCCAAGGTGAGTGTTTTTGTTCTGTGATCTAACCACATCACCTGCAAATAATGTTATTTTTACTCGCAGAATTTTCTTTCACAAGATTTTTGACAATTTACTGCCAATAAAGTTAATGCCGTTTCTCGTTATGAAAGGCCAAGGATGACCCGGAATACAAAATACTTTTATGCATATGACTGAGACACAGAAACAATTAACTAAATGCAACACAATCAAGCTAAATTAAGAATAAATACCTTGGTCGATGCAATATTTAACGCGATTTTTCATTTATATACAAAAAATGTAGTTTTCTTTTTACATTTTAACATTTTAATGTATGAAATATTTAAAAAAAAACAAACCGGGATGACAGTTTAGAAAATAAACGACATTTATTCCTGGGATGATAATGCTAGACTTTACTGCTGACCTGCATCATTTTAAAAGGACTTCTAAAAAGCATTCACTTTATTGTAAGACCGTTGTCATAATCTCTGAGGTATTGTACAAGCTGCAGTGTTACCACTCGGACGGAGGTGCTAAGAGGATACAAGAACAAACTCGACAAGCAACCCCCTCATGGAAAAGGTTGTCACTGCAGGTCCCCTACATGCAGATGAATTGACATTCCAAAAGATTTATAACCGTTTTAAAGCGAATGTCTAGCGAACGCAAAAGCATAATAGCTATTTCTCTCCTCTGTGCAGTTTGCAATAGACCCCTTTTTCAATAATGCACGATAAACACTAATTTATCTCTAATTGTAAATAACACAACATAAAAAAATGAGAGAGTCATTCGGTCGTTTCTAGATTTTTGTGGGTATTTTTTTTTTATAATTTAAAGGAGGGTTTGTTCTAAATGAATTAAGAATTAATATAGAATCCCGATTCCAGTTTCGCTGGCATGAACTGGAATAAATTTTCAAAGCGAATTATCAGCACAGTGATGCTCGGTTTACGAGTCTAATTTAAATGGGTTTTCATCAGACGAGCTTTGTATTTGGTAGGGAGGAGAATGTGTCATGAAATATTAATAACACATATTACAGAACAACAAAAGTTATGCCCCTGGGAAATATTTCATCTTTTATGGTCGACTTCAATTACATTGGCGCGGATTACAGTGCAACTGAGACTAGCTAAAACTATGATACGATAATGTTTCTTGAAGGCTTAATCGTACTCGTCACGGAAATAGAACGCTAAGGAAACATGTAGGACCAGGAATGCGTCTTTTATTATTATATGATTTTACGAACTGTGGCATTCTTTTCATTTTCAAACATTATTTGTCCATAAAATCTACCCAAATAACACGAAAATTATTATGATTTGCAGGGGTTAATTTTCGCGAATTTTGCTGATCTCACTCACAAAATAACATTCTACGAATAAACATCAACAACGAAATATAGATGTTTTTTTCCAATTTACATTGCAGCGAACCCCCAAACATTCATCTCCAAAAATATCTAAAGAATTGACCATCCACGAAAATTGGTCACCTCGAATTTTAGATAATTTTACAGTATACTCATTTGTCAAAAGAAAACTTTTTTGTGGTTTTATCTCATGACTTGAACATGCACGATCTGTTGGTCAGTAGACTTAGTCTGATTTCTAAGAAACAAATGCTAATTCATGTAAAATTCAAAATGAGTACACCTGAGAAAATTCGAGTTAGATAAAGACGGAGATGAAAAACCTTGCTTTTGCATTTAAAAATTATGAGATAATAACAGTTTTTGTTTTGTGTACTATTCCAGCTATGCCATTTTTGTATGGTTTGCACCACCACTGTAGGGAATGAAAAAAAATATAATATTTGAAAGTGAGCACAATCTTTTTAGCCTGGTATTTGAATTGATATTTTAATCCAAAAAAAAAAAACAATAATAGAAAAGGTGTATTACCTATAATGCATTTATCATCATAGACACTAGTGTTTGACTTCGGGAATCAATATAATAAAAAAAATCTCAACAATATATATTTTTAGCTTGAACATTTGCGTACGAATAATGTTTTTTTCCAAAAGATTTAATGATATGCACTTTAGAAGTGTAAAACATAATCGGCCTTAGAAAAGGAAATTAAGCATTCCATCGATGAAATTATTGAAGCTGAATCTTTTTATATATATATAAAAAAAATACAGTTTGACTTTTGCATTGAGAGAGTCCGGTGTTAATTTTTCTGCTCATGCAGATGTCGTTTGAAGATCAAATTAACCTTCTGATTGGCATGAATACGGCATTTACTCACTAAGACATACAACAAATACAGGTAATTGCTATACAGATCGTCAGACTGACAAATGCCATCAATCTTTATTTCAATCGTACATTAAAACTGCATATTCCTACATCTCTTCCACAACGATCATCTGGGATCAAGTTTCCGATGAGAATTCCAGCACATATAAGCGCCCTGTATTCTCCTTGAAAAATTCTATGAACAACGCGATGAAAGGAAAACAAAAACAATTATAAGATTACATAATGAATTAAAATATATATATAAATAACTAGCCTAGCTAAACCACGTTTGGAGCTTATATACTTCCCAAGAAAATTGGTTTTCATTTAGCTCCATAAATCAGTAAGCTGCCCAACATTCAATTATCATGGAAACTTATCGCGTTTCCAACTTTAAACCACATAGTTTACAACACATAGAATTAAGTTTTCTTTTTTATTACAGAATCATTATGTTAGACCGTAGGCCCGAGTATTCTCTTACATATAAGGCTAAGTAATGTTGCCCGTATTCCCTGAGGTCGCTGAACATGAACCAAGAACAGAGGGTATAACGTATGATGATTCAGTGTTGTGGAATATATTGGTCTGTGGTCTGTGCGATGACTGTTAAACGGTAAATCCTATTCATAAAAACTCCCCATCGTATACCAAAGATCGTCATTTGCAGATAAAAGCCTCCATAGAGACTATTACATATGTCGAAGTGTCGAGATCTTTATATATCATGTTTTTCATCTTTTTTTTTGGATGATAGATATAAGCCGTTGATGCATATTGTAGGATCATCTCTTAAGTTTATTTATTATTTATATATTGAATATGATGATTCAAAATAAGAAAAGTTAGTTCGATATCATTACTTTTTCCATAATTTTGTTTAAATACCAAACATCCCATCCCTTTCATCAATTATTATGAGATCATAAAATTGTGTGAGATGATTTGAAAGATTTCTATGCATAGGAACACTTTCCCTTGATTTTTTAGACTTTGATTAAGACTTGGGCCTCTTATTTCGCCAAGTCTTAATTGTAACGACGATTGAGAAGCGAACCTATTACGATGATCCTGGAACTAAGCCCACTATCAGTACAATACTAATGACAATTTCCGGCCCATTTGTACCTGTTGACTTTTATAAATAGGGATGAGCCATTGACATGCCATGTCGCCATTTATATTGGTTTGGTTGGAATTACACGCTCCGGTAATGTCATTGTCTTTATTAATTCATGTGTACAAATCATCAATTAAGTTTTCTCATTTTCGTCGTTCGTACGTCAACTGATTCGGTGGATCCATGCATTAAGAGCCTAGACTTAGAGTACATGTAAATTATAGCGAAGGCGATAAATTTGACGAATCGTAAATCCGTTTATTTTGTTTCATTGTAATTTTATCAATTCGTTGTATCATTGTAACTTACTATTTCGAATTTCCAGAGTTTTGTTTGAAAGGCATTTTTAGACTATTTTATTTTAAACCTCTTGGAAATAGTGAGTTCCGTTCAAATTTAATAGTCAAAATTTGTGGATTTTAAATTAAGTTTTATGTTATAATCACATTTGTAAATTTTACTGGATTTGATTGATGATAGTTCCTGCCATTCTTTCATAAAATCCCTTAGAAATCGGGATTTACGAATCTTTTTCATTAAAGGTTATCCTTATAGTAAGGTGCTTCTTCTACGGACACTGTTTGCAACTGTCGAGTTTAGCATAGCTTTATGATTTAAAACCAAAGGACCAATGCCCTGAAACAATTTTTTTTAGATTAAAGCATCATAATGATGATTCGTCTGTATCCCTGTAAACTACGATATGCACAATTTATCAAGTAAAGAAGACGGATAACTTATCAGAGAGAGAGAGAGAGAGAGAGAGAGAGAGAGAGAGAGAGAGAGAGAGAGAGATCTGTTGCCTTGTATATATCTTTTAAAAATATACAAAAAGGGGGAACATTTCAAACAAAGGTTGACATTATAGGGTAACAATGATTAATTTTATTTTTAAAGGTATAATCAAATTGATAAAATTAATATTAACTTATTTACAATGAGATACTTTGCCATGGCTTACTTTGTAGTCTTTCAAGTTTTTGACTGAGCATGGTAAGGTGACCGTGTCTCCTGCAATGGCGGTCACATTGGTGACTGGGTCGTCAAAGCTAGGCTCTAAAGATTCTACTGAAAAATAGAAGAAAACACCATTTGTTATTTATATATCAAATAACAGCGATGAAACATTCGTGGGGTATTTTTGACTGATGGAAACTTGGTGTTTGAAAAAAGATAAATGAAAAAAAAACCCACAAAACATTTACCTAGACAAAAGTCTAGATATTGACACTTACATGAGTGTAGAATACTACATGTACTTATGAATATTTTGTTTAAATAACCATCGCCAGAAAATCTAAAAAGCCGAATAACACACAAGCGCAATACATGCATGTAATTTTAAAGGATTAAAATTATGGTAACCAAGTTTGTAAAACATTCGCACTTTTATTTCTTTGACTTTACATGTTATGTATATAATCAAACCACAATCGCAGACATTTTTGTTTTAGGGGTTTCTCTTAGGGATGTTGTTTCAAAGACCACGTTAATTATTAATGCGCTAAGTGATTGCACAGTGCCATTATTAGGTTTATATTTTCTGAAAGCAGCTTTACGTGTAGATAATACCACAGGCAAAAGCGGCCTTGTCGTGCATTTGTACGACACAGATCCGATCTTAGAACGGAATCATTATGATGTACTGCCGATAGTTCTCCATTGACATGAGTCATTACGGTTTGTGACTTATACCAAATCCATCAAAATATCCCGTTTCCCAATAGAACGACGATGAATTACTTAATGAATTTCTTAGGCTGACCTTTGACACATGACCTCCAAAGGTTCATCTATTGCAAACGGCAAAACTTGGAAACAAATGAGCTAAATCTATTGATCCTAAACACAACAGGACCAAAGACAAATGCTCTTGTCTGGAAGAGGTTGCTTTTTCCAAAGAATGTTTCAGAAATTATATTTGTCAAAATTATTTCGGAGGCATCTAGAAAACTAATTACGAAGAATTCAATACGGTTTCCTACTCGAAATTGCTTCCCCAAAATTACTTCTTTTTCTCGATTTCTTCATGTCAAGAAACTAGGATTTCAGAGAGAAAAAAAACAAAATTGGATTTTATTCTTGAAAACAATATTCCCGGTTGAGGAACTGTTGTGCATGACGTACATATAAGACCTACACAGACTTGCTAGACTTTCCTGGAATAAAAAACCCAAAACAAATACATGTAAAAATAGAATTGTATCAACATCTCAAGAGTTATACGAGGGGGAATCTTGCCCAGCCAACATCAACATTCCTTAATCAATATTTTTGTCTCAAGTCTGAATTTTGACCTGAAATTTGAATGCACTTTTCCTTTGAGAATGTCAGTTGGTGATTAAGTTGGGTGATACAAAAAAATTAGTGACGGTCGGACCTGGGGTCATGAAATGTGCTATTTCTAGCTCCAGAACCGTAGCTCAACAATAAATTCGGGTTGACGGACCATAGAGCTACAGTTCCATCCATTTTGCGCACGGTTTTGGACTTAATAAACTAATTTAGAAATATGTTCTGTAAATATTTTCATGCCCAAAATCCTGAAATATTTTAATACTGATTCATTCCTTAACACGCCGTTGTTTTTTTTCCCGAAACACCGTAACCGCATCGAAAAGTGAAGTGTGTTAAATTAAGGGCGGGATCAAGAGTTTATTTACTCACTTTTTTTTCAGTTTTATCTGTAAACAAACGAGGCCGTTTCAATTTACGGTGCTGGTGAAGGTGTTTAAAATACATTCAGAGTCAACTTATTTAGAGACATTTAAAGTAAAATGTCTCAGAAAGTATTCACAGAATATTTTTCTAAATTGGTTTAAAATAAGTCCAAAACAGTGCGCAATAAATATATATATTTTTGTATGGACTGAACTGTAGCTCTACGGTCCGTTAATCCGATTTTACCATTGAGCTACATGTACCATTTTGCAGCTATCCAATTCCATATGAAAACTGTCTCGTTACGATTTTGACCGTACATTGTACTAGTGCATCGTTTAAACTCCCTATCTATGATTCAAAAGGCAACGTAAAACTTCGCGACAAACTACAAAATTATTCGTGGTAGAAGTACTTAGAATGTCCTATGCCATTTTTGTAACTATCATTCATCTTTGGTTTAAACGTGTAATTTCGTGATTATTCTGCCTCTAACCTTTTAAAAAAAGGAGTATGATTTAGCAACAAGTTATTACCAAAATTGATGTTTTGTGCTCAAGGGCATGTGACAATCTAGAATTCTTTTCGAACAAGGATACGTGGGGAAATTCGGTTTTCCAGGGATGGGAGGTCAAGGACCTATTTTCAGTAACATTTCTGTTTACTGTTTGAAATGACTGTTTGAATTTTCCGGTGTAGTTGGGATGGGGGTGTGGTCGGCCACCCGGGACATCTCTCTAGATCCGCTCATTAAAGGGATGTTTAAGACATCAAACTTTATATGTACATGTAATTGTGCTGGACATCATTTAAACCTAGGAAGATTACGTAAAAATTATTTCACGAAATCAAAGCCAAGTATGACGGGTGTCTCTGGAAAAAAATATACCGCTTCATTTATTTTACGTATAAATATTTTTTACTATAAAGCCATGGTTCGTGTTATGAATAATCTCGCAAATAGTTTTTCATGTCGGTTGATGTTCACTTTAATAATCAAGAGGGTTAAATTCATTTCTTCTATAGCATCACCATGTTACCCCACCCACCTCAAATATTTTTTTTTCTAAATGAGGGACTTCATCCTCTCTCTCTTTTTTTTTAAAGAACCCTTTTTCCTTATTTCATGAGGAGCGTACATTCATTACAGATTTGTGCATGGTTTGTAGTAATCTGGATATTGTCAAAAGAGACTTGGCATTAATCGGAGGAAAAACAATGAAGAAAAATGAATACTTGATTTCATCGATTCGGTTACTAGCAGTGCAAACTGAAATAAATCCTTCAGAATTCGTTTCCGAATTAAAGAATCTTGAACTGCGAAGTGTTAATCTGCCATGCTTTGATTGTAAGGTTGTATTGTGCATGTTCTACCAATAAGGATGGGTTTTTTTTCCGTATTCTAGACTAAATGTCTTAACCATTTTCTGATAATATATGTTGCACACTTCTAATTAACACAAGTGATCTATTTGTTATAAGCCCATTTCCTCTTCTTGTGATCATATTAATGATATTTAAAATTAATATTTTAAACAGAAAAAGTGTGTGAAGAGTAAATCACAATTGATAATAAATAATTAATATAATAGCCAACAGATCTCACTGAAGGAAGTGAATTACATTAACTAATATAAAAGTTCATCTATATAATTACATTTAAATTTCACGACAATCTGTAAGTTTAATCAAAAATTATTTTCAGGTTAAATTTTAATTAATATGAATTAATATAAAGTATTATTGGTGCAATTTTTACTTCCCATTTTTAAAGATAAAATACAAAATTAGACTCCGGCTGTCCTAATGGATAAAAATATTTGAAAACAATGCATCTTTCTCCGTATTTTTAAACCCCCCCAAAAAATATATTTGTTAATATAAAAAATAACCCCACCTAACATTGCACCAAATCACAGTGGATGATTATTGCTGCATGCATCAGCTCAAAGTTGATGATTAGTTCGTTATCAAAATGTTTTATATCACAGGCAATGTGTTAGAAACAAGCATGAAAATTACGACACCCCCAAGAATAACTGGTGAACATTGAACATTGAGTGGATGACGGGCTCTGCTAAAATTTATGACCAGGACATGCACCGATGTATGATTGATACATTTGTTTACTTCATTGTTTATTTTGATGTTATTCGAGGGCTTTCTTGATTTTGAGTCATGTGAAAATTGATATTGCTACGTCATTACCACGTGACGTTTGACGTTTTCGTTCTTTTCGGAAAATTTACCAGGTGTTATGCCATTATCTTTGTCACTAAAAATAACATGTTGTTGGGAAAGACAAAAGTTGTGGTACAGAAGCCTGAATGCATTGTTATCGATAGTTTTGAATTGCTTGAAGAAAGAGAAACTTTTAAAAAGAGTTGTTCATACAGATGTGCTTACATGATTATAACTCTTCATATATATCTTTACTTTAAGTTTGGGATTTCTAGACATAAAAACACGTTTGAAGTTCTATCAGAGAGAGAGAGAGAGAGAGCGAGAGAGAGAGAGAGAGAGAGAGAGAGAGAGAGAGAGAGAGAGAGAGAGAGAGAGAGAGATATAATGTATTTTCGTGCAGTAACGTTGGAATCGGGCTGTCTTCGGCATCGTTATGTTTTCTAGCGATAATGACTGCAGTGCTCTTTGATTATAGAGCAAACTATTTATTGACCAGCATTAAGAGGCACACGTCGCTGGTATTTAGATTTCATCGATGTCTTTTCAACAAATGGCATTACCACACGTTTCATAATTCGATAACGGAAACATATTTATTAGGTAATTCGATTCCCTTAATTGAAATCAAACAAGGACGAGGAAATGGTGAGGACTGTCTAATGGTTTTTAAGTAATTAAGGATCAACAACGTATATACCAATACTACCAAAGAAAGATAAATTTGGAACATCAAAATTTTATGAGGATTTTTTGTCACTGATTAGTGACCACCTAAATATAAAGGAATACTTTTATCACAAAATGTTGTGACGATTTGCAAATCCGCACTGAAGTAGATGTGTATGCGGTACATGTGCAGGATTTAATTCGAAAGGGGAACTAACTATACACCAGCTAACTTAAATAAAAATATATCAATCCATATCTTTTATACCATCAACCCCGTAACACAATCTACCCCACACCGTTATTTAGTTTTACATGTTAATAGATCTTTTGTTAGCAGGGATGAGGAAATTTAGAAGAACAAAGCAGACGATACAAATATCTGTTATTCGCCGTCACAGTATATCATTTTCTCCCGGAAAAGACTTGCTGTTCCTATGAAATAAAGTGATCCTCACGCTTCCATACAATAAATATAGAGAGCCCAGCAATATCAACACGTCTTGTGACAGGGAAAGAGGAAAGCTAGAATCCTTCCTTCCATCAAAAATCTCCAATAAATCTGTCTGTCAATCCACTGGATAGGCTAATATCTGTTTTATGATACGGAGCCGAATTTTCTAATCCAAATATTAATTTTGTCGGGCTCGAGTGACACATGTTTCCCCATTCGCTGCGGTATTTAGTGACTGGATCATTAATATTTGGTTGATATTGATACCGGTGTGGAACCTTTCCAGCCGTAATTAACTTTTGGGATCGCTTTGTATGGGATCAGCTGCCTTTCACAGCTTTGAGAAGACAAGAAAACTAGATATCTCTCTTCTCTTTTATCCGTATTTCTATTCCGTATTCCGGTTATTTTCATATACTCCGAAAATTTTTAACTTTAATAAAATAAATGAATATACCTGAAATACATGTGAAGATGTTAATTATTCATCTCAGATACCCCCCCCCCCCCCACCCCAAAAAAAATATCAAAATAGTTACATCATATACTAAACAGAAATGTGTACGTTTGATATTCATAACTGCCAAGAATTCTCAAATTTCCTTTAGTAAATATACGTGTTTGATTGATGTTGACATGTAAACGTATTTGCTCTTGGCGATACAAAGACCTACTTCTTAAGATTTCCAAACCGATCAGTGTGTTCTGATAAGAGTACAGTAGTTTATTGTAGATGCAATTTCAATATCTATCGAAGATAACCTGGCGCAATGTTATTGGCGTCGGTAGAGCTTTTTACGTTTCCAAACATCTGGATCAGGCCAGTAGCCAATGGAAAATCGACAGCCGCCAGGACGGCGAGAGATTTTCAACAATTGAAAACCAATTTGTATGGGGAAAGAATCGAATATGACAATCTGAATGTCGTCTTTTTATTTGCCGGGGTCTTAAGTTCCTCATTAATCTTACTCACGGGCCAATCTGATTGGGGATAGAGAGAGAAAGAAAAAGGAGAGAGAGAAAGAAAGAGAGAGAGAATGAGAATATATATTTCAAGTTACATCTACTATTTAAGCATACAAGTTCTCTTATTTTCCTTTACGCTTAAGAATTTTAAGAACTCCTACTTTTCTTCGAATTAATTTCCAATCATTGAACTTTGTAATATGATGTTCAATGAGTCGACGTCGCTCTAATGAGTCCAAAACCATTTCATTCTTTACAAGAAATCCTGATACATTTGTTCTCAATTCATATCATTAACGTTGAATTGCACTATGCCTCTGTGTTACTGAGGGTGCTCTTAGTTTCTCTCTCTCTGATTTAATCGTCTTTACAGTCATTGTAGGTCTTAGCTATTATATAAAGACATCGTCCAAGAGGGCTTTCTTAGAGGTGATAAATGTCATATAAGTCTTCTTCGTGAACATTACGAGATAGTAACACTATGATTAATGTGCCTTTCATCGATGTTATATTTGAAAGCTTTTCTTTAAGTACTTGTTGAGTCATAAAACTCGACGAAATTAGATTCATCTTTCATTGGAAAGACAGACGATGAAAAGTATTGAAAGGTCATAGATTTTTTTTAATGCCCATCATATAAAAATTTCGATGAAAAATATCGATGTCGTGCGGGTTTACAAGGGTAGATAAGGACAAACATATTATTTTGGAAAAATAAGCGATACATTTACCAAATTAATCAAATTATTTCCAGGTATAGCAAAATAATAGAAAATCGACTAAATTCATGTAATAGTAAAGTTATCGGGTGAAACAGTTTCTTGGATAGATCGCTTACAACAAAGACGGGCCTATCAAATATTAATCACAAAAATGATTTCGAATTGTTTGTTATCGGTTTTCTTTTATCACGTTTCTCCTTTAATTTAGCACCCTACAAAGACCAATTTGTCCCTTGGCCATTTTTCCACCCTCCATCACCCGCGCCTATTAACAATTGACCGTTCAATTGAGCGGCTAATACTGCCTCGAATCTTGACGTAAAGAACCGATGTTTCCGTGTGGTGTGTCCTATCCCAGCAATTACATCGCGAAACGCGCCAAGATTCCCCCGTTTTCTTCGATAACGTTCCGTTATTCTTTCCAGTCCGCTGGACGCAAGGCGCGTGCATTGGGACTTGCTCAAAGAAGATTGTCTAATATTCAATTAACACGTTGGAATAATTGCAAAATCCATATATTTAGCTCGTTAGAACAGGTTGACGTTCCCTGGATACACCGAACCTCGCTATCATGTCTCACCTCCTGATAATGAATTGTTTTGTGTGTTATTGTAAGAGAATTACGCTGTAGCAGGAAGGGGGATTAAGGTACTCTAGATGGTAACCGCTCAGCCAATTGACAGATGGCTGAAAACGACACTTTGATACCTCCATTCTTCTGTCTGAAGGATTTTTTATTGATGAAATAGTTTTACCAGCTTTATGCTAATTTTCGGTTTTTTTTCAAATCAACAACTGAACTCAGATACAATATATTAAAGTACAAGGAAGATGAAAACAGATTATTCTAAACTTAGACGTATGTAATAAGTGAAAGTTTGGCTTTTTGCAATTGCTAACATTCCCTTTTGTTTTTCATCAATCCTAAGCAACGCAAAATCTTAAATATTGATCGCAAAAATATTCAAGTACTGGTAAATTCCAAGCTAAAACGTAATATAAATGTTGAAACTATATTTTGGTAAATGCCATAGCCCTTTATTACCATTTCATGATCCTTTAAGTGTCCCAATTCTAAAATTTAGGTTGCATATAGAATCACATTTGTATTCATATATGATACCGTATTCTGTCTAAGTTTTGTGTTTTAAATTTGAGAAAAGATTCTAAAAAGATATTTTTTTAAAATATCAGGTCTTAAAATAACATCTCTCTGTTAAAATCCACGTTTTATTTTGAAACATGGCACCGATCTTGATCGAGTTTGGATATGATGAATGAGGGTCTTTTTATGGACGGTTTAATACATTAATGAAACAGAATTATCCCGCAATAAACCTTTTGTGGGACAATCGACTTTCTCGTTAATCCCCATTTTATTCGATCATATTCTGAGAATGAATTGCCTCTATTTCTTACTCTCAATGATAATTATTGATAAGTCATTAATGGGCTTTTTCTTTTGGTGGAGAGAGAGTTTTTCTCTGCCGTTAAGAGACGGAAGAAAGGGGGGGGGGGGGGGCGGTAGGGAGTTTTCCTCTCTCGTTGTTTGTCGCATACTATAGACCAGTATTGCTGTTTGGTGATTCTGTTTTTGTTTGTAAATCTTTTACCAGGCATCTCATATATAAAACCGGTGGTAAAATAAACTGTCAAGTAACTTAGACAATTAAGCGCCATTGTAATGTGTTAACATTTAGTCAGAGATCCCTGATAATGCAAAATACAAAAGATCTATAAGCCCTGCCATGTTTTATCGGCGTTCTGTATTTGTCCGATGCAGAGAATTTTTTTGCAATTCACTCCAAAACTACTAAATATCTTTTCACTCTTTCTCTATTATTTTCTACAGAGATACAAAAGCAATTTGACCATACAGTTTTTTCTTCTTTTCGCATTTTGAAAATTTGTTATATCTGTTCAATATCAGCTTAATAGTCTTTTGATTGCATTTCCCTTCAAAATTTCAAAATATATTTTAATTCTTTTTTTTTATTTTCTATGGAGATAAAAGAGCAATTTGACCATACATTTTTTTTCTTTTATGCATCTTAAAACTTGTTATACATTTTATACACTCATAATGATTCATTAAGTTTTGTCCTTGTCTTGTTTAGGAAACATTATTCTGTCCATATTATTGGTTTATTACTTGACATTAAGAAAATTCTGTTCAAAAAGGTCGTAATTTTTTTCGTATAAACGATACATCAGATAATGAGGACATTGTTAAACCTGAGGCCTTTGAAGTTTTACGCCAATAAACCTTGAAAAACTTGACTACGTAAGTTCTAAAAATTTATTCGCATAAAAAGACCATCATTTGGACTTAGCATCAGCTGCCTTTTTTGTATCAATATAACAACCCAGACTTCATCATTTAGATAATTGTAAGCAAATAAGACGAAGAAAAGCTAACAATCTCTAACATGCTCGTCGATTAAATGCAATTCCCCCAGGCAGCATTTGCATTCACGGGATACTGTTTTCAATCTCTTCGAAACTGACCTACGAATACACAAAATGCATAATATGCACGATGCAATACCCCCCCCCCCCCTTTCTTTACACCCAGCCACTACGCAATTTTACACAAACATATATTTCAAGATAAGATAGTAAGGAGAGAACCAAACTGGAATATGAGTAACTATATATATATTCAAATAACACTCATCCCATTTCACAAGATTCTGTCTCCAGGATTACATAATCACAGAGTTCTTACCTTTCACTGAGGGCAGATGTGTGACGACGCCGACGACGAGACCAAAGAGGTCCAAACCGAGTAATCCGAGCATTATCATTCATATACCTATCAATGGCATTGCTAAACTACGTGAAGAAAAAAAACACAACTCAAGAAGAAGAAAACTGTCTTCAAATCCTCCCTTCGATTCTAGCGCTCTCTCCCGCGAGTCACGCTTAACCAATGGAAGCTCGTATCACTTTCGCAATTGATTATAGAACCATTGGGAGCATTTTTGCCCTCACTTTCCTTTTTGTGCCATGCAGACTTAGGCTTGATCTGTATAATACTAATTAAGGGGTCTAAATAAACTTGCCATTGTTTTCAATTGATTCCAATAAATCAGGGGTTAATGTAATTACAACGCAAAAGCGCGAAAACGGGCTATTGGAAGGGGTGTTAATAGTCTATTGTAATGTGTTCTTGGATAATTCGCAATTCCCTCATTTTCGGATTTCCTTTTATTTTGATGTCATAAATTATGAAATTGACTTCAGCACACCAAATTTCACACATTCAGATAATGAGCTACGTAAAAAGCAGAGCCATTTCTTTCTCGGAAAACTTTTTAGATTATCTAGTTTCTTGCGATTGGTTCTTGATAGAGATCAAGCGTGCTCTAATTTTTCAATTTTGACGAAGAGCAGTTAGTGCCCATACTTCCTTTATAAAATGATATCGCTTCCAATAACTTTTTTTCGTCAACAAAATTTTTACAACTAAGAAAATCTACAATACACAATTTCAATATTCTAACTTACTTTCAGCTTTTGTTCAATGTAAATCTACCAAATACCTGTTAATAATCAGATTCCAATGAGTCCAAGTTTATTTGCAAAGTTTTTAAACTTTTTTTTGCCTGTGTTGTTCGATACTCTCTCTCTCTCTCTCTCTCTCTCTCTCTCTCTCTCTCTCTCTCTCTCTCTCTCTCTCTCTCTCTCTCTCTTCAATATTAGCTTAGTACCTTTTGATTGCCCTTATTTTTTATTTCATCAATGTTAGCAAACTTTAAATTCCACTTTGAGAGGAAGTCCGAATTTTTGCATCGGAATTTCGCAAGCACACTTCATATAAGGCTATTCAAAGTCAACCTTTGTTCCCTTGTACAATACATCAAACACAGTATCAAAGAAGACAGAGGGCAACAAAGAATGGAAAGTAATACAGTCTGGGTACTTACTAAACCGTCAGAAATCAATGATAAATTAACGATGTTTGACTTCACCAGTACATCGTAATTCGGAATAACCATGAAATATTAAATAAATAAAGAGATTTGTTGGCACCCTAACGTTAATTGCCTAAGCATGCCTATGTATCCGAAGGTGGTTTTTTTGTACCTTCAGATACAATGATCAACCTAGCTCTTTGATCACCACTGATTCGTGTTACTAGTACAAGCATGCACTCAATACTCCGTGACAGTATGCACTAGGTGCATTCGCGTAGTTCTAAATATATTGCAGATATCATATCTTTCTTAGGGATATATTAGTCCGTTTCAATTTCGTATATATCTGTCAAACATTATTATACGATACGGGTTCCAAATGCAATCCGCCACAAATGTCAGCCGCCTGCATTTGATAGTAATATTTCTTCGTCGGAATGAAAATTCATACCTTTGGAATAGAAATAAGAAATTGCTGTTTGATCGTCTATTTTTTGAAAGATTCTAAAAAAAATAGAAATTAAAGTCTTAAAAAAATTAAAATTGATAACCAACTATTTTAATTGTCTCTTTCTTACAAAGCAAATTAGTTTGAAGAAATTAATATCACGTTATCAATAGTTTTCAATCTCAAGTAATCGTAAAACCAAGCTTGTTTTATTATTTTTTTAAAGAAAATAAAAAAAAGGAAATTCTCAGTGGTACTCAGATCGAAGAAGGACAATAAATAATTCTTGATATCAGAGAATATTATTAAAGGAAAAATTAAGCATCGCCTGTGTAATTTTATATGCATCTTCTTTGCAAGTGTAAATTTTTCGTCTTATCGCATCCTCCACAGAAGGTGCTTTATACTGAATTTTTATAAATTCCTCGAGATGGTTATCAGTCACAGGTTTTAAAACATTCTTGTTTTCATATTCACTTCTTTGATTGTACTGTATACAACCAGAAACATCTACATGTATATAAATTTGTAAATATCTAAACGTATCATCAGTCTCAACTTAGAGAGTTTTTTGACATCTGCCACAGTCCATTTGATTATTCTAAGAGAGCGTCGTCAAAGTTCGTTGGTTGTATAGAACATGTAGTCAAACAAAACATTCTTTCTTCTCTTCCAAGACACCTAAACTGCTATTGCACAACTCTGGTAAATTCCAAATCTGTTTTGATTGGTTTTTTGGAATTTAAGTCAACCTGGTAACAATATTGACCAGATGGAAATGAAATTGATACGAGAAATGGAGGGAAATGAAATCATTATTATAATATTTATTTAATGAACCATTCCTCGGTTTTCTTTAAACAAGATTAGTTTGAACAAATTAATTGAATGTTAGTAAAATTCGATAGATCTTATTGATCGAGGGCAAGAATAAAAAACTACAAAAAAGCCATTGATCTTAAGATAAACCGAAAAATCTTAGAGGTACCCACCAGTAGGAATAATTAATCTCAAATAAGATTTTAGAATTAGCAAACATTCATTAGCACTTATTTCTCTCAACAACTTGTTAAAGAGAAGATATCGATATTAGATTTCTTTGCCTCAAAGAAACAAAAATATTTGTTAGAGACTTATTTAAGAATGCCTCAGCCATGCGATGCAACTAATTGAATAGTATGAAAAGCTCCTCTTATCACTTGCACCACAGACGATTTCTATTGATTTTTTGCGGAGCTTCGGATTGCTAACCAAAATCAAAATATATTTGTTGAATTGGTAATTCACATTGCATTTAGTTTTTAAGCATCATTTTGGCCCCTGAGACGCAACAAGTCCCATACATCTGCAAATAGGAACATACTCTCAAAACATTCATCATGTCTAGTTTCGACCTTTATTGGTTCGGTCAAGTTTGGGTCTTGATGCTCAAATAGCTAATGAGCTGGTTTTTGCATCACAAAAACAGACGAAAAATAAGTTTGACTGGCTTTATTTTATAAGATTTTATTACAAAAAATCGCCATTAATAACTATGAGTGTCATGTATAAATATATACATCTCTTACCTCACACACGATTACACATTCAAACGTTTGTGACTAAATGAAAAATATTAGTAAATTTTGTGGATGAAAAACCCTAATTATACAAAACTATAATACTTGTAACTTAAAAGAACCACTTTTATAGAAAACCCAATGTCTTCAGTTTAAAAAGAATAATTTAGCTTATGGATTGTTATTATATATATATATCAAATTGAGATGCTCCATGTTTTAAGTTTGTGAGTTAAAAGTAAGTTGAACTTTCTGTTCATCTCAAGTAACATCAGAATTATCTAAATGTTGAAGAGGGATTTTTTTTAAACAGCCTGTTTAAATCGATAAAATGAAACTGTGTTATTCATAGTCTGTGAAACTCGTAACTCTTATTATTACATTTTAAACTTGCAACTTCTGTAGTATTTAAATTCGTTTCTTTAATTGAATTCCTTTAACAAAAGTTCTTTTTTGCCGGGTTTCCTACTTCTAAAGCTAAACATTCCAGACTTTCTGCAACTTATTGACTTTAAATTTCATTATCTTTAACCTTATGTACCAGAAAATTAGATAAATGGTATCCTCGTAACCATTCCTACAGTTTTTTCTGCAGTTAGGTGCAAAAAGTACAGGGTTCCTAGCATATCAAGTGTGGATTTTGGGGAACCTTTTTTCGCTTTCATTTCATTTATCTATACAAAGAATGAACATTGACTTTCATTGATATAAAGAGAAATCACATGTTACCGAAGTGACTCTGATAAGATGGTGAAAAAAAAACCAGTAGAAGATGGAAGAACGGTGTTGGGCTGTAAAATTACCCACCCACACACCCTTGAGGGTCACATTCTCGCAACTCTTGTTTCCTAGTTCACGAAGATACACCCAATATCTTATAAAGAAACTGAGGTGGAAATGTGATTTCACTCATGATAAGGGGAATTGCAGATCGAACTCTCCAAGTTCGTTCTTTACATGCCTGAAGGCATTTTATTTTTCTAAGGAAATCAACTTCTTTAAAAGAAGTGTAGGAGTTTATTAATAATAAAATCTCTTCAATCAAAATCGTTACCTAATACACAAGTTAGTGCAAAAACAGGTATGTATTATGTGTGAGGGTGGTCATATTTATTGTTTAAGAGTCAAATATCACGAGAACTGGCAGCTATATAAATCATACATATACACAGTTTAAGTGTTACATCATATAAACATGTATAAATATATACAATTGAATACTTTTCAGATAAAAAAATATTAAACGTTCAAAGCTATACGCTAAGACATTGGGCAATGGTCATTGTCCTGTCACTAGTACACTCATGTAAGATATAAATAAATCGTGAAAATGAGTTGCCGAAACCACGTCACTGAACCACCTCGGAAAACCAAATTACAATCAATGAAATTCACATTTAAAGAGACATGGTCACGATTTTGGTTAAAATTTATTTTTTCTGTTTTTAATGTTTACAATGCTTCAGATAGGCATTCTTTAGAGTCAACTAAAATTTGAGTGTCAGTCGTCGAGTTATAAGCGAGATAGGAATCTCATATTTTTTTTATAAAGTAAACAAAGCTCAGGTCCTCTTTTTGTTTACAAAAAGAAAATTAGGTACAGACCTAAAATGAATGTGACAAACAGAAAAAAACAGTTTATGTATGTCCAAAAAAAATCGCAGATAGAAAAGTCGGCTTGAACAAGAACTTAAACCGGTATATTTAACCAATGTCAACAAAAACATAGCACGGGCCCTGTTTACATAAAAAGAATTATGAGTTATGTATTTTGCTTATATTTCCACGACTGACTTAAAATTTTTAGTTGATCATTAGAAATGCATTGCTGTGGCATTTCAAACAATAAAAAATAAAATAAAACCGTGACCATGCATCGTTAATTTCCTATATGAACTATTCGAAACTGTGTTTAATTTCTACACTTTCAAGAAAGGCTTCTGTTCTGGCTTTTAACTTAAAATTAACGTTTTGAACGTTTTATTTGGAATGTTGTTCATCTCAAGAATAATACTGTTTTGATTCAATATCAGGCAAGCTGTGTCCAGTTTAACTATTTTATTGCAATCATTATCATTCACTAAAAAGGCATACAAGATACGCAAGTGAAAATTTGCTTCTTGTATCCATGTAATCAGAAATCTCAATCATGATCAAGAAATTTACAAAATTTGAATAGTTTTGGTTTTAAAACTTACTTTTAGTGAGGCATTTTCGTCAATTTAAAATATTTGACAGTAATACAGAAAATGACTATTTGAACAATTCAATCAAGTACTTTTTTAATACGCAAAATAAAAGACAAATTTCTGTCCGCTAACCAGTATTAAAGCACAATAATTGAGGTATATCATAATTATATTAAATATAATATAGTTTTTGTAATGATTGTCAAAATTACAAATCTAAATAACTCGATTTTTAAACTGTCACAAACTTTAAAAGTTTACTGCAGCAAAAGACAAATAAGTACAAACGACATCGAAAATACATTTTCTATCCAATTCATGTAAAATACAACTAAATATGAGTGACGTTTGAGAGCAAATCAAATTGAGAGTGCACACATATCACACGGCTCTGAAGTGTAAAAAACAGTTTATATTTCATAAGTATAAAACATCCGTGCTGTTTTTCACTCCCTCAATTGTGCAAAAGAGTGTTATGTACGTTAACAACAACTTCAATTGTTGCTTTAGTTGCTTGAAAACAGTGTTAACGTCCTTTAGGAAAAAATGAAATACTATCTTTTGACACCACTTTGCAATGAAAAGCCGAAACTATAAACTATTTTTAAAATTGAGTGGGTATTAAGAAATATTTACATTTGCAAAAATATTAACTTATATGAACATAGAGAATAGCGAAAACGTTCAATTCTGTGTGAACTTTTTCATTACGTCCCAATGTTCATAGCACGCGCTTATAGCTCGTTGGTTGGATCATGAAAAAAGATGTATTTTAAATTAATTTAAAATCTCCGTAATGTTAACCATTCTAAACGGTTTGCCTTTTTAAGTTATAAACAGCAATGTAAAAAATTAACCGGGATATGAACTTGATCGGTACGCGATCAAATCTTCTGAGAAGTCCTTTGGGCTTCGCAGGATTTGATCACGTGACCAACCAAGTTCATATACCGTTGAACTTTTTCACTTCCTGTTTATTTCTTAAATACATGTATTAACATTCGCAAATAAGCTTCCTAATTTGAACATTTAGAATAAAGAAAAAGTTTAATTCCGTGTTTGTAATTTTATATTCTCTTAAATATAACACTAACAGCGTAGCCCAGTGGGTTAGATGGACGTAAATATCGGCTAGATTTCGGCTCGGTTTGGCTTGATATTTAGACTGACAATATTCACAAATCAAGGACTTTTCCAAAGACAATTGAAAATTAGGCCCAAACGTTGGTAGCACGTTGCGGTTAAAATCGGTATATCCTAATGTCTAGCTTGCTTCAGTTTTACAGCTTGAACATCCTGCTACATGTAATTATCAATTGTAATTAAACATGGGTGTTTTTTTCTGTTACTGTAAATTCCTCATTTTACGCGAGTATTTAATTCCGCGATTTTACTGTTTTGTATCAAATTGCAAGAATATAAAATCGCAAGCACCATCTTGTTGTTAATTCCCTTTAGTTTAAAACTGTCTGCAAAATAAAGCAAGTTTTAAAAAAAATCAGCGAGAGTTGAATCTCGCAAGTTTACGTGGATATGAAATCTTCACGTTTAATTAGGAATCTACAGTATTATTAAGCACCTATTATTTGATACATTGAGATGAGAGAAAAAATATTTTCTTACAGTTTTTGAGTAAGAAATCTTTGTTTATTCAACAACACAACGAGACAACTGGCATCTTAACGATAGATGTATCTGAACCCTGCAGACAGACCCTAGCCTATAGGAGTAGTAAATGAAATGTCCATCATCGTAGCCTTAATGCTGATAAAATGACCCCAGCAGAAATCAAACAGATTGATGAAAATCTAAATGAAAAGTTAAAGGATGTGGACCAAAGGGAACTCATCATGAGAGGCCTTGTTAAACAATTGATTTATATTTTGGTTTTCTATGCTAAGTTTAAACCGTGTCATGATCGGTAAAAATGATATAGTGTGTATATACTAGAATACTATATATAATACTTTCATGTTAAAGCTATACACGCTATAATTTACGTCAATTTTGAATGACAGTGAAAACGCATGTGTTTGTCTACTTATAAAAGTTATCCTTAATCTGTAAATTACAATGGTGAATTCCATCTCGTTACAAAGATATATATTTTTAATTGTTTATTTTCCTGCCAGGAAAATATACTTTTTCATGAATATTGATGAAGGAAAAGCGAGACCGACCTCATTGCCCATGTCCGCGGAGAACTAGGTGGTCGTTATTGTTTGCCTAATTAAATATCCAACTTGATTTTTAATATGCTTAACAGTTGTTAATTTGAAATACATACATGTATAATGAGTAAAATACGTTTGTCATTCACGATACCCTTACTTCTGCATTAACACTCATAGGATATATAAATAGAACATAGGGGAAAAACACAGGTCTACGTCATTTTTTAAAGGAAGTATTCATATCTACTTACAGGCTTGTATTTTTTCTTTTGTTTGTACTCGTATATCGGACAAATTTATGCTTTACTGAAAATATCCTTTCCTTTGTGAAACTATCACAATTATGAAGATGGTGACCCTTCACCAGTTGTGGTATGATAGACTAAATTTAGCTGTCGATATCACGTGATAGATTGATATTCACGAGGAGGCATTACTTTCCTGGCAGGAAAATAAATATCTTTTATTGTTTAATATTTGATATATTTGTTACGTGATCGAATTGAGCATTATCATTAACAGCATAAAGGTAACTTTTATTAGTAATCAAACACATACATTTTCCCCTTTATTCAAAATTGACGCAAATTATAGCGTGTATAGCTTTAAATACTGAAATCTGATCGGTTTAGACGCAGTTGATAATCCGTTCTAATACCCTCAGCGTTAGCAACACACTTAGCAACGGGTAACACAACTAATTGTTACATGCGCGTAAATTATGCGCGTACGGTTTGCCGTAGAATTCACGTCATTTCTATATAAAGGCAGTAAAAATATTCTCTTAAATTAAGACATTCAGTATAATAAAATAAATAGTGCCTGTTTGGGAGGATAACAGTTGAAATTGACAAACCTCGAAAACCATTGTCAACCTTCGCTTTGCGTCGGTTGACAATGATTTCCTCGGAGTGTCAATTTCAACCGTTACTCTCCCAAAGAGGCACTATTTATATATTATTATACTTTCATGTTAAATACTGAAATCTGATTGGTTAAGACGCAGTTGGTAATCCGTTCTATTACCCTCAGCGTTAGCAACACACTTGGCAACGGGTAACATAACGAATTGTTACATGCGCGTAAATTATGCGCGTACGGTTTGCCGTAGAATTTACTTCATTTCTGTATAAAAGCAATAAAATTTTCTTTAAAATTAAGACATTCAGTATAATAAAATAAATAGTGCCTGTTTGGGAGGGTAACTGTTGAAATTGACATCCCCAGAAAACCATTGTCAATGACATTGATATTGACAATGGTTTTCTCGGGGTGTCAATTTCAACAGTTACCCTCCCAAACAGGCACTATTTATATGATATAACTGCTTTCCATCCCAAGCTCTTTTGATTCGTATATTATTGTGTTTGCCGGAAAATAAAAAATCTGCATCTGACTTCAGAACTTTTAAAAATTTTCGCTTTGCTTAAAAAAATCATCAACGGATTGAACTCGATTTTCCTCCGGAACTACAAGAAGAATCAAATTTATATAAACCATATTTTAATATCATAGCTATCTAATTAATATATATATATATATAATTTGTGCCCACCTAAGACACTTTCTGTTACAGTATTCAAATATCGAAGGCTTTGTTTCTCCGGAAATTGTAGTAGCTATACTTCATGTTGAATAAGAATGAGCTCAAGGTTTGAAACTTCAATACACTGACGTGTAAATTAAAGCTTTTATTTTATTCCAGCCATATTTACGCTAGTAGAAAAATGTAATAAGTATTCAATATCAATGCTTTCAATCTAAGAACTATTGATTTTTCTTATTTGATTTGAACACAAGCAAACAGAATACAGACCATTAAAAACATAGAACACCTACATAAGTAGGTACTATTAAATTATCAGTTAAATTATTTTTGAAAAAAAAAATTATTGATATACGTGAGAAATGAGGGAAAATAATGGTGATAATAAATATCTATATAACAGTAAAATTTTCTATAAAATTAAGACATTCAGTATAATAAAATAAATAGTGCCTGTTTGGGAGGGTAACTGTTGAAATTGACATCCCCAGAAAACCATTGTCAATGACATTGATATTGACAATGGTTTTCTCGGGGTGTCAATTTCAACAGTTACCCTCCCAAACAGGCACTATTTATATGATATAACTGCTTTCCGTCCCAAGCTCTTTTGATTCGTATATTATTGTGTTTGCCGGGTATTGATACCTTAGTAATATTATTTGGAAGTGTTGCTATGTACCATTCTAAGGTCTCATATTATTTTATTTTTTATATCAAATCTTTACAGGAAATTTAATGAACATTTAAGACCTGGACTTCAGTCGATGTCAATGGCGAATAATTTGACCTTGAAGAGAACCATGATCAAAATAAAAAAAATTGAAGGTAATTTATTGTTAATTTTGTTCTTTGTATATTGCTAATCAAAGGGAGCCTGTATGTCTGTTAGTATATTGTTTTCAAATGAAATATTACAGCACTTAGTATGTACGATGCATCATGTCTTGTTAGAATAAGTTTCACAAAACAAAATTGAGAAGGCGGAGTAGAAAAAGTTGACTCTATTCTAGATCGCAATCTATTCAAGGAATTTAAAGTTCAAATACAGCTGTGTGTAATGTAGAGACCAATGTACATCTATTTTACGATCAAGGGTCGTAAAATTAAAAGAATCCATTTGTCAAGTGAAACATCTGGTCACAAAATCAATGTAATTGAAACCTATCAGTGTCACTAAAGTCGAACCGGAATAAGTAGAACTATCCCATGAGCCCATGAGGACTTACTCAACAAACATTCGGCGAAAAATACTCTTCGATTTTTACACGACGCAACTTCATTTCTTCTTACTTAAGTCTCTCTCTCTCTCTCTCTCTCTCTCTCTCTCTCTCTCCAAAGTCCAAACGACGGTTCTAAAATACATAGTTCAGAGAATGCCTAGAAACGTTATTTTTAATAGAAAGTGATGATAATAAAAAGGAGGTGAGATATTAAAATTGAAATGTAAAATTTACAAAAACAAAAATAGAGAGGAGCTTACCTCTGGTGACCACTAGGACGAAAAACGGAAAGATTAAGAATGGGAGCGCATCCATTCTTTTCACTTTTAAGAGCTTCATCTCGAAAAGAAAACGATTTTACTTCAGAGCAAAGTACACGGTACATGTATCTCATACCATTGAATCTGTTGTCGATGTTGATGGACCGAAAAAGAATTCTTAAAGTTTGCAATTAGTTCTTAAAAAGTTCAAAGGATGCATTGCACCATGTACGTCAGTTTTATTGTATTCTCTCAGTTTGAGAAATGATATATCAATCATCGCAAGGGTAAGTTAATAGAATTTTGTTAATATTTTATTTTAGGCGTCTTCTGCAATTTCGTTTACTTCACCTTTGGTTTGATCTATTGTTGCAATTACATTTGGAATTCGACTTTGCGATTAAGCCAATAAAAATTGTAACTTTCCGGTCGCTTCCGGTGACTAGAAAAACCGCCAGACTTGGTTGCGGAAGACGTCATTGATTTTGTGTTTGCCGATCAGGAAAGCTAATACGGCTATTTGGTTTTAATAGGGACTTCATTAGACAAAGAAAAAAGAAAGTGGCGATAAAACATAGTAAAAAGACGTTTCTGCTCGGATATAAATTTAGTCTGTATGGACCTGTGCGTACATACCTTAAGACGAATGAAAACCCACAAGGGACATTACTCATTTCAGAATCGACATTCATCTCGCAAAACGGCTCTCAAGAGTAGTTTGACCTTACAAATAAACAATTCCAAATGGCCGTAATTTTTCGCGTTATGAAGCAAAAGACAATCTCATAATTGCATTTGGCCATTCCGAAGTGAGAAAGTAGTTTTGTGAACTGGAGCAGAAGAGGCAAATATTGACGTGTACTTAAGCTTTCTGCTAGTGGTAACGGTTAGCAGTGGAAAATGATACATTGCCAGTGTGCTCACATAACGCAGTACAACATTTGTTTCTAGTTTATTTCCGTAGGTGTGTGTGTGGGGGGGGGGATATTTTTGAGACACCACACCGTGAAGGATTTATCCAACATATCATTAAATATGTTTTTATTATTATATTAATAATAACCAAAGCTGTATAGAACTACTGTGGCAGCAATATATATTTAGTAGATATGAATTAGTTTACTGAAAGTTTTAAGAAGATAAACATAAAGAGATGTAGTCTAATAAGCAAATTTGGTAATAAAGACAACAAAGTAAGACTTCGTGTAAAAATGAAATCAAATGCTCACAGTTTTCATATTTTTACGCGACATCTATATCGTGCCATTTCAAAAGAAGGACCGCTGAATAATATTTGATTTCTTTTAAATTGTCGTTCATGTTCGAAATATTGCATAGCATTTAGAGAGTGGCAGGGGTCCCTTTATTTTAATATTCAAACTGAAAATTTATATTTTTACAAGAAACAAAACTAAAAATATCAAAAATGAAATCAAATGCTCACAGTTTTCATATTTTTACGCGACATCTATATCGTGCCATTTCAAAAGAAGGACCGCTGAATAATATTTGATTTCTTTTAAATTGTCGTTCATGTTCGAAATATTGCATAGCATTTAGAGAGTGGCAGAGGTCCCTTTATTTTAATATTCAAACTGAAAATTTATATTTTTAAAAGAAACAAAACTAAAAATATCAGATTATCATTTTTCATTTCTTTCCTCAAATTCAAAAACAATGTTACACATAAATATGTTAATTTTTAAGCATATATAGATATGATGATAAATTAAAATAAGATTCTACAAACCCATCTTACTAAGATCAGCATTCCCCTGAAATTTACCCTAATATAAATTGATCGCTCTTTGTCTACTTTGAGATTCCCTTATGTTTGACTTAACTTTCGGCTCATGGGGTGACGAGAGAGTTTTGCGCTATATCAATTGTTAAAATTAAGAGTACGACTTTAATTACGACTTAGGGGGAAATTACACGTTCATTAATGTTATGAAGGCCTAAGGTTTTCTAGTCGGATTTTTGTTCTAGAGGAGACTGAATTTCTCTTCAATCTTAAACCAAGTAATTGGTTTGATTTATCGGCATTTAAATGACATATGCCTACACCATCAGAAATCGTCAACTTTTTGCTAAAAAAAATAATAACAGCAAAATTTTATCAATCATTGGTATAGTAAATAACATATAAAACTGCAATTCATCCATTCTTATTCATACTCTTGGGGTGTATTGAAAGGTTTTTCTTGGTATAATAAAAATATGCATTGTAGTAATTCTTGCAGGAGTAAGCTCTAAGCAGGACGAGGAATTCCTTTCCTGAGAATATCTATCTACCTTACACTTATTGGAACTGATGTGATATGGGTCTGGTTAATACATCATGTAAATATCATCAATATAAGGATTAGAAAACTAAGACACTGAACCGCGGAGAGTGTTATATACGTCATTAAGAACTCTTCAGGTCCAACAGGTATAATAGTAAACATCATCCTGGTTCTTTTTTCACAGATAGCACAGTATTCACCATGAAGCTAGTGTTTGTGACCATTGTCTTATCTTTATTGTGTTCTCAGATTTGTGTTTCAAATGCTTCGAATGGAAGTAAATGTGAGTATACAAAACACATAGGGTATTAATGATATAGTTTAAAGAAAGGCAAGTTTTTTATGTGTTAAATCTCAATTATATAACATTTAATCATTTTAGTTAGATGATTTTATAATGTGGCTGTGATCCATTTTGATGCACGACCACTAATATATATATATATATATATATATATATATATATATATATATATATATATATATATATATATATATATATATATATATATATATATATATTCTGAAGGATATGTTACAATATTACATTTAAAAAATGTTATTTAAGGTTAGAATATTTTTTTAAAAAACCCGAAGTTTTCACTAAACAATATCCTACTCATGTCTAATCCGTACAAAAAAGTAGTTTTCCTTCAATAATTCGTTTCAAAAATGTTTTAAGTTAGTTCACAAATATTTCTTCTTTAAACAATTTTTCCCCTGGCATATATCAGTGTTTCTATATATATTTAATTTCTTCTTTTTTTGTATTTTGTTTTGTTTTTGTTTTTGTTTTTATTCTTCTTTTTTTTTGGGGGGGGGGGAGACATTGTGATTGTTCCTTATTATTAACATATCTATATATATCTACAATACTATAATTATTAATTTATGAAATGTCATTGAAAAAAATAATAATTTAGTAATAACATTATTTCTTATTTTTATTTTTAAATAACTCAAAGGCTTGATTGCAAACTGGGCAATATATTTGCCAAAAGTTTTCAATAAGGCCGTACATGTATTTTAGTTTGTCGTGGAAAGACAATATATATATATATATTTTTGTTCTATTTAATTCTAAAATCAACAGTACTGTGCCGGATAACCATGCTTCAGTGCTAAGGTGATATTTATGCAGCCGCTTAAGATACATTTTCGTAACATCAATATATATCAAATGATGAATCACTGCCTAAAGTATATAATTACTTTTGAACTTTGTGTGTTTCATTCCACAGATAAGATAATAATCTTTGAGAGTAATACTACTTTCCTAATGAAGATAAAATAAAACCCTGTAGAATTTTCTTAAAATCCTAAAGGATTTCAATTCAAATACATATAGATAGTTTTCCTGTAGCAAAAAGTTTATCCACAGGATTTTAAAATTTAAAAATCTCCTAATTGAAAAACCTACAGGAAATACTTTAATCCCAGCGTAAGAATTTTATTATTTTAAATAGGTAAACATTTCACCTTGCCAGTGAGATATATTAATAATAAAATTAATTATTAACTTTTTAGACAATAGTTTATCAAGGACGTTTGATTTTTTTTCTGAAATTGTACAATAAACTTGTGACAAAATACCACCCTCGCGCTGTCATAGTTAAACATGAAAATGTGAGAGACACTTTGGAGACATCGCTATAGGATAGAATAGGAATAACTAAGGCAATCGTGGTATATACAGGGAAAAAATGACACGATACACATAACTCTCTAAAACTATAATTAAATGTGCCCATTATATATATATATATATATATATATATATATATATATATATATATATATATATATATATATATATATATATATATATATATATATATATATAGTAGCAACACAAGAATAGGAACAAAAACCAACAATTTATGAAATAACTATAAGGGCGGCATTTTATAAATAATGATTTAAATGAGTTGTTGAACTTTTTACTTCTGCGTTATTTACAGGGTCACCCCAGTAGTGTCTGCAGAGTGAAAAAGAACCCCAAAAACTGTTTAAAATTATCATTGTTATATAGCCTAAATTCAAACTTTAATTAATAACGTTGTCTTCGGTTTGAGGCAAAGTTAAACAAATAGAATTTAGGACACGTGTTTTATCGCCACTTCGGACAAACCTTTGTGAATATTTTTTTGTATATTTATAATGCTACACAAGCACCCTGATATATGAGTATTTTCAAATTAAATGGAGTTATTTATCAACAAACTGTGTGACCTCCTTAATTTAATTTAGAGATTTATTTAAGAAATTTTACACAGGCACCCTATAATATACATGTACGAGTACTTTTATATTAATTTGAGTTATTTGTCAAACTGTGTGACCTCCTTAATTTAATTTAGACATTTATTCAAGAAATTGTATTGCTAGTGGATTCAAATATTCAACTGACAAATGTTTCTTAGAAGAAAAGTGTGGTCCATGTGCCTCTTGTATATCGTATGATATCCAAATAATATGAACCATTCAGTGTTTGAAAAAGGACTATACTGGAAATAGCGAAGGTAACAATATTGTTTTTATGTTTACAGTGTTTCCAGAGATAAAAATTTCATGGATAGAAGCTCTCACAGAGTTAATGCCTCGAGACAGCGCACAAAACAACTTCAGAAACAAACTTTTGCAGGTTTTGAATCGAATTTTAGAAAAACAACACAAGAGTTATGAACCAAAATGGAGAATAAGGCGTTTCAAGTAAATCAGCAATTTATATCAGCCATGTCTTAAGTATCCAATGACTTTTCTATGCTAAAAATTGTTCCAATATCATATTTGGTTTGTTTGTTTGTTTGTGTATTGGTATTTTTGAAGTACCTCTATAATGTTTTGAAGAAATTGAATAAACAATCTCAAAATTTTTTTTACGTGTCTGTTAATGTATTTCACTATGATAAATAATAAATTCTGTACACAAGTTAGTTGTGTTCTTCTTTATAATTGCAACTACATATGTATATCTGCAACCTGAAAATTTTCCCAAGACATGTCTAGTAAGACAAGCGGGTCTTGGGACGAACATGAGGTCAGAAAGTTCTTCTTTATAATTGCAACTACATATGTATATCTGCAACCTGAAAATTTTCCCAAGACATGTCTAGTAAGACAAGCGGGTCTTGGGACGAACATGAGGTCAGAAAAATCTTCAATATTCAATATCACCCGGAAGACTTCTCTGTTTAAGGTAATGGTATAAACAGAAAATGATTCAACGTTTTATGAAGGCTGAATTTTAGGCTACATTTACCTCCCTTGAAGATAGAGAGTTAAGGAGGCTGGATGATCAACAAATTAACCATTAGATCCAGATCTACCTAAAAATTATAACATATGATATATGTTTAGCTATGAATTATTATTTTTAAGTAAAGAAAATCCATACATTTTACATTTTAAATCATAGTAATTTTCCAATTTTTTTTATATAGAGCTCTTCTTTTGAAGGAGATCAATACACTGTCAGTCTAAAAATGGTCACAGGCATTGGCATTGATCTCTCTTAATATTCACATGAACAGTCAAATATAGAAACTGATTTTTTTTTTTTTTAAGTTTTTTTTTATTGTTTATTGACATTTGTTCTCAAAACAATAGCAAAAGTACTTACTACATAATTTTTCAACATAGATGTATAGGATCTTTAAATATAAAAAAAACTTTCAGAATTGTTCAAACATACATGTATATTTCACTTTTAGTACAGCAAGATATTTGCCTATGCTAATATGAAGGGCCACAATCTACTAACTACAAGTCTGTAATGCCCTATGTTAGCAAAACAGCGACCACACCTGGTATATGGACCTGTTGGCACCTATTTGTATAACAAAACACATATAGAAAAGATATATAAATATATATAAAATAAAAATAAGTTATGTATCAATTTACCTATTACATGAATTATAAACTGCTTCTAATACGTTTTAAAAGGATTGCAAAACTCCTTTGTGACAACGATTTGTAGACCCAGGAGAAAAAATTTGGTCCATATTTTATTTGATTACATATTTCTTGAGGTTTTTCCTCTTTGTTTTCAATTCTACAATACATGTTATACTTATATATCTTTCAGGCAAACAAAGAAATCAAACTGTTAAGAAATAGTGTTTTCTCATTCTTTTTCAAAATAAAAGCTTATTACTACTGTTTTCCATGATACATCAAAATTTAAACATTTTTATTATTGTACTATTCAAGAAATTTATGGAAAGGAAACTATGGCATATTCGCAGAGGCTCTCTCTAATCACTCTATTATTTAAAAAAGGAGATCCACAAAACTTAAATAATTATAGACCTATTAGCCTGACAAACACCGATTATAAAATTATTGCTTTTATTTTTGCTAACAGACTTCAAAATATACTTGATAAAACAATTCATATAAATCAATCAGCTTATATTAAAGGACGAAATATAGCGTTAAACGCAAGATTAATTGTTGATATTTTTGATTATTATGAGGAGAATGACTTGGAATCAATTTTGTTGTTCCTTGACTTTCAAAAAGCGTTTGATTCTGTAGAGTGGAATTTTATGTTAAAAGTTCTTAAAAAATTCAATTTTGGAGGAAACTTTTTAAAATGGATTAACATATTGTATAACAAACCTATATTCAGAATAAAAAACAATGGGTGGATATCTAAGACATGTAGTATGTATAGAGGCATAAGACAGGGGTGTCCGGTATCAGCAATATTATTTATTTTTGTTGTTGAAATCCTAGCAATCGTCATAAGGTCTAATCCAAATATAATAGGCTTTCAAAAACCTGGAATGGTTCAGAGTATAAAGATTATACAACATGCAGATGACTGTACTCTCCCTTTAAAAGACGAAGCTTCATTGAAAAATTCCCTAGAGATAATACAAAGTTTTAGTAATGTATCAGGTATGAAATTAAATATGTCTAAAACAGAATATCTCTTAACAGGTCCCTGGAAAAATGTTTTACAAGAAATAGAAAATGTAAGAGTAAACAAGACATGTATAAAAACTCTTGGAATCTTTATAGGTCAAAACAAAGAGATGTGTTACAATAAAAATTGGACAAAAATTGTTGACGATTTAGAAAAACTATTTGAGTCATGGAAAACAAGAAAATTAACAATATTTGGTAAAGTTTGTGTAATAAATAGTTTGGCAATACCAAAATTCTTATACACTGGATCAATTTTAAACCTCCCAGATGAAGGTATACTGAAAAAAATACAGAGTATTTTATATAATTTTATTTGGAATAAAAAAGACAGAATCAAAAGAAATACTCAGATAGGAAAAATTGAAGATGGAGGCATAGGTATTGTTGATATACTGATGAAACTTAAATCAATAAAAGTGTCCTGGATAAATCACATTTCCAAAAAAAACAGTTCCTTATCAATTTTTGTAGACAGTCTGTGTAAAGAAATGTTTTTTGATTTTGAGTATCTCTGTAAAACCAATGTAACATGTTTACATGATTATCAAATGATAAAACATTTTCCCCTGTTTTACAAAGAAATATTTGTCTTTTTTAACGAATGTAAAAAATTTAAATCAGACATGAGTCTAAACGCACTATTAAAAGAACCGCTATGGTGTAATAAAATTTTTGTGTTAAAAAACAAACCAGTATTTTTTAAAGAGTGGTTAAAAAGTGGTATTAAGTACTTAAACGATATTGTAAACGAAAATGGTTTGAAACCTGCAGAATGGTTTAATGACCGTCTTGTCTGTAAAAGAAACTGGATATGTGAATATGTAATTATAAAAACGATCTTTTCAAAATGTTTTCAAAAATATGACTGTTCAGATATTCAATATGAAAACATTGTATTCGGAAAAACGTCTTTTGAACTGTGTTTTAAAAACCATGTATACATCTGTGATATTAATTCAAAGCTAATTTATGACATTTTTCGTCAAAAACAATTTGTAGCACCATTACATCAACTTTACTATAAAAATGTTTTTGAAATTTCCAAGGAATCATGGAAATCTATTTATGAACAAAAAATCTTAGCCATTAAAGACAAAAAAATATCTGACTTTAATTACAGACTACTAAACAATTTATTATGTAATAGAGAAATGATGAAAAGATGGAAAATTGTTGAAAATGATATGTGTGTCTTTTGTAAAGATGTAAAGGAAAACAACGAGCATCTCATTCTGAGATGTAAGAATGTAAGTCAAATATGGGACACTGTTCAAAAATGTTTAAATTTTGATGTATCATGGAAAACAGTAGTAATAGGTTTTTATTTTGAAAAGAATGAGAAACACTATTTCTTAACAGTTTGATTTCTTTGATTGCCTGTAAGATATATAAGTATAAAATGTATTGTAGAATTGAAAACAAAGAGGAAAAACCTCAAGAAATATGTAATCATATAAAATATGTACTAACTTTTTTCTCTGAGGTCTACAAATCGTTGTCACAAAGGAGTTTTGCAATCCTTTTAAAACGTATTAGAAGCAATTTATAATTCATATAATAGGATACATAATTTATTTTTATTTTTTATATATTTATATATCTTTTCTATATCTGTTTTGTTATACAAATAGTTGCCAACAGGTCCACATACCAGGTGTGGTCGCTGTCTTGCTAACATGGGGCATTAGAGACTTGTAGTTAGTGGATTGTGGCCCTTCATGTTAGCATAGGCAATATCTTGCTGTACTAAAAGTGAAATATACATGTATGTTTGAACAATTCTGAAACCTTTTATCGTTACCTTTTTGTCAATCATTTTTTTATGTTTTTTTTTTTCAAATATCTTTTTTTACTTATAAGACCTATGTCGAATATTCTGTATGAAAATGTGCATATCTACTTATATTTAAAGATCCTATACATCTATGTTGAAAAATTATGTAGTAAGTACTTTTGCTATTGTATTAAGAACAAATGTAAATAAACAATAAAAACTTCAAAAAAAAAAAAAAAAAAAAAAAAAAAAAAAATTTAAACATTTTTGAACAGTGTCCCATATTTGACTTACATTCTTACATCTCAGAATGAGATGCTCGTTGTTTTCCTTTACATCTTTACAAAAGTCACACATATCATTTTCAACAATTTTCCATCTTTTCATCATTTCTCTATTACATAATAAATTGTTAATTAGTCTGTAATTAAAGTCAGATATTTTTTTGTCTTTAATGGCTAAGATTGTTTGTTCATAAATAGATTTCCATGATTCCTTGGAAATTTCAAAAACATTTTTATAGTAAAATTGATGTAATGGTGCTACAAATTGTTTTTGACGAAAAATGTCATAAATTAGCTTTGAATCAATATCACAGATGTATACATGGTTTTTAAAACACAGTTCAAAAGACGTTTTTCCAAATACAATGTTTTCATATTGAATATCTGAAAAATCATATTTTTGAAAACATTTTGAAAAGATTGTTTTTATAATTACATGTTCACATATGCAGTTTCTTTTACAGACAAGTTGGTCACTAAACCATTCTGCAGGTTTCAAACCATTTTCGTTTACAATATCGTTTAAGTACTTAATACCACTTTTTAACCACTCTTTAAAAAATATTGGTTTGTTTTTGAACACAAAAATTTTATTACACCATAGCGGTTCATTAATAGTGCGTTTAGACTATGTCTGATTTAAATTTTTTACATTCGTTAAAAAAGACAAATATTTCTTTGTAAACCACGGGAAAATGTTCTATCATTTGATAATCATGTAAACATGTTACATTGGTTTTACAGAGATACTCAAAATAAAAAAAAAACCATTTCTTTACACAGACTGTCTATAAAAATTGATAAGGAACTGTTTTTTCTGGAAATGTGATTTATCCAGGACACTTTTATTGATTTAAGTTTCATCTGTACATCAACAATACATATGCCTCCATCTTGAATTTTTCCTATCTGAGTATTTCTTTTGATCCTGTCTTTTTTATTCCAAATAAAATTATATAAAAGACTCTGTATTTTTTTCAGTATACCTTCATCTGGGAGGTTTAAAATTGACCCAATGTATAAGAATTTTGGTATTGCCAAACTATTTATTACACAAACTTTACCAAATATTGTTAATTTTCTTGTTTTCCATGACTCAAATAGTTTTTCTAAATCGTCAACAATTTTTGTACAATTTTTATTGTAACACATTTCTTTGTTTTGACCTATAAAGATTCCAAGAGTTTTTATACATGTCTTATTTACGCTTACATTTTCTATTTCTTGTAAAACATTTTTCCAGGGACCTGTTAAGAGATATTCTGTTTTAGACATATTTAATTTCATACCTGATACATTACTAAAACTTTGTATTATCTCTAGGGAATTTTTCAATGAAGCTTCGTCTTTTAAAGGGAGAGTACAGTCATCTGCATGTTGTATAATCTTTATACTCTGAATCATTCCAGGTTTTTGAAAGCCTTCTATATTTGGATTAGACCTCATGACGATTGCTAGGATTTCAACAAAAAAAAAAAATAATATTGCTGATACCAGACACTCCTGTCTTATGCCTCTATACATATTACATGTCTTAGATATCCACCCATTGTTTTTTATTCTGAATATAGGTTTGTTATACAATATGTTAATCCATTTTAAAAAGTTTTCTCCAAAATTGAATTCTTGAAGAACTTTTAACATAAAATTTTATGTTAAAAGTTCTTATAAAATAGAGATTGAAATTCGTTAATTCATATCAAACCATCTGATCTTAATTAAGTGTAATTCTCTTGATCAGCAATGTCGTATGTAATACTTATCCACTTTATCAAAATTTAAGTTGGAGATTTAGAAAGCTACATTCGACCTATCCGTCTATTCTGAATGCTTCTAATCTTATGTGCAACATGTACTGTATACATGTATACAACATGATTCAAACTAAAACATTTTTTAATTTGTCTAAGACAGAGAGAAATTATCAGACTTAACTCGATAGAGTTATACCCGGTCGTTCAAAGAGAGATAACTCTCAATTATTTTTATCTTTTTATCGCTTAATTGTGACTCATTTGTATTATTGTCACTCCTTAAGCATTGGCCATAATTTGCATTTGTTTTAAATACTAGTATTCATCATTAAATTCCTGAATATTATTTATAATCCATTTATCATTAACAGTATAATTCCGGGGGGAGGGGTTGTTGTTGCTTATATACGCTACTAACACGTTCTTAATTAATTAAAAACTCTTTCTTTGGCATCCTCTCATTACATTTATTGTTAACCAAGCCAAAATATTGAGGGCTAGAAAGTCTAAGCGCAAGTCAACGTCTCCATATCCGACTTCAAGTCCAGCCACATCAAGACTAGGAAGGAATAGGACCTCTGGTGCACCGTCTGTATTGCGATCTCAAAGAATATTCATCTGCACTGCCCCAAAGGGAACCGTCTGCACTGGCCAAAAGCAACGCCTCACCCTCGATTCAGCAAAACAACAATACATCTGCAGTTCCAGTGGCTGGTACAACAACAGGTATACTGTTTCAAGTGGAATTGATTTATCATATCCATTACCTCAACTCTATCCTCAACTATTAGTTATAATATGTCCCCTATTTTCTCTGTTAATCCTTCACCCCTCATTAGTGTTTCACATTGCTTCGGCATCCATATGGCACAACCTATGAAAGAAAAGATCATGTAGGTAAAGGGTGATATTGACCTATCTAATATAATAAAGTCCAACCCATACACAGACAAAACAGACCAACACAAATTCGCCATTCTGGATGGTCAGTTAGTTATGATACCTAAAACTAACCCAGATGAAAATCACATCTCTTGAAGCATAGACAGATGCATTCATTGTCTTTGCTAGCAGCTATTTAACAAGACACCCAGCAGACATCCAAGACATTCTAAAATATATGCAAAAAACTAGTATTAGATTAGGGGCAGGGAGAAATCCCAATGCAAGTTGGCTCGATTATGACAGCAGTTCTGTTTAAAAATACCGGCTAACTCAACCATATCATGGAACTTGATAGATGCAGAGCTGTGGTTCATCTATATGTCAAATCAACCCTTAACTCAGCAAACTTATTAGCCAAACCTCAAATGTTATGACTACAATTTTAAGAGTTCGTGTAGTAGACATTGTCTTTATCAGCACCCTTGCTTATATTGTCACAAAAACCACTAACGAATACGTTACTGGGCGTTGCAGTCATCACAATTAATCAATATCAGACAGAACCCCTCTCAAACATACCTGGTGGGAGAGCTTTTTGTCGTCGTTTTTATAATGCAACTATTTGGCATTAGGAAATCTCATTTTATGATTAAAGTAACTGACCCTGTTAGGGAAGACGCCAAGATATGGATTTAATTTTTGAAACAAGTGAAAAGCTGTCAATGTGACAGCAAAGCGGGTTATGTGAACTTATCTATTATCCATGTCAACCCTGAATTGATAAACTCTACCGATCGTATCCAGTAAAATGGAGTACCCTATGTGCAATATTTTGCCAAAAATGCCTAAGTTCAAAAGCTGGTATTTTTTTCATAAATTATCAGAAATCAAAATCCTAGCAATATGCACACCTCTGATATATGTACAATTGATCTGCAAAAGAACAACTTCCTATTTTGAAAACTGTAGGAGGAGTTATCCGTACAATGAGGGTACACTATATGCAATATATTACCCAAAAATGATTTAGTTCAAAAGCTGGTATTTTTTCCATAAATTTTCAGAAATCAAAATCCTAGCAATATGCACACCTCTGATATATGTACAATTGATCTGCAAAAGAACAACTTCCTATTTTGAAAACTGTAGGAGGAGTTATCCGTACAATGAGGGTACACTATATGCAATATATTACCCAAAAATGATTTAGTTCAAAAGCTGGTATTTTTTCCATAAATTATCAGAAATCAAGATCCTAGCAATATGCACACTTCTAAAATATGTACAATTGATCTGATACAAAAAAAACAACTTCCTATCTTGAAAACTATAGGAGGCATTATCCGTAAAAGGATGGTACTTTTTTGGCAGCCGCCCGCCCGCCATTTTCACCATTTTAATAACCGGATTTTTCCGTTGGAAAACCCGGTTGAATATGCAAACAAAAAACAATTTCCTGAATTGGTCCAGCAATGATGATCTTAACCTTTACACCGAAAGTTGTGGTTCATGTGGCATGATGAATTTTTAACAACCAATGGACAGTAATCGAGTGACAGGACTCCTGGTCTTCTGAAGTTCTAAGAGACATTACATTCCTGGAGCTATCACCAATGGTTGAGGAAATTTTGTTATGGCGGGACAATGTGGTAGCTAAAAAATTAATCATAAATACAGACAACATGGTCTTGGTTCACATTCTGAATTCCCTTAGAAATAAATCCCAGCGAGCAAAGAACCTACATGTACTTAGGCCTCTAGTGTTGGTATGCATAAAATGCGTCATTGTTTGTATGCATAAAATGGGTATTTTAATTCTATAGCTGATTTCTCGATTTTAGTGGGAAAGGCACAGGACTTTAAATCCAAATGCGGACAGTTGCCCTTCTCATATCTCATCAGAGTTATGGAACATTTTAGACTCTACGTAGACGTTTTTTTATCAGTTGCTAGAGTAAATAAAACCAGTTGACACTTATCAGTGAGGACTCGAGTTATTTAGATCATTTTGTAATAAGTTTTATTTGCCTCTATTTTGGTCACCACCAGTTCACCAATTAATCATATTGCATACTGATCATCAAACTCCAAATCATTTTCAACTGCAAGATGTTACCTATTAAGTAGTATAAGTTATCAGCTTCAATTTCATGGTAACGTTTATTACACAAAATAATTTATCTAGATAGTGCAGTTGTTTTCCACTTTATCTTTATTGTGCAGTTTTTTATGGAAATGGGTAAAATTTGCTCGCTGTAGCGGATGTCTTTTGACAAAAGATAGTTTAACCTGTTGCCTTCAGGCATAAGGCTGTATTTTACTTGAACCCCCGCCGCAGATCCTGTTTATTTCCAGTGTCTCTTGCCAATAATATGGGATTCCGTCATTTTGTCATTTTCATTGTTTTCTACGTCATATACTGTTGAAAAAGTCGACGTAGACCATTGTGTGCATGATCCATCGATTGACATTGAAGCTTTTATCATTTACACACATTAAATATGTATTAGGTTACACAAATCAATGCTACATACCCATTTTCATGATCATCGTCGGGGTAAACATCAATGAATTATTTCGAGTAAAAATTAATCATTGTCTCATTATTGCTCAATCATCTTTGTGTATCATTGAACCATTGTATAATTTCATAATGTTCAATTTATGATAAGAAATAAGTTAAGCCATAAAAAAAAATCTGCTAACACACTTGTTTGATATTTTCTGTTCTGTTGAGATAAATAACTCTAACAGAAATTACAGATCTTCTGTTTGCCAGAAATATTATAAAAAATGGTATACATCTGTACTAATTGATAAGAAAATCTAATTTAACACTTATCCAGTATGCATTTAGAAATATTTTCCTTTATATGATTAAAGGTTGAAAATTTTATAATAGTAACAAGAATTTTTTATGCAAAATGTAATCAAACCTTAAATTATATCTTAGCAGTGCATATAATCTTTCTGGAGAGGGAAAATATGACAATAACAAACCGTGAACCATCTGAAAAATCCATAAAACGAAATACAAATTCAAAGCAGAGTAACACGGACCTCCAAATAGATAGAGGGAGGATCATGTGCCTAGGAGGAGTAAGCTTCCTCTGCTGACCGGTCACACCCGCCGTGCGCCCAATGTCATATCGGTAAAACCCAAAATCCATAAACATTTATGAAACCCAGTGACACATGATAGATAAAGACTTGCTTTTTTCCTTTCCAATGACTAAATTCGTTTTTTAGACAATGATTATTGTCAAATTATTCTGATAAATTTATAAGGTTTTTGATAACTTTTTTAAAATAGGAAACCTTTTGTTCTGGACCATCTTAATTTACTGTTTAGTATGAAAAATTTAAGTATATCTTCATGTGACTTTGCGGTCATCACAAGGAATGATTTGCCGTTTTAAAACAAATCTTATGAAATCGCTTTCTCCTTCTTTAAAAATTAAGGTTGAATTGTCATAACTTTTATAATGCTTTTGTATCAACATGTAGTCATTCTTAAAGATCAGTTAGACAAGATACAAGAAATATACCTTCCTAAAAAATAATAATCATCATTTAATATTTATTCATTTGATGAGATATCGGCACTTCTGATTGGTCGAAAAATTTCTTTGATACCTGCATCAATAAAATTTTTGCCGGATCTACTTTTCTCAACTGTTCTGATCTAACACTATTTATAGAACGGGAATTTCCAAGATAAACACTGTCAAGAAAAGTAAAGTTGTGTCTGTTTTATTGTCAGCAAACAAAATGCAACCTTGTGAATATAAAAAATTGAAAGTTTAACCTTCAAAAATAAACAAAACACATTATTTGATTCACGAAATAGAAAATTAAGCGTCTTCTCACGATTTCGTCTGCTTGAGATCAATCAACATTTAGGCCTACAGCGAGTCTGGCTGTTCCTTTTCCAGGAATATTATAACGAACATATAGGCCTATAAACTTTCAAGGTAACACTGCTGTTCAAATTTGGTAACGATAATTTTTAAATTTACACACGTACATGATCGGTCATCAGAATAAGCGTCGTAAAGAAAAGCTATGAGTGATGCATCAACTGCTTCTGCGCATTCCAAGCGGCTAATATAGGCCTACCATTTAAGTACATCACTGGCTATCTAGTTACCACAACGTTTACAAAAGTCGCTTATACATACTATTCTCTGTCGACATATCAGCTATTTTCATCCACGATCGCCTTTCCTTGGATGGTTATGTCAAGTTGCATATTCCAGCGATCTCACATGAAAACTAGTTTTATTACGAGTTTTTCTGCACAGTGAATAATATCACAAGCTATCGCATGTATTTTCCTTTCGTTTTCAATTCAGCCGGTTCAGATTTTAACTCAATATTTGTGTTTAATCCTTTAATTCAGCTCAATAGCTCTGCATCAGCTGAGGCGGATCCATTTTGAATATTGTTGCTGTTGTTGTTTTGTATTCATACGCACCGCTTCATTTACATTATTTACATTTTTGATCAATGACACATCACATTTTTTTATTTGAAAATGTTTTATTAAATGATAAGAAATGAAGATAATAATTTTTCTATTGATCGACGTATCAAAGAAAAAATTGACCGGAAAACTTTTTCATCAATGCGCTACGCGCATTGATGAAGTTTTCCGGTCAATTTTTTCTTTGATACGTCGATCAATAGAAAAATTATTATCTTCATTTCTTAAATCATCGAATAATTCAAAGCAACTCGATGAAATTGAAATCAGATAAACGGATTATTCTAACATTGCCATGCATATAAAAATAGATACTTAATAACTGCTGGAAAAGCTGGAAACAAATTATAGACTTTTTAGTACTTAAAACACCGTTCCTGATAATTATGCCAGTGCTTAGGTGGCATTTTTGCATGTATTGAAAATTGCAATGCCACCATTGGTTTTAATATATCTCACCTGTCAGGTGAAATATTTCCTTTTAAAAATAAATGCATATGGAAAAATAATTCTTTTTATAGGAAAAACAATAATCCTTTAGGGTATTGGGAATCTTTACCCGAATAAAAGAACTCCTACAGGAACTTAAATATTAACAAAACTCCCAACGGACTTGTAACTCTAATAGAAAATCGTAATTTCTTCTAGGAAATCCACCAGTCAGAATCAAATTTCTGTAGGAAATCCTTTTTTATATGATGTTTCTGCTTAAAATTCATCGGTAAAGTTTTTTGCGATTTTCTTCGTCTATGATTGGCCATTCAACATCTTACCTTACAACCAATTCAACTGACACGGTGCATTACACCTGTCATTCATAAAAATCACCCCTCAATCTGCATCTACTGCCTTAAATATGCGACAGAAGACTAAAGGTGAACGGAATTAGACATTAATGATACAAATATTATAAAAACATCGATTTTGAATTTCATTGACACACAAGTTACAATTAAGAAAAGGGATAATGTTAATTGTCTATTACAACTTTTGTTACACAAAGTTTATATAAACATGCTTTTAAATGTTTTATGAATGTTTATTTTGAAATATTGAAATAAACACACGGTGCAGGGAAATCTCATTTACATATATGTGACAACTTCTCTTCCCCGTTGTGACATTTATTGCATTACTAAGGCAGTATATTCAGATTGATGGATAATTTTTATTAATGACAAGTGTAATGAATCGTTTCTTCGTTTTGGTTGAGGTTTTTATAAGCAAAGGTGTTGAAGCACCGATTTGAATACGGAGAGGATCGCAATAAAATTCAACCGATGATCTTGAGTTTTTAAGCAAAAATGTCAGCTGATGTTAGTGTTTAAAATAAATCCAAGCTGGCGGCGATGAGTGCCTTGTGTATTAATAGCGTACTGTGGTTTTATTAATTTTTGTGGGTATAAATTTTCGTGAATTTTCTGAAAACCACAGTTTCAAGAATACGTAATTTCGTGGCCAATGATCCTATCAATACAAAATGTTAGTTGAAATTGAACTCCAATGAACATTTAATTTCGTGGATCAACTTAACAACGAAATCCACGAAAATTGGTATTCAACGAAACCACAGTATAAAGTATATATTTTTATTATGAGAACAATTCATAACGAAATATTTCTGTATTGCTTTGGATTCTCCTGTGCATTTTTAGGAGTTTACTGAAATTAACAAGACCTATATTAGTTAAAAAATATCAAAACAATGTAATAAATTGTAGAATTTCGTTTCAATTGATATCGTTGTTTGTGTTCGTGCGATGCTTAGTTTGTTTAATTATTAATAATTATGCATGAGTCATGTTGTTAGTAAAATGTTTTGATTGATTTGAGTACATTTTAGTCAGTTTAGAATTATTCTAGTTATTCAATTTTAAACAGTATATTTATATTTTCAAGTATGCCTTAAAATGTCAAAAAAAATTAACCAAGTCAATCAGTAACTCAAATTACCACTCTTCATTGCATAATTATAAGAATCAACATAGTTTTACATGCTTAAATTTACATATATTCTCAAAGAAATTTTCAAATATGAAAAATTTATTTTTCGAAATAAGCATGATGTACCAAGTGTCGCCGTTTACATTAAAATTATTTCACAATTTTATTTTAAACATTGATTTAATTGGTATTTGAAGTTTTAATGAAAATGTTTTTGTGTTAAATAGTTTATTTTTAAAAATGACAATTGTTTTTTATAACAATGCAGTTGTATTGTTCATCTTTTCCCAGTCTTAATCAGTGGGTCGGCATTTAGGTACTAGTAAGACTAAAACACCACAAGTTATATGTGTAGCAGGTCAGGGACATAAAAGAAGCATTCATACATGAATACCATAAGCACTGAACAAATATCCTGGGCTGAATCTCGAAGACAGTCAAGTTACTGAGACTGTAGGAGGCAGAAAGCTCCAGAGTACTCTTGGAGAATGATAACAAAAATTGAAGCTTTTCAGGACTTTTATATTTCCTGATTCTATGCACATAAACCCGATTTTTGTGACGTCTTTGTTTGAATAAGTCGTTCCGAGTGGGAGGTTAATACATATGGTGTATCACAGTTTTAGCACTGTGTATAAAACGCACCAAACGTAAAACATAAGACTATTGATCTACACGGATATAGTGTCGTCGTTATGACATCAAAAATAGGTTTTAAAAAATAGCTCATAGAAAAAGGGCGGATTTATATTTTTTGAAATCCCAAAAGTATGAAGACGAATATGATTGAATTACATTGTAAAGGCTTAATAAAGTACTTTGATTATAAGGTACTGTTATCTACAATAATATCGACAGGTGTCCCATTACAACTTAAGAAATGACAATTCATTTCCTTCTTTACCTAAAAAGACTTATTTGTACTTAAAATGTATTAACGGTCAAAACTTTCCGTCAGACTCTCTAAAAACGCTGGCCATAAAGGTGTTTAAGTGAAAATGAAAGCCTACATTTTAATCTAAAAGTACAAACAGTAAATTCAAGATACCAGTAAAAAAGTCGTCATTGTTTTGCAAAAAAATGTGTTTATGTTTAATTAGAACTTTCGAAGCAGTGAATATTGCAAATGCAGTAATGCTGAGTGTGAACTTTTTTGTGGTCATTTTCAACCTTTTTCAATAGGTATTATGAAAATTTAATTAAAAAAACATGTATATGAGAGAAAAAAATTGAAATATCAACAATTTCATCAAATCTGTCATTCAAAATCCAATTTGACTTACAGATCAAAAATAGAAGAAAAAAAAAATCACCAGGTATTGTACAGTACTAATTCATTGATCAATTCATGCTAATATACATGTAATAGTGATTCAGTTCAAACAAAAATATAATGTTTTCGCTGTCACATCTCACTGGGTAGATATATATACGTAACTTCTACACCTGAAAACAGTTTCGCTCTGTCTTAAATTTACACAGACACAGTTGCGATTTGAGACATTCAAATATGCCCATTCTTAAATTCGCCCGCTATAAACGAGGGCAAAAGGGGCAAAAATAAAATGGGGGCAAATATTTATATCTATTCAGTGCCAGGATAATTGTGACCAATTTGTTTTTTATCATCAGAACACTAGTATGGATGGGTCAAATTTTGTGATATTTATGTCCCCCGCCCCCAAGACTAAACGTTTGAGTTATTGCTACAGTTATTAATCTTGAAAATCGTTCTCACAACTGCTTGTTATCTTGTTATAAAGCAGGAGACTGTGTGGATTGAGAGTTTGAGACACTGTGAACTTTACGGTTTCAAGAGAAAGGGTTCTAAAGTGGGGTATAAAGAATAGAATTAATAGTGTCAATGCAATGTTTCAAATTATTCCAGTAAAAGAATTTGGAGTACGGTATACCTTTTTACGGGTTTGTGCCGTATTATCGACCAAAAAATCACCTTATCCTTATTTCATTTTTATGTTTTTAGAAATAACCTTTTTTACATCCAAAACAATACTGGCAGATTCTTAACTGAACAACTCTACTTACTGGTTTGTTCCTTTAAAAAAGATCGGAAACACAATATTTGTGTTTGAAACACTTATAAAACATATTTTCCTGTTCTGAATTTTGAAAATTTCATAGGCTAAGTAAGCAGAGTCTGGGAAGTGTGTAAAACCAAAATCATTTCGCGGAGCATAAGCGTAATGTTAAATTTGTATCGATATATTAAATTATGCTAAATTTTATGGATTTTAGATAAGAAATGTGTCATAACATGTACCTCGAATTGGTCAACATTACAACATTTCCAACATCTGATTAACATCATAACATTGTATTAGATGCATTTACTTTACAAGAAACCAATAACCAAAATGAAATTTTATAACTTAGTTACTCTGTATGAAATTGAATTTCAATACAAAATTGAGCACGCAGCAACTCCGAAATTTTCGGTAATAAAATGTAACCGGGAATTGACCTTTAGCGTCCAGTAGTAGTTTTTTTTTATACTTAAAAGAAGTAAATAAAATAAATTAGAATTTAACTCTTTTATCGGTTCAAAAGTTTTTAAAACTGAAGAAAACAAGGAAAACCATGATTACCAATTTTTGACTAATAGTATTTATCTAGAGAAATTTTTTTTTTATGTTTTTGAAAGAAACAATTTGGAATTCCGTTGGTTACACTTGAAACGTCAAACATATGGAAAAATATTTGCTAAAATTACTTAACGCAACTGAAATATTCGCACAGTATATTTCTTGATTATAATAATATCTGCCAGGAAAAAATATATTTGTCAATTTTTATCGACTCTCCTGGATTGAGATAAATTAAGGTCATAACACATCATTAGGTCACAAAAATCGTTGTGTGATGTGGGTTCAAAGGTTGCCATATATATTCACATTTTCTACATTTTATCAATGATGCAAATAGCATTTGTTTGGAATGCATTATTATAAGAAATGAAAATAACTTTGAAATGTTAGTAATCAAATATTTAACAGAACAGTTACTTAAAATTATAAAAATATGAGTAATGTCACAGATCCAATTACACACTCAAAACTCAGCGTAAGTGGACAGAAAATAACAACTTTGAATACATTTAAATATAGATCTGAAGTTTTTAAAACAAAATAAATATTATCAAAAATCTTCAGCAAATACTTGAGGGAGAACCTTGCTTTAGGGGACATCTGCTAAATGGCAGCCTCCCCCGGAGGGAAGACTATTAAATAGCCAGTGTTATGATGGGTGGGGGTGGGGTGTGTGTGTGTGTGTGTTAAAGCTGTTACACATCACCTGTCTATAATTATGCACATACCATCAAAATTGTTAAATATGATACGTTTTTGAAATTTACAATTACGTGTATTATGATTGGATTTTATAAAGTATAAATATACTTTGTAATCTTTTCATTACGTTCTTTTGTTTTGTGATATACTAGCATGGTTTACTTTATATATGTTTATGAATTCATTTCGTGTTCCGGTAATAAAACGTGCAGTTATTGCAGTTATTTTTACACGAGTACAGTAGTCATATTTTCCACGGTTTATCAGCTAGGTATGTCCTGTGACAGGTGACCTTTCAAACACTTTTGTTGCACAGATAACAGTTAATAAATACATGACGTAGAGCAAGTAAGCATCGGTGGTAGAGAGAGAAAAGGCAATATATTTTTAATTATGACAAATGTTACCTATCGTTTATACATAATACTATTCTTACGATGGTAATATTAGGTATCTTTTTTTAATTAAAAACCTTCGATTTTTGTGGACTGTTCCTTTCATGATGATTTGCGAGTGTAGCACCATCGTATATAAACGAAGCCAGTGACGCTTTACGTTTACAAGAAATTTTCTTCCCTCCCCCTCAACATGCGAAACCTTTCCAAGATTTTGTTATGCGTTCTCATGATCCAGGTGACCTTTTCGTTAAAGATACCGAGTAAGTATATAATCATCGGTTAAATTGTTGGCTTTCTTGCGGAAAAAAATTCAAGTTCGGAAAAAAAAACCCGTTAGTTAAGGTATTCTTTTTTATGTGATATTTTATTTATTTAGTAAAATTAATGTGTTTTTAATGGCAATTTTCACTGCTGCATAATGTTCGCAGAGGATGAACATATTGGAATGAGATTTGGTATACAGGTTTATCATGTTATATCTATAATAAGCGGTTCACAAACATATCTTGTTTTTATAGAGTAAACATTGAATATAAACTTTTGTCTACTTAAAACACTAAATTATAATATTAAGTGTTAGTCTTTTTTTCTAATGATTTTTATCGTACAATGTAAAAGATCTTGGTATGCATGTAACTTTAATATTATACTACATGTAGCATTAATCAAAGTACTGAAGTACTGACGGGAGTTGATTATCATTTATTTTAAAATCAACTTATCTTGCATTGCAATTAGTTTCTAGGCTGTATTTGAATTACGCACTTTTTATAACATGAATTTTAGACTTTTCCTACAAGAATTTCGAGAAACCCCATATGAATCATGTTGTGTTATATTTAAAGATAGATTTCAAACTATGTATTTATAATCAAGGCAATTCTAAAAATTATATGGATCCAAACACTATTAATTGATATCGAATTCTAGTCTCGTTCAACCAGACGCTCGGCTGTCTCCGTTAATCTCCGACAAGCAAGAGAGCCTCTCTGCTTGTCGGAAATTTACGGAGACAGAGGCTATATTAAACTCTGGCGTAGGAATATATGAGACTATAGAATTATTTTAATTGTTCGTATTATATAAAATTTGACTATTTTCAAAGTGTTTATTGATAAGTTTCCTTGAAAAACAATGCTTCAGCATACATTACATCGAACTTTTCTATTATTTTCAAGAACTTAGTCTTGTCAGCGGTAATGATTTGTGCTTAGGTTCAACTACTGTTTCACATTCGGTTTGCCAGAGTAATTGCATAGGAGAGTTGATTAAAATCAACTCCCAAAAAAGTATTATTCATAGAAAGTGTGTCCGTTGTAATATTATTTTGCTTCAATGCTACCAAACATATCAATAAGTTGTATCTAAACTTATTTATAGTTTATAAATGTATTATAGTGGAAACCAGATAATTTTTTCAAAGTGCTTCAATCAAGAAACACTCAGTTCTACTTATGTCTTATCAAATTACCAGCTGGAAAATAAAAACATTAACCCAAAGAAACGTTTATCATTTATTTACTGAATAAGTTATTCAATTTTATTACCGCGGTAGTCAACATTTATACTACTATATTAAAATAATAGACTCGAATTTTTGGGCTTTAATACCGAGAAATCGGAAGAGTACTGTCTTTTGTTTTATATATTTTAAATATCATTGGTACTTGAAGATTACCAATTTGTTTTTATTTTTTCTCAATTAAGCTTCACTAAAACAAATCAACGAAAATTACTTTTAAAAATCCGGGAATCATTGCATGCGCATTACATTTACGCTAAATCACGGGAGGCTCTTTAGAGTATGTTTCCACAACATCACATTTGCATGGATAAACTCAGAAACGATAATACAAATAGGTGTAAATTTTCATTGAAAATTTGCTATACATTCAATTCATCAAAGAAAATACAAGAGCTCAGTGCATTTGATATGAAAATTCCCGAGAGTTCTAAATGTCATCACAGTGTGTGAATTTGAAGACAGTAAAAAACTTTGGTGAAAAAGTGTTGAATTCTTCATTAATATGAATTAAATTTTTAGATGAAAGGTTTTTTAGGTAAATTTGTTATGAATACCTTGTATCGGTACTTTAATTGATATCAATAATTCAACTCAAGTAACGCATGTATATTTTTAATCGAAAAGATGTGTGATAGAAATATGATAGTAAAATAAGTGTATGTTAATAGCTCATAAAAATTGAAACCTTTATGATTAAAAAGCAAGTTGATTTAAGTAAAAGTTTAAACCGATTAAAACGATATTTCGATACAAGAATAAAAAAACCCAATAAATAAACCCGAACAAAATTTATGGTACCATTTTACAAATTTAATATTTTTTAAAGTTGAACTTACTGAAAGCATGGCAAACCTTTTTCAATTTGTTTCTTGATTTTTGTTTGTTTGGAATGCTAACCAGCTAAACATTGATAGTTTGTAACAAAATCCAGTGATGGAATCGTATCAATGGTTTAAAAACTATGTGCTGATAAGTGTGAAAATATACCTGAAAAGATATTGTAGAAACTTTTTCAGACAGTGATTGGAATTTCTACACAAATCTGATGTGTGATAGGAAGTTCTGACGATAACAATCAATAGTCTTAGATGACAAAAAGTTAGGCAATGCTATCAATAATAAAGGTAACTTCCGAGGACTTTCATGTCAATACCAACATAAAGGACGCTAAAACAGTATAATCTTTATTAATACAGAAACACACATTTATACCACTGTTTTTTCTCGTGCTAGAAATCAATCGTAAATGAGATTCAAACTTCTCAAAAATAAGATTTCATCTTTTCAATAGATGTCTGAATGATAAATTAAATCATAATTTGAATTGTATGTATCATTTTATTTTACAGGAAATGTTTTGGTGAGACAGGCACTTCTAAGGCTCTTACTAAATGAGAGCAAATCAAGTGGAGGACAGTTTGAACAGATAGTACCGAACTTACTCAAGTTGTATAACAGTTTGCAAAAATCAAAACAACGACCCCCGGATTCAAACCGTATGAAAATTATGCGTTTCTGACATGAAAAAGACGTTAATAGGATTTCATTCCGTTATACAAAGCCGGTTATATATTAAAAGCCATCACTATAGTAGAATTAATTTGGATAAAATAAAACAAAATTGGAAAAGAAATCATTATTTTTATGATTTAGATACTCAGATAAAATTGATGGCAGCTTGATTGTAAATGTTGTTTAATATTTTGCAGTCTATATAAATGTTGATACCTTGTCAGAACTGTATTAACTATAGACACGAAATGAAAGTGTATTGAATAAAAATTAACCTCTTTCTCTCTGTCATATATTGGAGGGGATCAAGGGCATCTATGGTCTTGTTTATCCTTCAGTGTTTCTTCCTTCTACCCAAACTAGAATAGATGGCTATAACAAGAAGCCCAGAGGCCACATCGCTCCCTGTGCAACAATTGCCATAACTCTGATTAAATGAGCATGCTAGTATTAAATTCAAAATATCTTGACAATTAAGGGTCCTCCATTAACAAAAAGTTCTCTATACAAATCTGAACTTCTAAATTACTTATTATTATATATATAAACATATGGATTTCTAGCATGTGTTCGACTTGAAAACACAGAAATTTTTTCATTTCTATTTCTATTCCAAAAAATAAAGTCTCTGTAGTATTCGGATACGGAACCTGCAGATTGGTAGATTGAAGCTGAACCCATTGCGGCACAGAGATAGACAACACATTTTGGCGATATAAACTGTTTCAAAATGCGTTCAAATCGAATGTTGTGACGTACTGTCATAAAAAGGAGAAGATATGAGGTGTCGAGGGTCCTTAAGTAGAAGCCATAAGGTGTTGAGGTTACTAAAGTACTATACGTAGATCTTGCCCAAAAAGTTAAAAAAAAATTCGATTTTCATCCACATATTATTATTACATATTGTGGTACCAACCTACCACTGGGGACCATGATTTGAACAATCTTGAATCAAAACTACCTGAAGATACTTCTACACAAATTTGAGTTTTTCTTGCCTGAAAGTTTATGCGAAGAATATTTTTAATGATTTACTCTATATATTCCTATGTAAAAATTGATCCCCCATTGTTGCCCAAACCTACCCCGGGGACCATGATTTGAACAAATTTGAATCTACATGACCTAAAAATGCTTCCGCACAAAATTGAGTTTATCTACCCTAATATTTAAAATGAAGAAGACTTTTGAAGATATTCTCTATATATTCTTATGTGAAACGTGATCCCTACATCGTGGCCCAACCCTTCCCACGGGGACCATGTTTTTAACAAACTTAAATCTCTCCATCTGAGGATGCTTTCATACAAAATTTGAGCGCAGCTGCATACTTAAATTAAAGGTTTAAAAATATGCAAGGAGATTATTGGTTTCCTTTTAACAACGTTTTGCTTTTTAAAAAGATTGAACATTTTGGTTGTAGCTTTGTTTCTTAAAACTTGTGATATATACTTTTTTTTTAAACGATTTGACGTCAATATGCCTCCATAGACACACTTTTGATCAAGTTTCACTGGTGTTCGAGTTGAAATACCGATATGGTACATATATATTTACTAAGCAATAGAAATCTGACTACGACGGTATATTGAATTTTGAAGGCGGCGCAGCGAATATACATCAAATTGGTGGAAATCAAGGAAAAAGACATTTTCAGGCCACCCAGTTGCTTAAACAAAATTATACGATGGCAAGGGATAAAGAGCTTCAGTTTACCGTCTTTTTTCACTGATTGGTTAACTAGTATTAAGACTGTAACGGTGAAAGATTCGGCGTTCGGTAACTTCAAGGGGATGTAACTAAGGAGACTAGAGTGGACTCTCCCAGAATGCTGGTTACCCCTTTGACGGGTGGAACGACCCAATCTTATATAAGGACGCGCTGAGAGTTTCTCAGGGAGAATTGATGGATGTCGAGCAGGAGTTGTTAGCAGATCTTGAGAAGATCGATGCAGAGAGACAAAGATTGAAGGAAAAGTTGCAGATGATGATGCATAAGCAATCTCCTGCTAAGGTAACTAAGTCATCTATGGTGAGTGATTTGAGTTGTACAGATGCAGGTGCACAACGACCGCAAGATGATAGCATAGCGGAGTTGAACAGACGATATTTGCATGGAAGTCCAAGTTATGAATTATATGGACCAGATGAAAAGGGTGCACGTCCAAAAGTTAGAGCAAATGATCTATGTGAAGATATGTCTACACTGCGGTTTACGGAGGGAGATAAGGAATTCTACCAAAGGACTTCAACACCTGGTGTTCATTTCACGTCGCCAGAAACCAGAACCACGTCTACGCCGCCAAGTGTTACTTGGAGCTTGGCTAAGGACAGTTACACAATGCCTAGTATAACAAGGGCTTGGGGTCCTAATGTCACACCTATGAAAAATGAAATGATTGATAATCAGCAGTTTGGAAAAACTGTGATGAAGCCAGCTACTTTCGATGGCACTGGTTCGTGGATAGATTATAGAGCGCATTTTGAGGCATGCGGTAACATAAACATGTGGAATAACAAACAAAAGGGTCTTTACCTTGCTGCATCTCTGCGAGGACAAGCTCAAACGGTGTTGGGGAATATGCGTCAAGACAATGCATGCGCTTATAGGAACCTTTGTGAAGCGTTAGAGGCAAGGTTCGCCCCAGCAAACCAAACAGAATTGTACAGGGCTATGTTAAGAGAGAAGCGCCAAAAATCAACTGAAACATTGCCTGAACTAGGTGAGAGCATAAGACGTCTGACACATTTAGCTTACCCTAGTGCACCATGTGAGGTCACAGAAATGATAGCCAAGGATCAATTCGTTGATGCGCTCACTGATTTTGACATAAGGTTAAGAATTCAACAGTCAAGACCTAAGTCGCTAAATGAGGCTATACGGCTCGCCGTAGAGATAGAGGCATTTTGTAGGGCTGAGCGACAAAGACGCGACATAAGCCACGCAAGGGGAGCCTCTGGAGAAAAACAAGATACACAAGAAACTAATGTCAGAGGTGAGTTCAAAGAACTGAGAGATGAACTAAGGGCATCTCTTCGAGAACTTGAGCTCAAGATAGCGGCTTTAATAGATAGCAAGTCAAACACGACAACTACAAACACGATGAACACTGACGGTTCACAGAGTAAAGGCAGTTTTCCTTACAAGTGTCATAATTGTGGTACAAGAGGACACAGGGCAAGAGATTGTTTTGCTCAGAAAAGGGCAGGTTGTGGTCAATGCATGTCTCAGAGGCAGAAGAGGACATCGAGTCAATCTGAAGATGAAACTGAAAATACATTGAAACAACATAGCCCTATACCAGGTTCAAGCTTCCTTACTCAGACTCGCATCGATGTTCAGTCAGGTCTATTTGTAAACGTAACCGTGAATGGTATACTCTGTAACTTTTTAGTTGACACAGGAGCTTGTTTGACAATTATTTCTCATAGTGTTTATGAGAATATTACAAAATACAAGGGAAATGCACTTGCTCCAAGTACCCAGAGCATCATACTAGCTGATGGTGCACTGTTACAGGCTAAAGGAAAATGTAATCTTCGGATTAACATTGGTAACTCGGAATGTGAATTTACGACTGTAGTAGCAGACATCAATACTGATGGAATTTTGGGTTTGGATTTCTTGAAGAAGAATAGATGTTTGGTGGACGTCGCATCAGCTAAGATGTATATCGAAGAATCAGAACATGAGCTGCAACTGAAGGGACATTTGGGGTGTTTCAATGTCAGCTTGAAAGAAACTGTATGTCCACCACCTCGCACTGAGATGATATGTCCAGACCCGTGGTCATTACCCTCTACAGAACTACGAAAGCGAGAACATCTTATCACGTGTGCGACAGAAGACTTGAGGAAGCGGCGATTTGAATGCAGTCAGTGTGACAAGGCCTTTGCCAAATCTTCACTTCTCGTTCGACACCAGAAAAGAGTCCACTGTTCGAAAGACACGGTAAACGCACCAGAGACATCCAGTAGTTTTATGAATACTGTCATCACAGAGTCAGATGATGACCAAGAATGGCTTGAAGACCCTGGTGACCTTATCTATGAGCCTAACCTTGAATCCGGCAGGACCATTCGCAAGAAGACGTCTCCTTCACTGCCTGGAGTCAAACGCAAGGCACCCGAGCAAACACCAGACAAAGAAACGCCTACCTCATCAAGTGTGAGTGCAGAGACAACTGGACATCAAGAGGCGCCCTTGATTCCATTCCATTGTCCCTGCTGCAAGACACAAGCTACCACAAATGACGCTAGCATACAGACAGATGGGAGCAGTCACCAAAGAACAGTGCGAGTTATCAGAAGATATTAGAAAGACGGAAAAGTGTTGAGAGATTCGAGGAGGATATTTGGAACGCATGAGCCTGTGTTGAAGAATGTGATGTGACGAGGAAACATTGTTTTAAAATGATGGTTTATATTGTTAGTGCTCTTGTTTGTTTTGATAACTTTGTTATCTATGGGGAAGGAACGATATTCCTGTTTAAAGACACTTGATTTTACCCCATTGTTATTTTTGTATTAAAATCAATCACTTTTAACAAAAAAAAAATATGTTTATAAAGAGAAAAATTCTTTGTACTCTAATCATTGGACATGCGAGACGCATGTATATCGAGGCGTGGGTAGTGTAACGGTGAAAGATTGGGCGTTCGGTAACTTCAAAGGGATGTAACTAAGGAGACTAGAGTGGACTCTCCCAGAATGCTGGTTACCCTTTTAACGGGTGGAACGACCCAATCATATATAAGGACGCGCTGAGAGTTTCTCAGGGAGAATTGATCTAGCAGCTGAAGTGAAAGGACGCCTGAACGCAAAGCTGTAGAAGAAGAAGCGAGAGAGAAAGAAAGAGCAAGGGTCGAAGTAAGTAGCGCCAGTGGTTAGAGAAGTCGAGAGGCATTGTGGTGGGGTACCAGGAGAAGTAATCCTGAATAAGGGTGAAATAACCTGGTACTCCACGAACACAATAAGAACTCTGACAAGTAACACGGTGCAGGGTGCCCGGCTCAAGGACACGTACACACACCTCGCCTTACATTGATTATTTTGTTTTAAATCCAATCATTCATACTGAAGCAGAGTAAAGGAAAATTATTAATATATTTAATACCCTATTCCCTTGAAAAGAACTCAGTAGATAACACGTTACAAGACAAAGGCACTAGATATCAAGTACTTTTTACACACTTACCGATGTCAACAGTTCTAAAATATGTACACAAAATAATTGTAGGAGACATTTCACAGTAGTTTGACTATTGGTTAAAAATAATTCCATTTTTTTCACAAAAATCAAGAATGAAGAGAGTTTGCAAATGTTGACATCTTGATGTGTAAACAAAAGATGAGAAATGAAGAAAACAATCATTAATCATAATTAATTTCCGTTCGTTTGTAAGGTGTTTAATACATAGTATCAATGAGAAGCGTTAAAATGACGTTGTGATAAGTTTGCGACTGCTCCGGGTCACTGGGCGAAAGCAATTTGGTCAGTTTACCAGGAATGATCAAATCATGCAATGGAAAAGAAACTTTGCACATTGATCAAGTCTTTCCTGGTGTACGTTTTGGTGAAATTTCAAGGGTTTATCTTTTATCCTAAGAATATATAGGTAAATGTATCAATAGTTTCCGACAGCCCTCGTATAAGAGGTTTAAAGCTGACATGAATTCATAAAAGCATTTAGTCTCCATTTTAGTTTCGATCGCTCCTCTACTGCCACTGGGGTATATATACCGGTTGAGAAAGTTACGGTCGGTTGCTTTCCGATCGAGGAATTCACGTTGCACGGACTTCTACATGCATGAACTACACATTGTACTTGTAGTAAAATGTAGTAATAAAGAATAAAGAAAACAACAATCAATGACATACAAAATATATTTATTCTTTGAAAGGATGTCCAAGGTATCTGTATTATTTTGCACAGACAGTGCTGCCTTACTTCGCATGCACATCGAACACGTGTGTCGTTCATACAGAGTGCATAACGTCTGCATCTTCTTTAAAGCCCCGGCGACACTACATCCAAAACAGTAGCTGTGATAGTAAATCCAAGAAAGTAACAACGTTTCTATCCGTTCCTACAAAAACTCCCCGTTTATAAAATCCATGCGATAATCATAATTGACATTGCTCGATCTGCCACATTGTGTGGTTTGCGCATGTGCGATGTTATAACATACAGTGATGATACACAGGAAAAAAGTTCTACAATTATCGAGGATTTTCTGAAGTATCTTCAGAACGGATCTGCGTACGGATTTCAGTCTGTCTTGTTTCGTCGTTTATGGGATATATCTTGCCAGTGAAGTGGTTGTCATATTACTTTTGTTTAAAACGCGTTTTTACAATTTTTTTCGTCCAAGGTAACGTGTTCGGGTGTATGAAATTCCTGAATGCGGTGAAGCATGACGAGGGCTCTCGGCCTTATATAGGGGGTGTGTAGCTATGAGCAGAACGATAGAAATCGACAACTAATTTGGCGGTAGTCAGAGATAAAAGGGAAGTAATGCGTATTTATGAATTCATGTCAGCTTTAAGTATAGATTGGGTTTTTTCATGTTTTAAAATGTTCTAAATTTCAACTTAAATGTTCAAGTGTTTACCCTTTTTCTAAAAAAAAAAAATGGTTTTAGAGTAGACCGTCTTTCAGATTTTCATTTTTATTTTTTTTGAAATTTTAAATAAGTCTGCACCTGCGAAGTTCTACAGCTATTCCATGTTATTAGAGAAGACATTGCTCTGGTCTTTTAAGTGCAATTTGCATACAAAACAACACGTTAAACCTCAGTTTTATCGCTTTTGTATCATATAACAGCATTTTTAGACAGTTTTTAATATTTACTCGTCAGTGAAATTTTTTTTATTGGTCCACATGTGTACAAGATTGCCTGATAACCCCATAACATAATTTTACAGTAGTTTTTTTTTTTACATCTTTTTTTATATAGTGGTTCCTAACAAATAACCTCATCTTCGTTAGCCAAGAGGTTTCGATATTTCCCGAGGTGGACCGAAAACTTTGGATAGCGAAGATGAGACACCTAGATGAAAAATAAATCATGGCCTTATCTACGTCACAAACAATTATCAGCTTTTTTCGCGTACTACTTGACAACTGACACAAAACGTTTGGCTTACCATCGGAAAAACCTTATTTTAGATGCCATGGGACACCTCTATATTATGAGGTACTTTCTATCGCAACAAACAGTCTTGTTGCGAGCAACGAATATGTTTTCCGAACAATTTTGAAATGATGGAATACAACTCTGAAAATTTTCAAAACCTTAAACTCTAGATTAGAAAAAGCGTCATTGCACACTAAGGCTTTAATCTGGTGTTAGGGTGGGTCTGATCGGTACCGTACTTGTAATGTTTGGTTTTGTCAAAAATCAGACAGGGTCGCTGGGTGTCCAACAAATTATAACCATCAGGTATGTCTCGAACTTTGACAGATACTATTTTCGGCATATACTATTTTGACTATAAACTATTTTTAAGGGGAAGAAAAATATTTCAGCTTTAAAATATATGCATTTTACTATGTCTTAATATAGAGCTATTTATCTAAAGGAGGTTATAATAGCAAAAAAAAAAAAAAAAGCAACGACCATTCAGCCCCCAAATCTTCAAGTATTTAATGATGCGTAGAAGAAAAATCGTGATGAAACTTATGAAAATACTTTATTTCGCTTTATTTGTTGTTATTTTTTTTTTTAAATACAACTTCCTTGAAAATTACAAATTTGAATTCCATTGTATTACAACAATGACAAAAAAACCTTAATATATACTGATGTATAACACTCAAGTATATATTAAGGTACTTTACTACACCGAGACTTATACTTTTTAAGACACTACGTCACAAGATGGCGATTTAAATGTTCTGTTACATGTAAACTGTTTGTATCAATCGATTCGGATGTATATCGTAATAGCCCAATGGTTAAAGTATCCGGCTTGTGAACCGCAGTTCATGATTTCAAATCCGCCTGGGTCTTTTGTTCTTGTTTACTGAATGAAATTTTTGAAAATATCATTTTTTATCAGAAATTGCCCATTTTTTCGCCTATTTGACACATATACTTCTTATCCATCATGCTATCTATCATAATCAAGTAATTTTCTGCTGATTTGATAAACTATATCAAGGTGTAGTGAGGCACCTTAAGGTTTTTTCGCACTCAGCCACATCTGTATTGGAAAGGACATATATTATTCAAATAAACAAGAAAAACACCCGGCGAAAAGTTTAATTTTGATATTTTTACTCGTACATATGTTTCTGCACTTTGGGTAATTTCACGTTTTGAAGCCCAGACACGCTTTTTAATACAAAAGATAAGAAAAGTACGGGATATTAAAATGATAGTAAAATACATTGTAAATGAAAAGCTGGTTAAATCCTAAGGACTGAAGAGCAACTAAATGTACTTTAAATGAGTCTTTGACCCGGTGTTCTACTTGAAATAAACGATATTAAGAATTAAAAAAGCTATACATTATTGCAAACAATATTTTAAAGCACCAACATACAGATATGATATCTTCAAATGTAAACTGATTGAAAGAATGACAATTTTCAACCATTATCTCAATAGTGTAAGATTGCATTGCTTATCATGGTGTGGATGGGGGTGGGGTGAGTATCATTTCTATTGTGCCAGAAATTTATTCGAAAAAGCTATTCTAATTTCCTTTTTACACGGTTTATAAAACAGTACATTGAACCTAGTGTGTGATTTGATTATGGAAAAAGCTTGTCACTAAAGTGACATTTTTCTATTCATTAAAAACGCTTGCGTACACACGCCATTGTGTTAATGAATATATTCATTTGACTATTTAGAAGTCTCGACAGGGAAAAAGAGCGTCCAAAAATTTCAAAGTTTTATCTAGATTGTAGATCATTGGTTCTTATCAACAGTAGCCTTGACTTTGTACATGAAGAAAGTATTCTACACAACTGTGATCAACTAGTGATACTCAATACGGGATAGAGTTCTCAAGGAAAAAAGCAACACAATGAAACAATTAGTTTCAACATTTGTGTTGTTTTTCATTTTTCAGTCAATACATCTAAGCCAGGAGAAAAACATCGTCAGAATGGTGATAGAGAAAATGAGTTTTCTTATCTCTGTTGATCGCGGACAATTTGGAGGGTTCGTAAATTATACATCTTATGTCAATTCTCTGTTCATTTTACAGCGAAATGCTGAAAATCAGTGAAGTTTTCAATAGTTTGCTGGAAATACAAATTTGTCAGCCAGGTATACCAATTGGTCAAAATCTAGGTCATGTGAATGCTGACATTAATGAAGTGAGTTATATTTGGTAAAGATTTGCATTTTTGAGCTATTGTGTTGGTAATATGTTTTTATCTAGTATCAATTTAGAACTGGTTTAGCAGTGACAGATCTAAAATAATTATAGTGGTGTTTGTCGAACCAGGAAACAATCAAAGGGCCGTAGTGACATTTCTATTTTTATAGCCATCAAATCTCCCCCTCTTTAGTCTTATGCCTGGCAAGTCTCACTTTTGGTTTTTTTTAAATCACATTGATGACTTTTTTTTTTATCGAGATGGCAGCCACATTATTAAATTATTTTGAATTGATATATATTTTTTAAATGAAAATCTATCGTAAATGTGCCTCCATAGACAGAAGAGGTATAAGTAGAGACTGAAGTTTTTCTTGTTCTAAAAATAGATCCTAAGTTAACTGATAAGTAAAGTGTATCCTGTTATGAGAAAAGCTACCACTGAAATGTGCAAGTCAAAATCTTTTTCCCCACAAATGATTTTGGAGTGGATTTCACATTTTGGAGTTTAGTATTTTTTAATCTTCTAGATAAGTCTACAGTTGTGCAGTTCTACAAGTGTTCTAATTAATTTAAAAGGCATTGTTCTGTTCTCGTGTGCGCGCGCCATTTGCAAAGAAAACAAAATGTAAAACCATATTTTTTGCTTTTGTATCTTTTGACATTTTAATTAGTTTTACCCTATGATATTAGTTCAAGAAATGTTTACATTTTTGGTCCATATTTATAATAAGACGGCTGAACACCCCCTTAAAAGCTCCGTGCACTTCGATAAAGAACCAAGATTCACCTGAATTCATAATTCATGGTAACTGAGATTTAATTTTGGCAAATGATAATTTAAGATAATTTAAGATAAAATTATAAGCAATTAAATTACAGTATAGTGGCAAACTTTTAAAATTATCTAAAAAATCTAAGTTACTTATGAATATAATTTATTGATGGATGTGGGTAACAAAATGAAGAGCATTTTATCAACAAAGAGTTGCCTGGATTCAATGCATAAAAGAATATATTTTTGATTTTAAAAAGTAGATGTTCAGCTACAATTCGAACACCAATGATGGCTCCAGGGACTCCGTTCAATAAATCCCAAGAAATGAACATCTCGAACTGTGATCACGGAAAACTGCAGTTCAACGTGAGACACCCAAAATATCCACCAGACCCAAAAGTAGCATCGGTTAGTATGTTATTTGTACCGCAAAATTCCACGATTTTAAAGGGACATGGTTTCGAGCTCGATATTTTTTCTTCAAATTTTGTTTATTTTGTCATTTTCAATATCTCGAATGATTAACTTAATAGCCTTTCTAATGCTTCAACAAAATTTGAAATGTCCTTGGTAGAGTGTAAAGCAAGAAGGAGAATTTATAGTTCTTCGTTTTGTAAACAAAGCATGACAATATCGGTGGAACAATCATTCATGTAGTACATTAAAGAAATAAGCAATGGAGGGTAAGAGTGTGTTTGATGTCTTAACAAATTCACTTCAAATCACAGACAGAGACAGTTGGTTGGGGTTACGGTCTATTTCATGTTTACAATACTATTGTTAATACAAAATAATATATTTATTAAGTTTTGGTATTTGAAATAATATCCATGTTTTCATCATTTGATTTTAAACCTAAACTGTTGCACGACATAATTTTGATGTTTTATGTTTCCAGGTGGTTGATGTCTCTTTCGAGTCTTTTAATGTTGACAATCCACCAACATGCAGCATTCCTTGGAACTTTACATATCGGTGGCCAACAGGGAAGAGCTATTCAGCTTTGCCTGGCTGTTTCACAAAAGTGGTTCAACCTGCATTTGACTTTTACCTGGAGCACTCTTTCTTCTTTAAAATATATGACTGGAAGGGACATTTTGAAAATATCAATGAAACTCCACAGCATTTGTAAACTTTGGCGTGAAAAATGTCTTTAAAAAACGTTTCTTCACTTAAAACAACATTGGAAATGAATTTTTCCTATAGTGAAACTCATGTTTTGCGATAAGCGATATGGGCTTATATTTTTCTCATTTGATAGTGTTAAACGTAATGGCAAATTCATTGTTAAATAATGATATCCAATTTAAAACTTCTCCGACCTTTATTCTCAAAGTATTTCTATTCATTATAATAATGTTATTTGTCCTTTAAACTTTGTAAATTATATGAAATAAAAAGAAATTTTTTGATTGTATTAATGCATTTTACAAAGTTATTTCTTTGCCCACGATGGATATAATGGAATAAATATACAAGTTGAGATCAAAGTTAATAAAGAAAAGGTTGTACCGGTGCTTCAGGGGCCCTTTACCTATACTTGTATTTAGTGGATCTTTGTGGAACCATTAAGCCATACATGTTGTTAAATAATAGATCGTTTAATAAACACTGGGCCCCAGGATCATGAAGCAAACTTAGGCTTAGGTCAAACATTGTATACTGTCTATATGTCTCTTGATTGAAAACACGGACAAAATTGAAATCCTTTTTAAGTGTTTTGATAATTACAAATTTCAATCGCCATATTATGATAAACAATCAGTTTATGGCTGACAAAAATATTGAGTTTAAATTCTGAGGCCAGAAGACTAATTAAATCTGTCTCTATCAAAGGCATATTTATGGTCCGAGTAAAAAAATCCGGATAAATTAGAGTTATTGAATACGGCTGAGGGTCGGAGATCGTTAAGCTCACCTCAAACGAACAAGCTTGTCAGTTTGTCTGTAATGGAACATTTAACATCTTTGATTCCATCACAAAAATTACTGCGTTTAGCATAAAGTATCATTTGGTAAATGTTAAAATAAAGGACCAGACCCATTCCAAAAAAAGCTGACTATAAGTAATGAAAATGGGTGGATCATTGCGATAAATGATTAAAACGATCAAAGCTTCCTTATAATCCTCCAACTAAATGAGCCGTATCTTGATTAAGGCGAAGTTTGGTAAGGATTCTGTGAGTCCTGTAACTTGGCTCATAAAATTGAATTTTATTATTTTTTAACATTGTCTAAATATTGTTCACACATTTGACACATTCGTACCCTCCATTGTATTTTTCTTTGATGTACTACACGTATGATATTACCATCGGTATGGTAAGCTTATCTAATCCTTCAGACCAAAATCGGACACATTTAACAGGTAAACGTCTCAAGTTTTTATCTTCAAGTCCCTTACAATACAGCAATGAGACAAGGAACACCAAACGTAAAAATTACCTACCTTGTTTTTGCATTATTATTTCTTACCTTGCACAGCACCTCCTCAGCCCAGGAATTTGATTTTGTCATTCAAAAGATGAGGTTACTCATTTCTGTGAATCATGATGATCATATCTTCCAAAGGTTTGATTTCCAATTTATAGATACACATGTAATAACGCATTATCTATCAGAATACTCATTCATAGCAAGTGCAATGTTTGCAGACTTTTATGTATCAATAGCTTAAAAGTTTTCCTTTTGGGCGTTGACATCTAACATTGTGTAAATTATTAATTATGTAATGACATCAATTAGCTTTACCGTTATATATTTTTGTCTAAATATAGCGAGACATGTGCCTGTTTCAATGGGATTTTTGAATGGAATATGATTTATATTGTTTAGAGAGACTTGCAGCTTCTGAATGAAAGTACAATTTCTAAACGGGTTTCCAAAGGAAAAATCTGGTAATTTTCATGGTAAAAATGGCCGGGTGGGGAGGGGGGCGTAGGCGGCCACCCAAAGAGTATCCCTATTGTACGAATAACTCATCCTACAGTTTTCAAGATGAAAAGGTTTTATTTTGCAGATCAATTGCACATATATTAGAGATGTGCATATTACCTGAATTTACATTTTTATAATTTATGCAAAAATTACCAGCTGTTGAACATAGGCATTTTTTCATACTCTTGCATATATGGTAACCCTATTGTACGGATAACTCCTCCTACAGTTTTCAAGATAGGACGTTTTTGTTTTGTCTTTTTATTGTAGATGTATCGGAAGTGTGCATATCAGTTGGATTTTGGTTTTTGATAATAAATGCAAAAACTACCAGCTGTCGAACTTAGTTTTCCCCCTAGAACATTGCATATAAGATATTCCATTTCTCTGAATATGTATGTATCAATTCAAGGTTGACAAATGGAATTATATTGATACTGCTCATACGTAAGAAACCCAGGTTTGCTATCACGTTGACAGATTTTCTCTTGTTTTCATTTTAAAGCAAAACTAATTGCTATAATTTTTTTTTACATATTTTTAATTCTCCACTATGTTTTAAGAATTTGATTATACAGCTATGATTATATTTATTGCTAAAACTTTCAAACGTTCTTACATCTATCTGGAAAATTTTAAATCGCTTTACTGTTGGTTTCTTAAATAGAATTGATATTGAACTCTTTATTGAAAAGACTAGATACATTTATCATACTTATTAGATAGTATTAAGAGTTTGTCACAACATAAACTATTTCTCTCCAATAAACTGAACTTTACAGGAGTTAAATTGTCAATTATAGACATTCGCCTTTTAAAAAGAACATCTTAAATAAATTGACTAAACGCTGTTTACAATTTTAACCTAACTTAACCCAATTTTAAAAAAAGCAAATAGCAAGGAACATCACAATCATATTGCATTTCAAGGATTTATCATATTTCAGATCATTTTTGACAGACTTTGACATACATTTCAAAATTTATTTTTAAATTTCATCCATGTGCGCACAATTGTTACAAAATAAAATCGAAGAAAATCAATGAAATTATTGAAAGTTATTGAGAAAGTTATTGGGAAATAATGAAATTATTCTTCAATAGATGGCTTGTAATGATCGAATTCATCATAATTTTCAGATGTTCTGCAACTTCACGAACCCCTATGTTGTCTCCAGGTACACCATGGAACGACACAGCCACATTGAATATATCTAGTTGCGACATTGGACGACTAGGCATATATATCAGATCTCCGGATTATCCAAAGGATCCAAAAGCAGAACTGGTAAGTATTTTCAAATTCTGTCAAAAAAGCTTAGATTATTTTCTGTCAGCCCATATATGATCTCTTTAATCGTTAATCACATAACATTGCACTCGCCGCCATAAATGATTCAAAATTATTTGTGTACAGTTAATTGCATGTGAAATACATTTATGTTTACAAACTACAAAACCAATATTCAATTTCGTACGAATGATCTTCGCCTGCAAAGAAAGACTAAATCCAGTTAAATTCGAAATTGTCATATTGCGAGATAATAACATACAATTAAAGTTTACCTTTGTCTTTGAGGGAGTCAGCATTTAATCTCCCAAGATCAAGTCTATATCCCGAGACGAAGTGAAATACGTGAAATAAACTTACTTGAGGGGAAAAGGAATATTGCTGACTCCCTAAATTGTACACTTTTACTATTTAATATTATACCGATACAAACAATTTATTATAAAAAATTTAAATTAATATTCTAATTTTTAGTGCATTCAACATATTATAACGTAAAAATTAAATTAAATTGCATGCGCGTCATATTGTGACGTAAACAAATTATGTTATACGATAAAGATAAATAAGTATAGCCAATCAAAAAAGACGTGTAACAAGAATTAAATCATATAATTATGACTATTTATGATTTTAATCCAAAAATTTCAGAACTTTCCTTTGATTAACAGAAATTACTATGTGTTCCGAATATTTTTGTATCAGTTTATCGAATTGATACATCATTTTGCAGGTAGCCGTCTTTTTTACGATTTTTAAGGAATCATCGGAAAATTTCGAATTACTCTTATATAGTGAAAAATAAGTAGAGGTATATTAAAGGTATATATTGTTACCTGATGGATCACTTTCGGTGTCTTAATATATCTAAGTTATAAATATTGGCGAGAAATTTAGTAAAGGAAACAGCTGTCAATTGTGACAATGAAAATTAAACTTTAACACTTGGTAATTCTATGCTTAACGTTTGTCATGTATGCAAATTATCAATCGATTTATCAACAACATAAACCACCAAAATAGATAAGTACGTACACTATTCAAAACCATGTGTCCCTAATTATATTGCCTGATAATTATGATAATATCAAAACGATTTATCAAGCAACTGTTCAAGTAACACAAACAAACACTATTAAAGATATATCAATAAATTACAGATTAGTTTAGTTAGTATTCAAGTTAAAATGCTTGATGGTAAACAATTTAAACATAAAAACCTCCTTGACAAAAAGATATGATTTCTTTAGCCATAAACTATTATTAGTGAAGAAAAAATGATAATATTTAAGATACTGGATATATGGTGTAAATATGTTTCTAAACCTTTATACAAAGCTCTTCTAATAAAAAGATAACTTTAGAACAAAACCATAAATGACCATCCAGCACTCTCAATAAAAAAACTGTTAGATGTACTACGACAAATATGAAAAAAAATGAATAAAGGAAAGCTTTCTTCAATTCAATTAGATGATAGATATCAAGTTCTTGTCCTCATACCTAGACAACCTTGTGATGTGCAGCATACCGTGGAATATAACGTATCGGTTGCCAACACAACGACATTTCTCTTCATTACCCGGATGTTCTACAAAAACTGTCCAACTTGTTGACAACGCCGTGTATATGAATCATATTTTTTATTTCAAGATATATGATTGGGAGGAAAATCATATTATTAATGTATAGAATTCATTCTTATTGTAATATCACAACTCTGTATTAAAGGTAATCTAAGACAATCAGCATCGCAATTTTTAAATGATCTACAGTCTAAAACCTATAAATTTATACTTTATTAATATATGTAGAATATGTTATAAAATATTAATAGGATTATAAAATTGCAATGAATTAAAATGAGCTGTTAAACATATTTAGAAGAAGATCTGGATAATTTTATGCTTAGAAAAAGTTTCAAGCTTACCAAAACTGTCACTTTCTCATTTCAAATTTGTTATAAATTTATGAACGAAAATTTCTAAAACAGCGTTAAAAGTTATGAAAATATGAAATAAATGAAGTACAGTCTACTTTCAAAATGAATTATTAATTATCATACGCAAGTATTATTTTCATTACACATTCATGCTCATATTGAAAGATGAAGCTATTATATATTAATACTTTTTCGCTGTTATGAAAATCACTAAAGTTTTCTGGAGTTTGTCAAGCCATAATCTTAACTTGGAATGATCTTTATAGAAAAAAATGAATGTTGTAATTATATGTACGAGGGCTGTCCAAAAAGTTCGTGGACAATCGCGTTTTTGTCATTTTAAACGGGTTTATATATGCATATTGTATACCAACATATTTGTCATAAAATTCCAAATCAGATTAAAGTAGTTTTGAATGTTTTCATTAAAATTAAACTTAAATTTTACTGTATTAAAGTGTCGCGAAAAGCACGAACGGCCCATTGTCAAAATTGTCCAAATTTCGAGATTCAGTTTTCAGATAAGAATATTAACAGTATTTTTAATACGGGTAAAAACGTCAAAATATTCAACTGTGAGGTAGTCAGAATTGTGAACGTCATTTTCATACGTCATTTAAAGCCGTTTTTAATTGAGCAGAGGATATTTCAAGGAGTTTACGGCAAGAACATGTCTTTGAAAACGCCAGAAAAAGCGACGTCGGCGGATCGCATGGAACAGCGCGCCATCATTAAATTCTGCGTGGACTCGGGGAAAACACCTATCGAAACGAAACAAATGATGGAGAACACAAAAAGGCATCGACACATATCAAGATCACTAGTCTACAAGTGGCACAAACGATTTTCGGATGGAGTTTGCGATTTAAAAGACGCTGAAAGAAGTGGAAGGCCTTTGCTTTGTGACGATATAACGAAATCCCGCATTCATGACATTGTCATGAAGGACAGACGTCTGACGTTAAGAGAAGTCGCGTCAATAAGTGATGTTAGCAAATCTTCGGTTTTTATTATCCTCACTGAAGACTTCTGTATGAGTCGTGTTTGCGCAAGATGGGTGCCCAGACTTTTATCCGATGAGCACAAAAAAAGACGAATGCAGACAAGTAAGGCTTTCATACAGAATTTCAAAAGAGGAGGAGAGAAGTGGCTTGACAGAATCATTACTACGGACGAGACTTGGCTGCATCATTTTGATCCAAAAACAAAAACAGAATCCAGCATTTGGAAACACCGGGGTTCACCAGCACCGAAAAAGGCGAAGGTTGCGAAATCCGTGGGTAAACAAATGTACATATTCTTTGCTGATCGGCACGGAATGATTTTGGTCCACGCTGTACCCTCCGGTCAGACGGTGAATGTGCATACTACTCCAAGGTAGAGAACTACCCATTTCATCACATTTAAATTGTAATTACACATTTCGCTTTAGCATATCGTAATTCATAAATTTAATACCCGGACATTCTAATCTTAATTTTGATTTATTTAATTACTATATATTAATAAACCCACATATTCTAAAGCCACATACAGTGTACCAAACGAAACATTGGTTTTATTTATTACAGGTGTTACGCCGCGACTTAGTTAAGGCAATTAAGAAAACACGCCCTGCCATGGCTGTGGACCTTGGAAATATCATCCTACACCAAGATAATGCACCTGCACATATGGCAGCTTCCACGTGTCTGGAAATCGAACTCCTAGGATTCAATCTTCTTGACCACCCGCCATACAGTCCGGATCTTGCTCCGATGGATTTTGCAATTTTTCCTTTCATCAAATCACAGCTAAGAGGAGTAAGATTTGAGAATTCTGATGAACTTAAATATGCTACTCGAACCATTGTATCTAAAATCGACAGTAAATGGTATTCGGATGTGTTCGATTCATGGCTAAGAAGGTGTGAGAAGTGTTTGCAGTGCAAAGGTGACTACGTTGAAAAGTAACAGAAAACAACGCGCTACGTACGACGTTATAAAACCGTCGTGTAACCGTCAGACTGGGCCGTGCGGCCTGTACAGGCATTGTTTTTGTAGTGATAACTACATTATGAGAATGTACATTGTTCTGAATTTTATACACATGCATAATTATAGTCTATATTAAAATATTTTAATACTTTTCTAAATATAGCGTCGTTATTTAGAATGAAATCACATTTGTCCACGAACTTTTTGCACAACCCTCGTATGTTAATATGTACATCACAGGAAGTGATATACCTGATGTGTGGAAAAAATCATTCACAAGCCTTCTCAAACATATTTTTTTAATTAGTGGTAATTTTCCAACAAACTCCTTTTCAACAGGGGCATATAATGTACGACAGTTTCTTTATCAAAAAGTCACAGTTGTTTAAATTTGAAATTAAATTTAATTTGATTTTTTTGTCTAGTATTTAACAAAAGAATTGGTGAAATCTGAGTTTTCTATTCACTTAAACAGAAACACAGAAGCAAGTATGTGAAGAGTACTACATTTTTCGCTTGTTGACTCCATTTTAAGAGCTGATAAAATTATAATCATGGCTTGTCACCTTGAATCCTGATATGTTAAATTGTCCTCTTTTACTCAATAAATATCCCATTATTTAATCAGGGTCTGTTGTTGACCATTCAATTGCGCCGCGTAAAAATTCTACTTGAATACAACATGTGGCGAGAAATTAAATAACATAATTCTTTTTACTTTCATTTTCAAAATGATATCATTGATGGTTTTGTAATTTGTACACTGAATGACTTCGTCAATGAAATAAAATTGTTTCAAATGAATTCAATTTATATGCTCCCCATTTCTACGTGATGTGTGTTTACATCATGTCGATTATGCTGGATTCATATGAGCACATTTATTGTTTGGAAATGAGCTGGTGACACATAAATCATTGAAACATTTAATTAATACCTTTGAAGTTAAAGAAAGAAGTTGCTCTTTAGGCCTTGACATACAGTGCTTATGTAATGCAAGCAAAGCACTTCAGTGTAATTCGTAATTTTATTTCATTGGTTAAAAATACAAGACAGTTGTAATATTATAATTATATAAAACTTAATTCAAAGCTGATGGTTTCATGCATTTAAATGTCTAATTATCATCAATTAAGTTTTGCTTAAAATGAACATCATATTCTAAAAATAAATGGAATTTGAATGAAATAATTCTTTATCATCGTAATTCTTATTCAGGTCAGACGACACGTTCCTCAATTTTATATAACTTTTTCAAAGATTTTGTTATTGATTTACTACTACTTTGGCAATCTTTCTTGCACAAAATTAAGATACCTTACCGGGCATTTCTGCAAAATACTAGAGTATGCAATTTCCTACGAATCGTCTTGAAACTACACTTGAATTGCTGATATAAAAATGTACAGAGAATTTCACTGTAAGAGCTCCACCTCGGCTGGGGATTGATGACCTATTGAAGCTACATTCCTAGCAGTAAGCTGCCACCGCTCTAATCACTTGACCATCTAGGCCCATAAATGCAAAAAATTAAAAAAAATTCTAATCATTTTTTAATTTGTTTATAAATGAAACATTTTATTTGAACTTTTTATTACGAGGAGATACTTAAAAGATGATCGAGGAACGTGTCGTCTGACCTTAAAGACCGAGAAAATAAGCATCGCCTTCAAATTTACCTGGTCAGTGTGCCCCTGTCAATCAACTGAATTGAGGCCCCAGATAGGATGTTAAAAAATGATTGACATTCGTTTACTCGTCTTTTGTATACCATGTCTAGCGCTTGCGACGATCGTGCAATTAACTTTTGTCTTTTGATGGATACCGTGACGATAAAACGCCATGTCTTTTAGCACTATAATCAAAAGAATCTACTGTTGACAGATATTAAATTTTCTGTTCTTGAAATTGTTAAAGATATGAATTGAAATTTACTTGTACTTCGTTTACGTACCTCACCAAACACGCTGATCACCTGCAGCCTGTCAAAATCACGTGGCGCCGATCATTTATGAGAACTTTCTTTAGCCGAAACCGGAAAAGGAACAAGTACAGAAAACTCTGGTACATGCGCAGCAGATAGAATCATGTGCACTTTAGTAGCTGATCGGTACGAGGGCTTCACACCTCTTTCAATATAGGCTCTACCCCCCACCTCAACTTACCTGAGGTAAACCACCCGTTTAAAAACCTAGGCCTTTAAAGTACTCATAATCATCGTTTAAATGATTTTTATGTGACAATCTTAAACGATATTTACTTTAACATATAATGAATATATTACAATGTTTACATTGCATTCCTCTTTTAATATAACTAATAAATATATTTCTGAAATAGTATTTCTAGAACACACTAGATTTCATCACATTTCATATAATCCGAATTTCTTTAAAATAATTTCTTGTGTATTTTTATAAATCTGTTTACCTTAATACTTAATTCCATTTATTTTTTGAAACCTTTCGATACCATTAGCTTTTTGATTGAGAGAAGATGATGTAGAAACACTCGTCTTTTTCTACTTGTGTCCTAAAATTATCTCCGCTTTGGACTGTATCCGTTCCTTTGTTAGACCAAACTCAAATAAAATCATATTGCTTTATGTTACGTTTGGATGAAAATGATCCATCGAAAAAAGATAAAAAGTAGCTGGACATTAAGTGTATTGTGATAAGAAAATCTCACGTGAGCCTTCAGCATATGAGCTATAATAAGGTCATAAGTATAAAAAGATGCATAACGGTATTCATTTATCGCATTGATAAGAATACTGAGTAAAGAAACAGTTTAAAAACAGTTTACAGTTCATTTTTTTTCTCAAATTCGGCTAAGATTTGTTAAATAAAAGAAGCCTCAGATTTCTGAAATCTGAGATACGAATTCTTTCAAAAATGCATTTTAACAAAAGCTTGATTTTGTAAAGAGAAGGGCTTAAGATTAGTATAAACACGATGAAAGGTTGTGTGTTAAACTGGAATTTTTTCTTTTGTTTTTGACGAATGGAATATATCCAAAATGTCTACAATCTCTATAAAAACAACTTAGACTGTTCTGAACATCTTCTTTACAATAACAATGAGTTGCACAAAGGCATTTGGATTTTTATTTACATGATTTCAAATAAAGTTTTAAGAAAATGTTTAATTTTCTACATAATTCCCTCATAGTCATAAAGTATAGGAAAAAATAAATCAAATCGATTATGACGTCATAATTGATGTTACACCAAAATTAATCCTAAAAATTATTTACCAAAACGAGATTAAAATTTTATCAAAATTCAGTTTATTTTCTACAGAAAGGGATGTTGGACGTTATTGTTTAGCTGCAGACTTTAAGTAAGTAACAACAGTATTAATGAGACCGATATTCACCTATAAAAAATCAAAAAAAAGTTTCTAGCATTAGGATTGCCTATTTAATTGATATATTGGTACAAAATATAATGTTTGAGTGAGGGGAAATAAAACAAAGATGAGCAACCTTTTTATCTTAATTTCGACATATTGCAATAAACGTCAAAAAAGCTGAAAGTAGATCAAAGGTGAATTCATCTAAGTAAAAATGCTCCTGGAACCAGGCCTTGGGACAATAAAAATTAGATGAGCTCACTTTTCATCTCACTCTCACTCACATTTCCAAAAAGAATGTATGGTTGAAAAGTGAAACTGAGATCAAAAGTGAGCTCGTATAAGTTTTATGATCCCGAGGCCAGGTCCCAGGGCCATTAAGGTTAGACGAGCTCATTATTGATCTCAGTTCAACTTTGCCGATATATATTCCATTTGTAAAAATGAGATGGAGATCAAATGTGATATCGTCTAACTTATATGGCCCCTGTGCCTGTTGTTTTGTTTTTATTCAAAAGCAATAAATGCAAAGACTGAAATATTTTAAATGGAGTATCAGGGTTGCTGTTATATCAGTGAGCAAATTGTAGAGCAGCTGCCAGAATGAATTCATTGCTGTAGATTCCTAATTAATCGCGAGGAACTAATATCTGCGTAAAATCGTAAGAAGCACCCTCCGCAGATTTTAATATTCTCGCTAATATTTCTTGAGAGTTTCGAACAATAAAAAATAAGGAAAAAAGTTCCGCGTTCGTGATTTTATATTCTTGCAATTTGATACTAAATAGCGGAATCACGGAATTAAGTACTCGTGTACGATAAGGAATTTACAAATTTATAGTTTAGGTTTCGTTTTGAGTTTTGTGATAGCAGTATTGAGTTTTTACCAATCAAATAAGGATTTATTACAAACATTTGACAATAGCACAACAACACATCAATTTTTAGTAATTTTATATTTGTATTTTGGGGGTTTTCTACCATCAATTTAAGGTTCACTACTGATGTGTCGGATAGTTTTGTGGCCATTCTAAAAGTTAATTAACTATAAATAAGACAGTTTATTTGAATACATTATAACAGCAAATAGTGATTTGAATTTGTGTGCAAATAAGATGGTATGTTTTTTACATGCACCAGCTAAACATTCATAAATATCTGCAAATGCTTCGAAACCAACTGTGCATTAATATCACATTGCTAATGTTTAATCCAACTATTGTGTTTTTTATTTAAATCTTTTGTTTTATAAACAGCTTTAAAATATACAGTTTAAAATAAATTTTCAATTATCTTTTTTAAAGACAACAAAAACTTTTTTGATTCTAATACCTGCAGTTTTTTCTGGCAACAATAAAGTGAAAAAATGTTTTTTTTCCCGTGCAGATGGTAGAATACATATCTTCTTTCTGGAACTGAAAGTGCAACCAAACTATGTCTCATTCTAGCTTATATAAATAACTGTTTGATATTACAGATATCGAAACACTTTTTTTCATAAAAAAATATAAATAAAGACTACAATTAATGATAACGTAATTATCCTTTTACATAATATCATTTCATCTAAAAATTTTGATTAAAAAGATCACTCACATTTTTCAATAATTACAGAATACTGGAGGTATTTTTAGAATAATTCTTTCCAGATAACCGGAAAGAGTAATGAATTCTATCTGTTAAGTAGCACAATAAGTATGAATCTGAGTCATGGGGCTGTTCAAGTGTAAACTGATTCTTTGCTGTCAGCCCCTTTACTACAACAAACCACGAGAACTCTTTCTTGTTTTGTTAGCATTTCCTCAGAAATAGTATTAACAAGCCCGGGTATCTATATTTTTCTTATATAATATCTAGAATTTAAAAAAATCACTAAAAGTCAAAGTAGGAAATGAATGGAATATGAAAAAAAATTTGCATTGAATAATGAACAATAATCATTATTTACCCTCAGTTCTACTGGAAGGGAAATCCCTTTCCTGATATCATGTATTTGGTGGAGGCATAGTTTCTCTTAACTTGTGCTGTTACTGGTAGTAAATCAAATTACATTTACGAATTGATGAAGTTGGCGCTTGTCATACATGAGTTACTACACATGAATTCTAAACCTTTGGTGATACTCGTCAGACCAAACTGTGTGCGTTAACAAAGTTATTTAAAATAAATTAATATTCTGTACATGTAATTCACAGTAAAATTAGGCAAATTAAGAAAAATAATCGTATGCTTTCATTTTTTGATAACAAAAAACGCTCCATTAAAACCTACAATAGAACAAATGCACTGTTGTATCCATTATGATTATACATCATTGCTTGTCAAGTTTTATAATTGAATCATTTCTTTCATTAGACCATGGAAATCAGCTTTTCTTTTGCGGTATAGTTTTCCGGGTTTGAGACATGAATCACTAATTCGTTTATTGGTAGTTCCTGGTCAATATTATGTATTTGCTACTGCCTACAGCCAGCTAGATTGCATTTGCAAAAGAGCTATTATCAAAGATGAAGGTAGTGTCATTATGCCCTGTAAATACAATAAGGAAGAAGATAGCTGACTGAATAACTTTTTTACTTACTGGCTGCATCACGATCACTTAAAATAGGGAAGTAGATGCAGAGCCTTGTATGTCCACCCTAAAAAGTGCAAACGGTAAACCATGAATGCAGATATTCACAACGAACCGTCCGTCAAAGTAATCATATACATTGCACCAAATTAAAGGCCATTGAGACTACTGGTAATCTGCCAAAAGATAATGATGAGTCTTTGTCGGTGCAATTTTGTAATTGAATGCAGAATCATATCCTTCCTTGGTCCTTAAAAACTCACTTCTTGACGGTACTGTTTTCCAGGTTTGTGACATGAAACAGAATATCGTTGATTAATAGTTCTTGGTCAAAATTTTGAATTCACTGCTGCTTTTAGTCAGTACTTGTGAAGGAGCTGCTATTTATACTAATAGATTTACATATTTATTCTATGATTTATTTTTCCGTACAAAAAGTTGTAGGAAAGGTAGTAAACACGACAAGCATTATTAATAAAGCATAAAATGGAAGACAATAACAAGAGATTTTTTCAGATGAGCTTGCATAATTAATAACCTAACAATAGGAAACAATTTGACAGTTTTCACAATAAAAAATTGTTCTGGCTGATGATAAAAATTAATCCAAGTTAAAAACTCATTTAATATAAACTATTAAATACCCTTAAAATACCCAGTGTTGCATTGACTCGGGACATAAAATCAATTGTGCAAACAATCAGACAGACAGATAAAAGACAAACAAATGTCGATCTAAATATTTGCTCGGATGAGTGTTGAACTCTCATTGTATTGTTGTCCATCTGTTAAACCTGGTTTAGATCTTTTCTGCAGTCCAGGAAATAAAAGTAAAAAAAGCATGTAAATCAAATGAGATAACCTGTAAACAGTTGGTAACATCTTCTTTTGTTGAATTATGAAACCTCTATTAAGTTCATTCTATATACGTCTAGTCAAATCACCTGATCATTTAATCATTGATTCAGCAATTTTCATCGGACTTCGCATCAATACTTGTAATTAGATTATTAGCGAACATATTTCGTTTGAGTAAAGCATTGAGAGTCAAATTTTGAATTTTTAGATCTTGATTTTTAATTTTGGACAGAGATCAATTATTATATTTGTATATTGGCAATTCAAAGTCAAATATATGAACAATTATTAAAACGAGGCAAATACAATCGAATGCTGACTGACGTTTTCATTCTTATTGCCAGGCCATTAATAATCGCCGATTTTTTTCCGTTTTCCCGATTACGACAGAACACACGGAAGGTGCTCAGTCCTACATGCCACCTGACTTACTTCAAATTTGTGTAGAGGTCCGTGTTTCCTCTTTCATAAACTAGGTTAAAAACTTAATTGACTTTTAACAATAGTTTACCAACCGTAAACTTTAGTTAACAATGTTTAAACTATAGTTTCCATCTGTTTTAACCATATATTTAACGGTTGTAAACTATCTTTTACAAATAGTAATCTATGTTTATAAATAAACGGTATCAATAAATTTTGCTGCTAAAGATAGATTCACATCATTCTGTAAACTATAATTTACATACGTTAACTATAGTTATTTATTAATAGTTTCACAAACCGTTAAACTATATTTATCAGATAAACTTTGTTTTGCAATCGCAAATGATTTTTTTCAGTGTTATATTTAGGGCGAATTTATTGATCAAAATTTAATTTGAGTTTAGGTTTATGGTTTAATAATAGCTTCATATCTGTTTGAAACCAGTTGGATGGTTTGAAGGTTTAGCACTAAATGGAAAGTTAGTTTAGAAAAAGGCTGTCATTGCACTTGCAAACCTACTTGATTTCCTCTGAATAAGATAATTTTTGAACTGATCTGTATTTGCATGAAAGTCTTTATTCTCTAGTAAACAGTGCAGATATTTTTTTTCTTGGAAATACCTACATATTAGGGTATTCTGCAAACCCATTGCAAAAATGGCTTTTAACATCATATTAATATGATGGAAAAGTGAATGCTGCTATCAAAAACTATCAATATTCATTTTTCTACATGTATATCAATAGAGATCATTTGGTTCACTCAAGGCGTTTGAAACATGTTAAAAATGACACTGGTTTCAAGTGAAATATGCACCAATTACGAGGTCTAAGCTCAAAAGCCAGACTAATCTTGTTGGTTTCAAAGAGCCGTGGTTGAGTGGCCAGCAATGAAATAGACAGGCGAACTTATTACATGCATTACAATGTGTACTAAAATAAAATGTTATCAGTAGATTTTTCAATGATTTATTATTTTATCAACCACTTTAAAAGTTTTTCCTTTGCCTGTTGTAAATTGCAACGCATAATCAGTGTTAGTATTATTGGAATCGCTCTCTTCCACATTATTATTCTGGTCAGTACTATATATACCATCAAAGATCGTTTGAGACATATGTGTTTAATGTTAGGACGATGCCCATATGCTTCGCTGAGTTCTTTGACAAATGTGCCACACTTGAGTATCAACAACTCTCTTTCGAACACCTCTCTTTCCACCACCTTGAAAGGATTTAAAACACCCAAAACCGGAGGGTGGTTTTAGGTTTCCTGGAATCTTTTTTTCAGTTTAAATCTAATAAATACCAAAACTAGTTTTAGTTTAAAACTAGTTTAAAACCAGTTTTCAAATAAATGAAAAGTTAGCAAAACCGAATTAAAACCTAAACTAGTTTTTGATCAATAAATTCGCCCATAGTGTACACTTCTGAAACATAGATTATTGCATTAACGATGGGTTTTACATGTAAAATAGATTAATGTTATTAATTATAGTTAACGGTTCGTTAACTATATTTTTAAACGAATTTATTAAGTTTATCGACTAAAAGACTATGTTTAGCTATTTTTGTGACTTTGGCGTGTCAAAATGAGTTCTATTCTAGTTGTGGTTTATACATTTATGATCTTAAAACGAATTTTTAAAGAAAATAAAACCGGCATAATTGAATACAATATTACACTGTAATTCATATTTCTTGGACTAATTGTCCCATACAGTCATAAATTAATAAAGGAGGTCAAAACAATACAGACAAAACTACTGATGGTTTTAGATAGTTTGTCTTATAATTTTTAAAGATTAAACTTATTACTTTTTAATGTGATTTAAACTTGATCCATACAAATTTTGACTATGTTGCTAACATCTGTGTGACTTGGATAATATTTACCTCAAAAAATCCAAAGCTGCATTTCATGTTGTCATTGTTATTGTCATTGTCCTTGATTGCTGACAACGTTGCAGAAAGAAAGGTTTGATCGAAACGCGGGGGTGTTAAGGAAACCTATGAGCAATCTAGCGTATTTTGACTGTTATATTAAAAATCGTACATTAAATAACTATTTTGAATAAGATCAAACACTGAGTATTATCCTATAAAAAAGATGTCAGTGCAATAAAATCGGGTAGTACATTAATGCCACATTGGTGCATTATCACGTGACAACTATAAATAGCTTACGTATATTCCTTAACATAAAATGAGATAGAACAACACTACCCCGCGGTTTCCAACATAAAATAAACATACCAAGTGAAGGCAAAACATCTCAGTTTAATCGAAACCGCTGCTAGAATTCTATGTTCTTCTTGATTAAATAGTTATTCATCACGCTCTCGTAAAACCTTCCCAACTTCTATAAAGTTTGCATGGAAAACGGTATGTTGCATCAAAACAAAACACAACATGCGATTCTAGCAGCACTTTTCAATTAAGCATTGATCAAACTAACGATACGTATAAAATTTCAAGTTCAATATAAACGTGGTAGTGTTGTTCTAGTCGGATTTTTATATCGTAAACAACGACAGCTATAGGAGAGCCTGGCCGAGAAATAAAAGCAAATTTACATACCATTTAGCGAATAATTGATAAAACTAACATCTCTCCCAGTATTCTTATGTTCAATTCCCAATAAATCACACCACAATACTTTATAAGAGTTCTTAGATTAGTTATATTTTTATGCTTTCCGAACAGATTCACACGACATTAAACTTTTAGTCATGACGTCATCAATGTGTTAATCTGCGTAATACAAATTAATTTCAGCAAAAAAAATTGTCTTCAGTACTTTTTATTTGTTTTTTGGTCTACGTTTCGTTGCTTAGATATTCGAATATGTACATAATAACCAAGATTTGTGATTTCACGGAATTACATGTAACTCAGATTCCATATGCTTCCTTAACACCCCCGCGAACTTTTTGAATCAAATATTCTTTACAGAAACAACAAAAACCTTGTAATACCTCATGGAATATTGTGCATTCAAGGTCTCACAAATATAGCATCCGTTAATTTGCTTTCAGAATTGTCGTTGTTTTCACCAGGCCCAGCCTTCATCAAACATTTGACTCAACTCACTTTTTAATTCAAATCATTTAAAGGGGCATGGTCACGATTTTGGTCAAATTTTATTTTTCTGTTTTATTATTTACAATAATTCAGGAATGCATTTCTAATGATCAAATGAAATATGAGAGTCAGTCATTGAGTTATAAGCAAGATACAGGGTTCACAGTTCTTTGTCTTGTAAACAAGGCTCGTGCCCTGTTTTTGTTTACATAGGTTCAATTTACCAGTGAAAAATCTTTTTCAAGCTGATTTGTCTATCTTCTTATTCATTCTAAGCATAAATAAACAGTTCCTAACGGTTAACACATTTTTTTAGGTAAAAAACTGGAAATTTCACTACAACATTCAAAATGTAAACGAAAGCTTTGTTAACATAGCAAGGAATTGTAAGCTCTGTAACTCGATTATAACTCAACGAATGACACTCAAATTTTGGTTGCCTATTTAAAATGCCTTACTGAAGCATTGTGAATATTAAAATAAAAAAAAACAATTTTTGACCAAAATCGTGACCGTGCCCCTTTAAAGAAAAGTGTAAAAATTATATTTTAGTTCAATGTTCAAACTTGAGATATTTAGAAATGTAGATTTCATATCTAAGAATGTATGCTAGTTGTGTTTTTAATTGTATCTTTAAGACATTTTTAATATAAAAATCTCTGTAAATAGAATTGAAAAGAAATTGGGAAATGTTGACGATTTACTCAAAAAGGTATCTTTTATCATATAAGCAGGAAGTAATTTATCACTACGTTTGGGCAAAGCTATCTATTATCAGCTATCAATTTAACACAATTTCAATTCTTTTTTTCTTTACTTCGGATAAAAACAATATGACTTGCATATAAATTAGTTAGAAAGAGAAGTGTAACGTAAAAAATTAATTCTCCACTGTTCATAATTATGTTTGTGAAGTATTGATCCATTGAAAAAGAAATCTAAGCTTGTTAAGGTGTTGCCAATTATAAACAATTATCACATCTTATATCCTTTGGATTATCAAATTCTGATATTCGTTTATCGAATCAACATTCAGTTTAGATAAGCGGTGTTTTTGTAATACGCTCAGTATTTACTGTGTTGAAAAGGTACGACTATATTTGGTTTAAATATATTTTTGAAATATTTCACGGACGCAAGTACTCGTTTTTCAATAAAAAAAAGTCGTTCCACGAAGTTATTGTGTTTATATTAATAATGCACCAAATTAGAACAGATGAACTCTAAAGTATTACCCACAGGAATAATAAATTCAGACTTCTCCCCGCGGCGTAATAAATTTAATTATTTCTGCATAAGAAATATGGAGAATTTTGTTACGCAGTAGTTTTTATGTACTTCTTATGTATGTTGTAATCTTAATTTATATCGGCTTTTGAAATGCGTCACAAAAGTATCAAATAAAAGGTGAAGTCACATTGGTTTAAACCACTAGTACTGTGGAATCATTTTTATTCGTTGGAGTCAATGTTCGTGAATAGCCAAAATTTCCTTGGTTGGTGTAAGTGTAATCGGAATAATTTTAATAAATATTAAACAAGTGATTGTAAAACTCGTAGGGGTGTAAATTCGTTGGCAAGGGTTACTCACGAAAGCCACGAACATTAGTGCCCCACGAACAATGATATGATTCCACAGTGTTGGATTTATTAGTGGAATAAAAATGGTAGCTGGATATTTTTATAAAGTAATAGTACCTTCTTAGTTCATGTAATTTTGAAAAAATAATAGTAAATTTCTTTGGTTACTTTTGTTAAAAAAACAAAATATACGTATATTAATCAATTGCTCTTTCACATTTCTTTGTTCATACAAAACAATTCATTCTATATCAGATATTAAAAACACGCATTTCGATATTGCATGGTTATAATCTGTCCTTCACCTGTGAATGAGTGCACTAGAAGTTTACATAAACATTTTAAAGACTGTCGCCTGTAAGTGCCCCTTCAACAGAGAAGTCTTTAAGATTCTGTTTTATATTCTTAAAGTGAATAATTTCTTAAATTGTTTGAGGGTGCAAATAGACATTTCTGTATCGTATTATAGAAATCCTTAAAAATGAAATCTTCAAAATAACAAATTAAAAAGAGAATAAATCTCTTCAAATATATATAAAAAAAAAAGAAGAAGAAATAAATGGTATCTTGATGAATGTTAATGCCTCATATATACTGTCGAAACTCTGAATGGAAGACATTAATGTGGATGTTATAAACTTAGCTTGATAAAACTAATTTTCCAAAGATCAGTGAATTACAATAATGCAAAGCTTTTAATGTTGTAAAAAATGTTGAAGAGAGTTTGATGTGGTTTCAAGTAGACACTTCCTTGGTTAAGTTGAAATTAATGACAAGCAAGAGTGTTAGTGCTGATAAGATAATGCATGATTCAATGGCTTATTCTTAGTATGCATAGGAATGTTTTGTATTATGCATGAACAAAAGTTGTAATATATATTTCAGTAATTATCTGCGTTAAATTGTCATATATGTATAAAAACATTGAACAAATTAAAAGTAATTTTCATTTTACAATATACAAAATTATGAAGAAACAAATGGAAATATATAAAATAAAAACCTACACACGTTAATACTTACACACTTTACTCGGTCAAGAGCTATCTGAATTTTTAATGGCATTTCCTTAATTCTATCGTAATGGTTAATAAAAGATTCTCAGACAGGTCATAATTGTGACTTGTTCTGTTTTTAAAATAGATTTTGGTGTACTTTAATTCAATCTGAAAATCGAAAAATGCCTGGGGTAATGTATAATCTACAATACTGATCATGTCAAGTTTTTCCTGTCAACATACATATCGATTTGTTGTTCAAATGTCTCTATGCTCAATCATAACTTGCATATGCTGTGTAAACAATTGTCCTTAAATACTTGTTCATAATTCATAATAAAACTTGAATTATAATGTTTAAAATTCAACGCAGTCTATCGTGGGATATACAATCCCAAGAATGTTCTAAATAAACAGTACCTCTAAAGCCATGCGTAATATTTTATCACTATACTGGAATCTGTTTGAAACGAACTATCGGAGAAAAGTTTAGAAATAATTTTAATAAATGTACATTCCTTTGTTGTACTTTCCTGTGAAGAAGGTAAGGAAAAATTATCGAAGTAAGCAGATGATATCAAATATGATGATTACACCGCTGGATAAAATGTAGACATGATGCAATTAAACCAAATATGTCTATAATGATAACACAATTTTCTTTCATGGTAATTTAAAGAATTGCAGCATGACTTGGTTTCAGCTCGCAGTGGAATAATACCCCCTTCTCAAGGTCATTCCAGTAAGATGTAGATTGAACTGCAGGATGAATCAACAAAATTGAAAATATGTTACATGCTGTCATCAATCACCTATGGTTATAAAGTTAAACGTATAATAAACTAAACTTAATGCATTGTGACTGCTCTATGGCCATGCATTAGATATAATAAAAGTAACCCAAATCCTCCACCCCAACAATTCCAGTAAATCTCATTTAAAACAAATCCCCTTAAACATATGCTAAACGAGTGATGATTTTGAATATACACAATATATTGTACTAGTTTGGAAAGAAGTGTTCATCGGGCCAATATACTTGTATTGAAAAATAGAAGACCACACCTTTTCAAAATGTAGCATTCCAATATGGTCTTTTTAAACTTTTTAAATGACGATCAAATGATATTGCAACTTATTTATACAACTAACGTAACTGATGTGTTGTCTTATTTTTCAATTTTATGGTTTCATTAATATTCATGGGCAACAAGATTTGTGATAAGTAAATTTAAGGACAATTGTCCTAGCGATATCCACGAAAATTGATGTTCAGTGAATATTGATGAAATCACAATATATAAAACAAGAAACCCATATGTTGCCTATTTTCATGGTTTTCGCTGAGGATCACTAGGACTAGGATATAGTCAGTTATTTTAAGTTTGCCTATACAAATTGCCATTTTGGATAACATCTCATTAATATCAATTTGCGTTGTTGTTTTAAAGACAATACTTTAGACTGCAAAAAAACACATTAGTTCAATATATTTTACAATAATGAAAAGAGCTGAAGCAACGCTATATGCTACTTAGGTAGATATGTAAATTGATCTAAATTGTAAAAAAAATCAAAACCATTTTCTTAAGCAAGTGTGGATTTTTACAATTAATATTTTAACGTTAATTTTACTATGATGATGACTCTCACTCATATTGTGTTGTTCTTGTAGTCAGATAACTTTAAGCTCAAATCTGTCTTCACTGCTGTGATGCCATTCCTTTATTCCGGCAGTGAGTCTTAATTTTACCCGTGACAGTCCGATATTAGTGAGCTTTTTAATATCAGACCGTTACCAGTGGTTACAGTACTAATGTCCTTCAAAATCAGACTGTCTCAGGTAAATTAACAATGAAATTCAATGGCAGTGTATTAAGTAAGATATATACCTCAAACACTTCTGTATGAAAAAATAGCAGACAGTGTCCAGTCTTAATGGGCCTCAAAACTCTCTTATAGTTGTTCCTTAAACACCGCTGTGATGTCATTCCTTTGTTCCAGCAGTCTAAAATTTTACCTGTAACAGTCCGATATTCGGGAGCTTCTTAACATCAGACCGTTACCAGTGGTTACAGTACTGATATCCTTCAAAATCAAACCAACTCAGTTAAATCAATATTGAAATTTAATGGCAGTGTTTCAGGAACGATATATGCCTCTCAGAGTTTCAGTATGCCTCAAACTGTTCCTGTACTGATACCCTTTGAAATTAACCTTTCACTAATATCAATTTGCATGGTTCTTTTAAAGACAGTAATTAAGCCCGCAAAGAACACGTAAGTTCAATATATTTTATAATATTGAAAAAAGCAGAAGCAATACTTAATGTTACTAAGGTTCATGTAGATATGTAAATTTATTTAAATTGTACACAAATCAAAACCATTTACTTAAGCAAGTGTGATTATGACTATCACTCACATTGTATTGTTCTTGAAGTCAGATTAATTCTAAACACAGATCTGTCTTCACTGCTGTGATGCAATTCATATATTCCAACAGTGAATCTAAATTTCACCAGTGACAGTCCGGTATTAGTGAGCTTTTTAATATCAGACCGTTACCAGTAGTTACAGTACTGATATCCTTCAAAATCAGACTGTCTCAGGTAATTCATTTATGAAATTCAATGGCAGTGCTTTTAGTACGATATATACCTCAAACACTTCTGTATGAACAAATATCAGTTTTCGGCCTTATCGGGCCTCGAATCTCTCCGATATTTGTTCATACATAACTGTTTTCGGTATATATCATTAACATGCCTGACTGTTCCAGTACTGATTTCTTTAAAATTTGACCGTTTTAGGTCAAATAAGGTACTTCACAACACCTAGACTTATACTTTTTAAGACACTACGTCACAAGATGGCGATTTAAATGTTTTCTTAAACTGTTTGTATCAATCGATTCAGATGTATATCGTCATAGCTCAGTGGTTAAAGTATCTGGCTTGTGAACAGCAGATCATGAGTTGGAATCCGTTTGGGCTTTTGTTTATGTTTACTAAATGAAATTTTTGAAAATATCATTTTTTTCTCCAAAATTGCACATTTTTTTGCCAATTTGACATGCATACTTCTTATCCATCATGCTTTCTATTATAATCAAGTAATTTTCTACTGAATTGAGAAAATATTTCAAGGTGTAGTTTCTCATGTATTCGGTGAAATGTCATTTAAAGGTGTATATACATAATCAATAGTGCAAAAAGGGGAGATAACAAAAATGAAAGTATATTCTCTTGCAAAATAGGAGTACATGTATAATGATTTCACCTGAAAATAATTAAATCATTGTAAACTGATCGACAAGAGATCATACTGTAATACATTATACCACAAAAGTTGTTGGCGTTCAAAATAAATAAACTGCCAACAACTTCAAAATATTTCAAGATAAATCTTAACAAGTTTAACACAACTTATATTAAAATAACAATATTAAGGTGATTTTAGGGGAAGGAGGGTTGGCATATTCTTGCATCAGCTGTTTACGAACAAAAATTTGTAAGTGACGTATTTCCGGCACGTGATTCAAATAATGTTACCGTTTTGATGACGTCATAATCAAAGATAGCAAAAATAGGTAGCACTAATAGCCCAAGCGTAAAAATACAACGGCTATATAATTTGGACAAAGAGATAAGATATATTTATATATGCAATTGCAGCAGAAAATACACATTGATTACATAAATGCTATTATCTAACAATAATACTGTAATACTAAAGGACTGTATTTGATATTGCCTAATATGGCTTCCTAAAATAAACATCATCAATTTATTGCATTAATTCTTTGATTCCTTTGTACCGATATACATGTGAAGTTTTATTCATAATTTTTATTTGATACAAATGCTCACAATTTTGAAATATTCCATCAAACAGTTAACCTTTTTCCTGTCATTTTCGCATATTTAGCATAACACAGCTTGTTTTCAGGCATTTTTCCTTTCAGAAAACATTGAGCGATTGCTTGAACAAACAAATCCTTTTTATTAAAGATTTTTATCCGAGACTTATAAATGACAAAAAGTTTTTTGTTGTTCTAAGCGTCTCTCTATATTTCCCACTTAAAAAAATAACCTAAAAATCCAACGTAACTGAAACACTATTAAAAGTTGCAAATTATGAGGGCAAGTTCAACTCACATATCATTTTTTCTACTTTTCGTAACCGATGTGTCTTTTTAACAATAACACAGATAAAATAAAACACTACTGAATAAAATCAATAACCCATGACGAAACCTTAAAACACTAAATTGGTGTTTTTCAGCACGTGTTTCATATTAATCGCAACTTTTTGTGATTGATTGAAATCTTCAATAATAGTCTCAATAAAATAATTGAATGAAAAACACCTAAAACAGTCATCGAGGAAAAAAACCATGCAGAGTCGTTGAGTTGTCGGTGTCTGAATTGTTCTTACGATAGCACTCATTTTAAATCTACTGTTCATTTTGTCATCGATATTGTTTTGAACATTTGATTATCCGTATAAAGAGTTGCTTTAACTTAATTTTTCAATGTAAGTGCATTATCATTTCCATTAACAACCAAACAACAATTTTAAAGCTTTGGAGGAAACTAACCAAACTGGAAGTGCTTATGAGTTCAGCAAAGGCCTATGTCTCGGGTCGCAACCAGAGGTCAAGATCGTTACATTGTTCTTCGCCAATTGAGTGTTTGATGAAAACTTGCCATCTTAACGGCAATACTTAAAACTTTGGCACAGTGTATAGGATATACCAGTAAATATCAATGCGCTTTAAATAATGGATGATATTTGAGAAAAAACTTGTTATATCATCATCTGTTTCCATTTCCTTAGTTTGTCTCTTAAACAACAATTTTAAAAAGTTGATCAAATCCTGTGAAGCCCGAAGGGCTTCTCGGTAGATTTGATCACATTCCAACCAACTTTATATCCCGATGAACTTTTTAACATTGCTGTTTATTACTTATATATACGTTTGAGAAAGTCAGATCGTTCAGAACTGTTAAGATTACCGTAATTTTATGTTTAAAATAATCCAAGCGACAAGCGATCAGCGCATTCTATGGACATTGTGACGTCACGAAAAAGTTCATACATAACTGAAAGTTTTTGCTATTCTATAGGTTCATATAAGGAAACAAATTTGCAAATGTAAAAATAATTTCTTGCGTCAATGAGAATTATTTTATCGTTATATTTAAAAACCATGTGACTGAAGGTCATGAAGGTTCACGTGATGATACTAATTGTCAAATAACGGGACGACACTGAAAAATAAGACATTTGAAGTATTATACCAAAATTTGTCTTTTAAGGGGCATGGTCACGATTTTGGTCAAAAATTATTTTTTCGATTTTAATATTTATAATGCTTCAGAAAGGCATTTTAATCAGGCAACCGAAATTTGAGTGTCATTTGTTGAGTTATATGCGAGTTACAGAGCTTGAAATTCTTCGCTATGTAAACAAAGCGTGTGTTTACATTTTGAACGTTGAAGTAAAAATTTCAGTTTTAAACCTAAAACGAATGTGTTAAACGTTGGAAACTGTTTATCTGTGCTTAAAATCAATAAAAAGATGGACAAATAAGCTAGAAAATATTTTTCACTGGTATATTGAACCTATGTAAACAAAAAAAGGGCACGAGCCTTGTTTACATGACAAAGAATTGTGAGTCCTGTACTCTACAAATGACTCTCAAATTTTATTTGATCATTAGAAATGCATTTCTAAAGCATTGTAAAGAATAAAAACATAAAAATAGAATTTGACCAAAATCGTGACCATGCCCCTTTAAAGAGGTTCGCTCCTTAGGTTTTGGGTAGCCATTTTGCGTCACCTCTAGTCTGAAAATTCTGCATAACATATTAATTTTAGTAGTACATTCATATTTCACAATGCCATATAAACTGTATTGAATAAAATTGCTCAAATTTTTTTTTTACATTTTTACAGAGTTTAGTAAGGGACTATATTTTGTGGCGGAAGGTTTTCGAGAAGGAAATGAACAATTTTCATAACTCACTAGTTATAGAGTATTGTTACTTTGGCTTCCTAATTTTCAGCGCAGACCAAACTTCTAGACAGTTTGTGTATTACGATATATTCATGATGTTCTAAAAACATATTTAAACAATATTTTCATATTTCTATCGACATATTGGCATATTTAGCTTATATTTCATAGAAGTTAGGAAAAAATAACCCCAATTTTGGTGTAAAATTAGCTTATTTCATGCTCTATCTCAAATTTTCGGATGTGACCCCTAATTGTTTTACTTTTAAATTAGACGTTAAATGTATGTCTATTTGTATGCAAAGTTTTGGAAAGATGACATTGCTATGATTTTTTTTATTTGCGTTATAATTTGATTACTCCAAAATTTTGTAACATATGTTGCTGTGTTCATTGTGTACTGGCCTTTGAAGCCATCAGTAACGCAATAATTTTTAAACTTTGATTAAGATTTTACATTTATAGTTACTACATGTGTTCAACTTCATACTGTATTAAAATCATAGCTAACTAATCGTTCAAACTATAAAAATTTGTTTGATTCTTCAAATTATCAAATTTCATGTCAAATTTTAGAAAATTTCAGGAAAATTATCATTTCTGTTTGGGGCCCTATATTTCCAAAAAATGACATGTGACATTGGTCACAAATAAAATAAATGAACATTTTAGGTCACCATATTTATATCCAAGTGGTTTTCTGATGATTGTCATTACTATTATTTCAGGTGCCAACCTCCTTAATACATTTTTAGATGTTTTCAAATCTTAACATGTAACAGTGATAATTCTTATCTCTCTGAACAAAGAAACACAACCGGATATTTTTTATCGAAAGCACGCCCAGGTAATATCCATTACGTCGTTATATATCTTATGTAATCAACTTTTACGTAACGAATATTTACTCACACTATGATATTACGTTGTACTACAAGTACCTTTATTCTAACATAAATAATGTTTTTATAGTATTTCCTGAGATATATGGTGGTTATAGCCGTTGTATTAAAACCGTCAAAATCTTAACTCTGAGTGATAGGTGCGACCTTTCAGCGTATTAAGGTTTCAGAAAGTTGGACTCGTGCCAAGCAGCTGTATTTTATCAAGGCTTTTCCTGCACGGTAAATTCAAAGGTTTTTATCACGCATTAAACGTGTTGCTAGTGGTAACGTGTATAATGATATTGAATTAACGGCTTTATATGTGGACGCCACTTTAAGAGCGAGCTCGTTGCTATAGCAATAATCATACTGGTGCAGTGTTTATTTATTGATTCATGTGTCTAGTTTTACAGGCGAATATTTGAGGGAGGCATTTAATTTCATGTGATTTCAAAGTGAACATGAACAGAGTGTCATCAAATCTTCATGAAGCAACTTGAAAACGCTTTTAAGTATTATTAATAGGGATTTTTCTACAACAAACATACCATAGAAATTAAACCACTTATTACAAAATGTTTTACAAAGCAAATGGTTAACAATCATTCACATAATGATATTTCGATCGACATTTAAAAACTATGATTTATGATATCACTACAGCTATCATTTTCAGGTTTTAAATAATGTTAAATAATTGATATAATAGAAAAGCGTTCTGTGAAATAGATCTTATTTTCTAAATTGTGAATATTACCTACGAATATTTACTGTTTCGCAAGAGGTTAAGATATTTAATGCAACATTACAACTTATAGTCTTTGCTTTGGATATTTAACTATCAACAAAAGATTGAGAACCATCGAAGGGGGGCCTGAAAGGAGATCGGGGAATGTTTTATATTATGTTCGTGACAAGCGACGTCTTGTTTTTTTAAAGATACTAAACTGTTTTGTTAGCAGTTGTAAACCATACACATTGTTTCGTGCATTACATTTGATATAAATGTTCTTGGCATACATATATTCGATGTCATAACAGGAAAAAATATGTACATATTTAAATGATGATAGAAAATGGAGTCTTTGTTCAACTGTACTTTAAATACTGTTTTGTGGGGAATAAGAGATTACCATAAATAAATAGCATAGAATACTGTTGACATCAAAAGACGACAGTACAAATGTAATATTGACATGGTCTATCGAATATATGGGACAAGTCTTTAAGTGAACATTTAAAAAATGTGATTTCAGCCGAGACTTTTGTGTTTGCCCTTTGTGTCTCCTCCTTCAAGATGTTTGTTAGATTTAAAAGATATTGCATTCTTCACTTTAAATCACTTTAAATCAATAACATAGTAACTGGTTTCATGCAATTGTAATATAGCTTTTTAAGTTTAGACGGTTGAAAGTTGTAAAAAGGACATAGAATGTTAAACTGCTTACCAAATGTTAACCAAATAAACGCAGCTTTACATGTTCCGGCACTACATCTGCATTCTTTTGTGAATCTTATGGTTTGGATAAAAAAAAACCCACATCATCGAAAGGGCATTAAATGTTAGAACACACTTACACAAACATAACTGATACAAGAATACACTTACACAAGCATATATGATGCTAAAACATCAACCATTGCAGAGATCTTTCAAGGCCTCTGATATAATTATATTGGCTGAAGTCCATGGAATTTGTGGCAATCAAGATTGTGTCAGTATGTGTTTATTTAAATTAAGAAATGTGCGTAAAAATAAAATTTTCAAAGTATGTTGTCCTTGCGTTGCTCATTCGCCATTTAGTACAGGTCTGTCGACATAAACCAAAAGGATCAACTAACTAAAGCTGCTAATGCAAATCAGTTTTTTTTATTTTTATTTTACTTTCTTATCTTTATTTTTGTTTCCTTAATCAACAGACCAAAACCATACATTTAAATATGAAAATGGCTATTTGGGTTATTTTCTATTTTAATGGCTTTGGAAAAAATCAGAAGGCAACAAAAAATATAAGCAATCTGTGATTGACGATGAGATTAAAATCTTACATGACTTTTTTAATGAGCTCATATGGTGAAATTGCAGTATATCATAAAGCTAAGCCATTGAGAAATGTGTTTTGACAATTCATTATCATATTGTTTGGAAACAAACATTTTTACATTTAGAATAACAATCATTTGTTTTTTCTTTAAATGTTCGAATATATTTTCATTTTTTTTCGCTTTGGGTCTTTATTATTCAGATTTGATTTGTCAAGACGGCTGGACCATGTACTTGAAATGCTATTTTGCATAAGTGTAGCATTTCTTCATTTCCTTGACAAATCAGCTGGTCCTTAAAAGATTCATAAATTATAACATTCTATATTAGTAAGGTTTGAATAGATATTTCGTCTACACTCAAACACTTTTCAAAATGAAATGGACAATCTACGTAATCCCTTATTGTATGCTACTATATATTGGACGTAAGCTTGTCGACGTTTATATTAACAATGTTTCTTTTCTTTACGTGTCCTTCTTATACTTGCTATCGACTCAAAAAATGTGTGCAATGCAATAAAAAGGTATTCACAAAGAAAATTCAATGCATTTGTAATGTATTAAAAGTTAAGGATGGAACAGAGGGAGAATCCAAACATTTCAAATTCATGACAAAGTCATACAGAATAGGGACATATGCAGTAAATAAAACAAGGAGTAATTGTATCTTTGGAATACATAATGTACATACTCTCAAAAAACATATCCAAAATGTTGAAACTTGTATACTATTTCCATTTAAACATCAGGAACGATGAGTCGTTAAAATACCGGCTCTGTAATATGTCGGTATTGTGCCAGCTTCTGGAATACCAAAAATATTTGCTTTAACATGAAAGTGTTAGTTTCGAGGGTTCTAGATATGGTGAGAGAAAAAAGGAATACGGAAGAACCTCTTTTTCTTCTTTGTCTAGAAACCCTCCAACGTTAATATATTTATCGCGGCCAAAAAAAATTAACATTTCTTTTCAAATTTAGGTTCAAAGCACTTGGGGTCTGGATGCAGATCGCCCTTATAGGTGCTATCCAATTCCGCTGCTCAAGGAAACTTTGATATTATAGACCGTTCGGCTTCTTTCAATTCTATTGCGATATATCAAGATAATTTGTTTTGTATAATGTCTTGTTTTTACAACATGACGTCATTAATACCATTTGTTAACATCATTCTCATTTTTACTACAAGACGTCATCAGTAGTCGATAACAAGATTCAACATTTTATGAAAACATAGTAACTAATCTTAGAATGCCTTTTCAGTTTTATTAGTGTCAACAATAAAAATTTTACTGCATCTAAGTTTTTACGGTCAAGTGAAGCATGCTATGGAAGAAAGAAGCCTCAAAGAAAGATTTACAATAGTTACGATCGGGATATGGCAAATATGTGGGTTCTTTGAGCGGATTTGTAAAGAACTGTTCATTGCGAAACATTTCAATGAAAGTGTAATTTAAGTGCATACATGTATTTTCAGGTTGAACATCTATTTTCATATCTTTGTTTAACCACTGAATTGTCAATTACAAGTCTGCCTTTCACCTGTTATTGTTTATTTTATCTATTTGTTAATTTTTTTTTCATTTTTGTTCTTTTGTCGGATTGCATGGATTCGCTCTGTTGCCGTCTTGAAGTGATTTGAATATCTTTTTAACGAATACTGATCGTCCTTTCTTTTGGTAAATCTATCTATCTATCTATCTATCTATCTATCTATCTATCTATCTATCTATCTATCTATCTATCATCTCATTAATAACAAATTAATGCATGCATGCAACTCGTGATCTTAGTTAAATTAACATAACAATAAAGTTCTTATTGATTGTTGAACATAATAAGGTAAAAAAAAAATGTCGACTTTTTATCATCTTTCCAAATGCCCAATGCTGTCTCTTGGAATCAAAAATAACCAATGCTAATTTCATAATTGTGTTTCAAATAATGAGGGAGACAAGTTGTCAGCACCATGAATAATAAGGAGACTACAAATATATCCAAATGTTCAAGTTGACTTACCATACAACTTGATTAATATGTACATTAATGTGTCATCGCGTGACACATGCCTCGGGGTCACATACAAAATCTTAAAACGGCACGATTTTTTGTGGCTAACTAAAAAATATCGGTCTCAGTAGACGAACTTCGAGCTTGTTTCATGTATTCCGCTCGCGTCGTCAATATATAACAACGTTGGCCCTCTGCCAAGTGATTAATTGTACTGACACAATGGCCTCGGTTTGTTTTATTTGGGCGATTGTGTGGTTGGCAGACGATCGATATATACAGTGGGGTTTAATACCAGACCATGTGGAATAAAAAAAAATATGATAGCCTGGGTTGAAATAAGGCTTTGACACAATATACAATATGTTAACGAGAAAACTTCTCACAAAAGATTGTCTGTTTGATAAAAGCCGAACTGCGTGTTTTCTATCATCTGTGTGTTATTAGAGAACCTCGATAAGTTAACTTAACGCTTGAGTAGGATTAATGACTCAGTTGCTAGGGGTAACTGTAAGCGCCCGTTAATTACATCTGACAAAGAAGTGTTTGTACAAACGTTTGTCGTCTGCTGAAAATTTACGTACTTGAACAAACTCGGTTTGAGTAGTGTGTGGAAGGGAGCTTTAAAAATTTAAGTACTTTTACGCTTTTATCTCAAAACTCAACAACTGATATGATATCAGCGTCAATTTCTTTCTCTCGATGGCATATAACATTTGAATCAAATTACAGCAAGTAAAAAAAATCTGTGTGAATATTTGCTTGAAAAAGGTTGATGAATTGCATTGGCTCCGTGCCAACTGCCAAGTTATACGGCAATAAATGGCCCTAATATAATGTGAGATTTGACTGTGCTGCTCTCTCAAGCATAGACGCCTTTGTGGACAGGAAACTGATTAAATTTTTTGCCCGAGGAAGTCGAGCGTGGAGGGATATCCGTTGCCAATGGATACATCGCTTTGTGGGATTGGCGAAAAACTTGTCAGCTGCGTTTCCTGCCTCGGGGGGTTTGTAGTACGTGCGAACAACTCAGACGATTCGATTCCTGAAAAGCGACGTCTCGGTAAAATCCATTACGTACGAAATAGTCGAGGCAGACATTTTTTTATGTTATAACCGACGCCATTTTCCACTGTTAAAGGGACTTATCGATTTTTTTATGAGGACTTAGAATTTAGTCACGTTGAACAAGTGTACAAGTTGATAACTACATAAATTATTGACTACAGTGTGTGTTGCGTAATACATCCACTGATCCAGGCTCGGGATTTATTCAAGCGAGCAAAGGTAAGCAGCACGTGTTGACGATATACTATATCATGTGCGAGTGGGTTCAGATTGTTGTGTGACGAGGTTGCGGTGTGTTTATTGATTGTATCATTCAGGATGAGTCTCGGTGAGTTGAGGAAGTTTATTGTCACCGAATCAGCCTATAGGCCATGGGCCTTATATATATAGTATTACTACTTTCCCATTTTCCCATTACGTTGTCTTAATCCCCGAGAAACACTGGGAATTATGTAAACAAACGCCAGGGGTTGTAAAATCGGTATGTGGTTTGTAAAATCTGAATGATGAAATATTTGGACGGTAAAGTGAAGTTGTATTATGAATGAGCATTTTCATATTCAAATACTTTCATATTTATAAATATGTACATGTTGTGATGTAATGACAATGTTGATGTTGAGCCAAGGCATGTGAATTTGTTATCTGGGTTCATTGTTTATAATGGCTACAGGTTCGACGTCTAAACATTATTAGAAGTCTGAATCAATGATATATAAATTTTTAAGTGATTGAAACATGCACCTAACTTTATAGTCCTATCCATGCACAACATCCCCAACGCCCCCATTCATCCCCACTCTACCCCAACCCAGCTCCTACCCCAAATCACTGCAAACCCTGAATGTCAACAAATTGAATGTATGATGTTTTCATGGATTTCATTTGACATATGGGTATTATGAAAGTGTTTACATACTGAATTATATCGATACATACGGTTACCTGAACATGTAAATTATACCATAGCATATGAAAACGTCCCGGTCAAAAGCCATCATCAGATCTATATGTATTAAGAAATTAAGACTGTCATGCATTCAATCCTCATATGATATAGGGATAGAACCATTCACGTAAAAATTCAAATTAACAATTAATAAGGTAAATTTCATATATATATATATATATATATATATATATATATATATATATATATATATATATATATATATATATATATATATAAAATATTAAGATTCAAAAGTCAATTAATTGTAACCAGATATGCAGGCAGTCACTTGACATGGCACATATGTTTTACTTGAGATAAATATCGACTTAAATGAACAACTTAATTATTATACAATCTGCATGCATGCATGTGGATTTCCTGAACAGATTTCTGTAAAAAAAAATTGTTCAACTTAATGTATCGTCAATGCAGATTGATCGAATATCAGAACAATTTCATTAATTAAATTGATACATTAGTTATCAAGCAACTTGACAAAAAAGTAATATCCCATTATTTTCTTTTAAAATGGAATAATGATACTGTAAACCCACATTTAATCGTATGCGAGAAAGGAATACAAGGATCAGAATAAACGTTATTTTGTTGCATTTAATATTATCTACATAAGGCTCGGAGTTGAAAAAATTTGTTGCCCTGAACCTATTTGGCATTGGTAAATTTGCAAAATAAATAAAGTAATTATGAATAAAAGATATATTTAAATTTGTTACATTCTTGTTATTACTGTATTATAGCTTCTATATAAAGTTTTTCTTACAAAAAGTCAATTAAACAAATTAAAATTTAGCCGCGGTCTAAAAAATTTGATGTGAATCGTTCTGCTGGTTCAAGATCGAAGTTGTCGGACCATATGTGTCCGACGTCAGCGGAACAGTGCCGAAGAGGCTGAGCTGTGCAACATAAAGAGCTGTTTGAAACTATACTTGCATCTGTAGTAAAGTGTATAACAAAATTGACAGTTGTTGACTGGGATTTTGGGAACATGATTTTGGCTTTGGGCAACATTCCTGTCTGAAGGGCCAATAAATCATGTATTGCCCTCATACCCAGTCAATATCTGTACATTGCATGTGTATACATATATGTAGTATCATTGTATACTGGCTGTGCTAGTTTATTATGCTTATGCTAATTTAAGGTGAAGATGGTATTTAAGCATCTTAAGTTTCCAAAATATTCAATTGAATACTGTATAAGGGAAATATTGACCCCCGATTTAGTTTTGCCCCTTTTAGCCTTCCTTATCGGTGGGCGAATATAAGACGGGGCAAAATCAAAACAATTTTTCAATTAAATGTGTTAATTCAAAAGAGTATATATTTTTCATTGCTTGAGCCCAGGAAAATTCAAGAAGGGGTCCCGGGTGAATCTGTTTGAAAGTGTAAAAGGACAAAAATAACATGGGGCAATAATAACATGAGGCAAAAATAACACTGTATACTGTATATTATCTGACAGACCATTGCTTATAATAAAGAGTTTATAACTAATTTTTGTGATGCATCTCGCCTCTCAGATGAGATATTTATCTTAATAAAAAGAGAATAAAATTTCCATTTCCATCTAATATGATAATTTGAATTTCTTATCAGGATTCAATGACTTCAATTCTGGTAGGATTTAGCAAAAGACATGATAATCTCTTGAAATGTTCTTTCAAAGTTTTTTCCAGAGAACTTGGTTTACATTTCTTTCCCATGGGATTTTTATTTTTGTATCAAATATTTCATGCTAGCAAGGGGTAACATAGAAATTGCCACCCGTTGTAAACCAATGTTGAACTTAATTTAGCAATATTTTCCCATAAATGAAAATTTTTAATTTAGTCCTCACTAATTTGCAATGTATAATTAATTTCTATTACCTAATGATTATGTATCCAAACCAGACATAATTCTATTAATATTAAATAGGTTTAATTTAAGAATGGTAAAGTTTCAAATTAAAACTTTTAACAGTGTATGATATAAAATTTATATTTGTCATAAGATTTTATATTTGCCTAAAATTATGTCTTTTGTAATTGAAGAAACTGGCCATAATTGACCCAAGTCATCAATATTGAAAATGAAGAATGATTCATTTAATATTGATTTGGATATCTGATGGCATCAAAGCTGCATTAAATTTCTTTTAAAAGTCTTGGAGATTCAAAACACCATTGTTACCAAGAAGATATATATGTAATTTCTCTTTGTACTTTGAACAAGGGAGATCCCCAGTAGTGACAAAGGGATTTGGTTTAGAGTGAACAAGTGACTTGAAAGTTGTTGGCAGTTGGTTTTGGAGTATTTCCGGAACATAATGCTAAGTGCTTAACAATTGGTAGAGGCTGGAAAACTGCCAATTATTATCATACTGAAACTTGTAGAAAATGCCTGACATTATGAAAGAATGGAAGCGAGATGTAATGTCACTGTGAGAATGCTCTGTTGAACATGTTGTAGTCTAAATTTGACTTCATTATGTAATAGATGTCTAAAATGGAATTGGTCACTTCACAGCAAGATGATAAAGTGAAATGTGTACCACTATAGCATTTAATGAATGATTTCCATTTAAAAGGACTTTTGGTTTAAGCAAAGTAATATATGCTTATAGTTCATCTAGCTATTCCCTTACCATGAGAACCTTTGCAAGCTTAACAGAGAAAGTAAAAAATGAACCCCTGTCTCATATGAAAAATACATTTTGCTAACTTCTAAGATCTAGTTAGAGGGACATATTGCTTGGAGAGAATCAATCCACATCTACTGAAGATGATTTTATACTATATCACTTTGAACTTGCAGTTATAAGCTTTATGAGACAGTAAAAATATTCTGAAAGTAACATAGATTTAAGAAATCAATCCTCATCTAATGAGGATGAAGATGTGATTTTGGGATTATTTGGATAGTTAACTGTATCAATCACTATCCAACACATGTATCAATTTCCTACAAACAAACAAATTTAGTCATTTTTTTTTCAAAATATTGCATATCTCTGGATATTAAAGGTATATTGTTTATCATATATGAATACTGTTAACATGAAAGAAAATCCAGTTTTCTGTCACATAAATAAATACACGCCTTCCCCCCCCCTCCCCTCCCCCCCCCCCAAAAAAAAAATAAAAATCAATCCCTATAGAAATGTATAAAAACAAGTCAATTTCAAATGTTCCAGTACAAATTAATTTCAATTTGCACTCTGGCTGTTTTGTTGTAGCATTTTCAAATCATATAGTTTTACTTTAAGTCTACTGTAGGCAAAAACAAAAATATTAGCATTTAAACCCAATGTACATGTGGAAGAGCATTCAGAGAAAAGTTTTGGGGATATAGGGAACGGGCTTTATAAGCCCACTGCCCACTGCTCCAGTTGGTAGTCTGCCAAAGATAACAAGCTTATCTTAAATCGATTGCAGTCTTTGGCATCTTAGTTCATTAGAGTTGGCCATGTTTTGTTTTTACACTAATTGACAAGACCAGCAATTCATTTTTAACAGTTTTGAAGGAAACAGTCAAGGTCAACGTGTTAATAACTTGGAAGATGTACTTATATGTAATATACATATATTTTTTCACTTGGTGATTTTTATTACTTTGGTTTTGCCTTACGGTCCTCAGACAATGAATCAGGGAGACTATGTTTATGTGAATATACATGTACATCTATTACACATATTCACATGTACATGTAAATTGTACACATTAATGGAGAAAGAGAATTTATATAAAGAATGTAAATTAACCTGTCAAGGTCTAAGACTAAATAAATCAAAAGTATCATAAATGTTAAAATGATGACTGCTCATGAAAAAAAAGCATCGGAATGTAAATTTGCTGTGCATATAATATGCATGTTAATATGATATAATACCACTAATTTACATGCATGAATGTTACAAATTTTTTGCTCTTAGGGATGGTTTGTGTTATTTAGGTTGGAAAGCCTTTTTTCGGTATAAGAAATAAGATATAAAATCATTTATCATGAAAAAAAAAATTCATGTAATTTGTGGACTGAATGAAAAATAGATTTTTATAGATCATTTACAGTGATGCATTTGGTTTTATTACTTAACATAATAGAAAATTAGAGAAAGGCAGACTGTAATTAATGCCTTAATCACGAACACATTGTTATTAAATATAAGTAATGTTGATACCCTTATGCAAAGTGGTTCACGCTGAGTCCCAAGTTTGTAATGATTAATCCACCTGTCGCTGATGTGAGCATTATTAATCCATTATACAAAAATCCCCAAACATGTATGCATAAGAAGGATGATTCTGATCAATACCGTATAACCATGTAACAGCGCCATAATGAATGTTTAATGAAAGATGACAAATGAGGGGGAAATGATTTATTGATAAAAAAAAGTTTTTCCATCACTTTAAAAAAATATGAAGGTAGCTAGAGTAATTTATTCCACATGTAATCGAGGAGATAGTCTAGTATTGTAAAGACTTCTCCAGACCCTTTTAAAGTAAACACCAATATTAGTCAGGGGATAGGAGAATCATGTGAGATATTAATCATTCTATTATGACATAGAACTATTCTGGACAGATCCCAAGAAAAAAACAGTACTTATATATAACCACCATATAGTGGTTTATCTAGTATACTTTTTAGATATATCTTTATTATCTACATTTGCAAATATGTTTCCTTATATGAACCTATAGAATAGCGATTCTGTGTGAACTTTTTTCGTGGTATATTGCAATGATAATCGTACGTGCTTATCGTTTTTCAGTTGCATTATTGCAATCATTTAAAAAAATTATGAACAATTTGCATTTAACGTAAATATCAGAAATAAACAGTATGTTATCAAAAATTCACCGAGATATCCTGGTGAACTTTCTGACATGGTGTTTACCAGGTATTTCTTACACGACATTTTCACCTCTCCAGCATTAAGCATTCATATATACACCGAAACATTCAATTTTTTGACTGATATAAAATTAACATGAATTTGAATGTCACAGGCATTATTACATATTCAAAGTAAAAAAAAAAAAAAAGTAAAGATAAGGTATAATTGGTTTGATTCTAAATAGTGTTCTCAATCAAGTCTTCGTTGTGTAAAATACTGTAGAGTCATATATTTTCGTTGGGTTAAAATTTCGTTATTTTTAAGCCAAATAAGATTTTGTTGGCATTTAATTTCATCAGATCGTAATCTCTCTGCATTCTTTAATACTTGGGTTAAAAATTCATCATGGATTTAATTTTGTTGATTTATACTGCCTATGAAATTAATGAAATTAAATCCTCAGTAATTTTAGCTTTTACAGTAAATTAGAAAAAAAAGTTTATTAACCCATATCTCTTTTTATTTCATGTTTAGTGTATAACTATATAAAAAGCAAGCTCTTCACCAAGTTTTTTTTGTTTTTGTTTTTCTTAGGGAAAATGCAAGCACTTGATGTATGGTTTCCTTAAAGGAATTAATGCATTCATAAGGTAAGTTAGATTTATACAATATGCATGATAATTAGATTGTGTGGATGAATAAAACATTTTTGTTTTTAATTTATCATTAGAAAAAAAACCAATTGCACTCAAAATCTGAATTCTTGACCTTTTGTATATATATATATATATTTATGCAATGATCTGCATATAATGTTAGGGCAAGTTCATGCAAGATTCTTATCTTGTAGGGAAATATTAGAATTCTCTTGAAGTTTTTGTGCTACTTGCACGTATACACTTGCAGAGTGATTTGAGCCAACGCACATGATTCTAAATACTAATAACTATATCAACTTTCAGCAGCAGTTTTATTTTGAATTAACCAGAAAGGGATTCATTTTTCTTATTTTTCCAGTAAAAAGGATCATGAAAAAAAAAATTGTGTGTGTAGGGGAGGGGGGGGGGGGGGAGTGATACCATGTGCTAAGAGTATACATGTATTGTGTATAGGAATTACTTGTGTAACTTACCTTGTGTAAAAAAGAAATTATGATTTAGATAATTTAATACATATATAGTTTGATACAGTGTATTAATAAAATGTTAAAAATATTTAAATTAAGATATATTTTCTGAGATAACATAAAAAAAATGTAAAAAAAAAAATAAAAAAATACCGGTATTTAGAATTGCAAGATTTTATGCACTTTCTGTCAAATTTTTTTCATATTTTGGTGTCATTAACAATATGAAGCATGAATGTAAATGCGTACAACAGTGCAAAAAGAGAAAAGGTATAATAAATGCATTTATGCAATCTTGACACTCACTTTTCATATTTGAAAAACTGACATTCAACTTTCTAAAACTAGCATTTTTTCTGAAGACTGACAATGATTGATGTTGTCATGAGTTACTGGTAATCTTGACAAAGGAACTATTTCAATTTCAAACAGAAATGATAACAGACATGAAAATGCATTGCAACTGAAAAGGTAAAGTAATTTAAAATTTTGCCTGGTACTAAATTGCTGTTTCTTTTGATAGGTACATGTAGCATGCAGACTATGCAAATTAAAGCAGAGAGACAAGACACTGGTTATAGTGTTGCTTCTGGATACCAGCCTCCACCAGCATTACCAATACCAAATGGAGGCCCACCATCTCACCCCTCTCAACTGAGCAATGCCTTCAGACAAATGCCTCCGCAGTTATATGCAACGTATAGCCAAGTACCTGGCCAACAACAGAGCAACGCAGGTGGGCAACCTCCTTATTTTCCCCCACCCTCATCAGTGTCTGGTTCCCAAGTGAGTCAAGTTACAAATGGAAACAATGAACAGGCAGATGCTGAGAAAATAAAGATCTCAGAAAATCAGATAGACTTTTCTAGTGTCAAAGGCATTTTTGGATGGACCACAGTAGATGGAGTGAATGTGCCATACATTTTTAGGAAAGACAAACAATTTGTGTCAGTGCGCATTGTGGAACAAAAACTTCTTAGTAAGTATCCAAATTCCTATCCAGACGAACTGGGCAAGCATCAGCCATTAACAAGTTATTTCATCACTGGGCATGAAGCCAAACTTTTGAATGAAATCAATACTGTACACTGTGGTGGTGAATTTGGTCAAAAGCAATTTAATTCCAAGGATTTAATAGTGCTATTAGAAGATTTTGTGGATTTTTACAACCTTGTGAAAAAGACTTTTCCAGAAGCCAAGCAAAACGAAATGAATGGGAATACCTCTATGGGGCCCCCACCATTGCAGTCCATGCAGATTAATCTAAAACAAACAGAAGACAGCAATGAGCCATGTGGATGGATTCAAGTGAACAATACAGTGACTCCTTATGTGAGAAGAGAAGCACTTGGAAAATTTGTTCCACTATCTGTCATGAAATATGCAGCTGCTCTTAGCATCCCAGAAAAGGGTGTGTTGCCTTCTGAGGAAGAGTGTGACTTACTAAACAAAGCTTGCAAATTAGCCGGCTTTAATTTCACTTTTTCTATGACAACAAGAATCATATGCCTAACGGACATTTTGAAACATTGCAAAGTTCACATTATGGAACTTCCGATGGAAAATCCACTTCAACATGCACAATATTTAGATCTTCCATCATCTACTTCCTCCATATCTCAAACCACAGTAGAAAGTCCAGCAGCAGTTAATTCATCCATTTCTGGACAAACACATATGACATCACAATCCTCTCCACAATCAATGAGACATGACATTTCTGAAGTTGCAGTAGTCCCAACTGATAAGCAACTAACGCCTGAACAAAACACAGTGTTTCCTCCCCCTGGGTCCTACATGGGACCACCCTATCCATACATGGACCCTCGGTATATGTTTACATTTAACAGACATCATTATCCTATGAATTATGGTCCTCCTAATGTTACAGTTAACCAGCCTCATCCTGGTTATCAACCAGGAAACAGACCTCCTTATCAAAATGGCCATTTTCCACCTGGTCAACAAAATAGTCAATATCCTTCTCAAGACCAAATAAGGCCATCTCGTTCTCCAATCAGGAGCCCTACTGCAAATGTTCCTCCATCCTCATTGAGCAATCGTGTGTCCCCCTCTTCAATAGGAAGACCAAGGGCTCCCCTATCAAATGGCATGAACTCAGCAAATATGTACCATCCCTCTCAGTTAGGTTCCCGTATGTCAGCTTCAGATTTGCAAAGTTTCAATATGGCAAACCGACCAAGAGGAAATGTTGGCAGACCCCCTTACAACCCTCGTGCATCCTCATCAAATAGAATGTCGAATTCCAGCAGTATGCAAGGTTTCCCTTTTGTGCCAAATTATCCAATGCCACAAATGGTCCCTCCAAACCAGCAGAGGCAGGGGTTGACAATGAGAGCCAAAACTGTGAATATTCCTCCCCCTCCAAACATGTCGGGACCACACCAGGCACCAAGACAACATGGTCCAAGAATGTCATCCCAACAGGTAAGCAGAGACAAATCATATGACTATAACTTTATAGCAATGGATGAGACATGCATTTTTAAATTTTTTGTAACAATATGTCATATTCACTTTGAAAGCATCAACAAGTGCTTATTGCCTGACGTCATGACGTCAGGCATATCTAAGGTTTAAAAGTTACAATCTCCGAAACAGTGCAGACAATGGGATCAAGCAATATCATGATATTTCACAAAAAAGATTAACCGATGCATGTTTAAGATGTCAGCATTTACATTCACAATTGATGGGATGTAATAACAACAGCGAGCAAGAGTTTTCAAGTAAAAGGGATGTTTACTATGCAGTGCACGTGTGTAATCCTGATTTAAAAATAGATCAGCATTCCACCTTATTTGAACGATGAAAAAGGGTAGGGGGTCATCGCAACAAGTTGTAACATATTGCTTATTACGATACAATGTAATTAATAATTGGTGTTGTATTATCATTATTACAAGAGAGTCATAAGTTTGGATTAAAACAAATATATATTTATACAGCTGGAATGTTTACTGGAGGAACTAAATCGCCAAAGCGGGTTGTGACCCGATTTTCGTTCAGTTGGGCGATTTCATTAATCTTGAAAAGGGGTCATAACTCGCGTGTCTTACTATAAATGTACATTGCTACATTTAACAACTACGAATCAAGTGTGTTTGTTAATTCGATATATTTCTTCCAAAACATCCGTTCCAAAGAATAATATACATATATGTAGTTGTTACAAAAAAAATGTCCAAAAATTCATCTGACCCCCTACTCATGGATCTCTACCAATGGATGAGTTCATTCAAACATCTCAGCCGTTGCGTGAATGGTAAAGCAAAATTTCGCGCCATAATTTTTTGCGCGCCGATTAGTGGACGGGTCATTAATCTCCAGCTTTCAAGCTTACATGCACTTATATGATAAGTGTACATTCCTTTAAAAAAATGAATTATTAAAATAATTGAATTTCAAGTAATACTAGTATATATGTACATGTTCTAGATCGAAAAAAGACTGACATTTCGTCTTAAATTTGCACGTTCCGTTTATAAATTTATAATCAGCAGCGAAAATTAAAATTTATTACTGATAAGATAGCATAATTGATACATGCATGCTTCCATTGAATAATTTTGTTTAGTCAGGCAAGCTTTTTGGAAAGCTATTACTTGTATTTATACAATGGTCACTACACTTGTACTTCAGGTACTTTTCCTACTTGAAAACCAACATTGATTTAAGGAAGTTTTTTCTCTCAGTTCTTTTCATGCAATTTCAAAAACTGGTTTTCTATGTGAGAAAAATGTAGTTTAAGTACATAATTTAAGAGCCTCTCAAAAATATTTATTCAGCAGTTTTAAATAAATGATGAACATCTACTAGTTACATTCTTGCAATATATACTGCCAATGATGCATGTGAATTTAAACAATCTTTTTCACTGGGCTTGATAAATTTGAGTCAATAATGCTATTTCAAAATGTTTTCATCAATATGCACAAAATTATGTTCTTTTAAATCAATCAGCTTTGCAAAAAAGTAACACGAGAAAAATTTGGTTAAAGGTAATTTTCATTCAAATTCAGTACAACAAGTGGCTTTTATTTGAAAGCCAAGATGAAACAATCTCATATTTCAATAAATATCCTTTTAGCATACTTAACAGTTAACCTCTTCAAATTGTTAAATGGGTTTCCTGAAAGGTAAAATCTGGTTATTGAAATGGCGAAAAGGGTGGGCGGGCAGCCCGGCCAAAAAGGTATCCCTAATGTATGGATAACTCGCTCCTCCTACAGTTTTCAAGATAAAGAAGCTTTTGTTTTGCAGAACAATTGTGCATATTTCAGAGATGTGCATATTACTTGGATTTTGATTTTTTATAATTTATCCAAAAATACCAGCTGTTGAACTTAGTTATTTTACCCCATTTCTCTGGATCGATAGTGTTTATTAATTTAGGATTGACAAATGGATTATGGATAATTTTCACACAAAAGAACCTGGTTTGCTGTCACATTGACAACATTTCTCTTGTTAATGTTGAAATGTAAAATATGAACTACAAATAGGAATTGTTACTGATACTAGAGTTCAGGGGCCGGTTTCTCAAAAAGGCCTACGTCCAGGCGTAAGCTTAGTCCGGACTAAACAGGGACTAAACCTCAAAACCAGACTAAGTTGCGTTTCACAAAAAGGCGGAAACTTAGTTGGGACTAAATTTGGGTTTAAATCTACGCCTGCTAATGGGTAGGCGTAAGTCTTTAGTCTGTGCACAAAATTTGCGAGTGTTTTGTTATCAAGGCAAAATAAACAGAGAATTTTATTTTTTGGTTATATGTGTTAAGGAAAACATTCACATTTATCTAAATATTTGTACATGTACGTATTACTGTAAAAATACATATTGTTTGATAACTGTTTCTATTTCTAAATAAATTAAGATTAATTCAATTTGATAAATAATAGGCTCACCTTGACTAGACTATTAATAATCGTATGT